>NC_136493.1:126568522-126723522 GCF_053919585.1 Euprymna scolopes | reverse complement strand
TGTGGGGAAATTGTTGATCGTGGTTGTAGATAGTTAAGTGTTTTTTTTTTTGTTTTTTTTTGTGAAAGTTTGGCAAGGGGTGATCATAGATTGGAGCTCAGACGAGCATCTGCAATGAAAATAACAATAGAGTAGAGAGGGCTTGCCTCATCAGTGAGATGTCAGTTCCAGAAGGTTGTATAAACATGGTGCTTCCCTAAGACGAAAGCCATAACAATATCTTAACTATATTTTATTCTTCCTTTAAATCTAATTAATAGAAATTAATTTATTTTTTCTCTCTATGATTTATACGTACCCCCTCTTTTCCACTTATATCGAAAGGGGAACATATCTTCAATTTTAATTTTTTTTTTTTTATTGTAGAAGGTTATAACTTTATCTAAGTAGATACTTAACACTTAAAAATAATAACCTAGTAATCCTAACTACTAGGACGGTGGTGCAGAAATACCTAGTTTGGAAGCCAAGCGCGAGGCTAGCCCTCTCTGTATTGATGGACCCGTAGATCTCATCAGGTCACCCATCTAAGAGACAAAAAACTTTTATGTAAAACCTGTTCTCTCTATAGCTCTAAAGACTTTCTCACACTTGAAGCTAGTTCTATATGTACAAATTTGTTATCAGACCATGTATGGATTACTGTTGCCATATTTAGGTTGATGATTTTTGGAGGATCTACAATAATGTTGTGAACAGTGACAAGTCTGCCATTCCTCCTAAGGATAAGTCTGATCTCTGCTTGTCTTTGTGCTGACAATTCTTCTCTTGATGATTCTCGTGCTGTTCTTACTTTGATTTTTTTTTTACACTGTCTTCACCATTCTGAAGATGATTGCTAGAGTTCTATCTAATCATAATCAGTCTAAAGTTTCCGATCCTGATTTAAATTCCTGTTGGTCTCAAGCTCGCCACATTTCTTTAATCCCCTCAAAATTATTCAATCTCTGTCTCAGTCCTGTGTCTCTTCTTGTTGGGAAACGTCTTCTGTTGTACCTATCTTTAAATACGCTGGTGATCCGTCTGAATCAACGAAGTATCGGCCTAGTTTCCTCTCTTTTATTAGTAATGTTTGTAAAAGGTTCGTCAACAGCAAGCCTGTTCATTTTCTGGAAAGTTTGGACCTATTTCTTGATGTTCATTGTAGCTTTTGTGGTTCTCGTTCAATTAATGATCTTTTAAATGTTATAACTGTCTGTTTATATCAGGAGAGAGTTGGGCCCTTGTTCTTGATAGTTTTATGGCGTTCAAGAGTATGACATTCTGATTTTCTACACAAACTTCAGGGTTATGATATTAGTAGTAAAGTTTTTAACATTATTAAGGTGTTTTCCTTCTAATTGAAGCTTGCAAGTAGCTCTAGAGTGTCTCTTTATTCTCCTTTACTATCGATACTGGTGTTTCTCAGGCATCTATTCAACACTGTTTCGTCTCTATATCAATAATCTTCCAGAGAATATTATTATTCAGAAAATTAACGTTGGATCAGTTGAAATATACAACTAATCTGAAAGTTGATCTGTGTTCAGTCGTGGCTTGTTTCGTTTAATCCTGTCAAGACGTGTTTTCTTCCTGAAATTCTGGTTCTATTATTGAAAAAAAAATATACTCTGAGACTTCTTGGACTCACATTCCATAAGAATTATTTCTGACAAAGGAGGAAGAATTGACATTGTCTAGGCCAGAATCTGTCTGTATAACTATTATAAAGAGAAATAATCGAAAAAGCAAAGAGTTATCTCCCCTGGATTGGAATAGGGAATTCTTTTCAAGATGGCTGACACAGTATTTCACATAATCTGTTGCTCTAACGTTTTACTATTTTTCTGTTTGAATAAATAAATAATTTGGTGCCAAAACGATGCCTTCTTGTAATTCCCACATTTAACAACCAGTTATATTCCGTGATGACATAACAATAACACTTATCGTTGGCTAGTTTTTGACCTTGAATCATATTCTTTTAGCTCCTTGGATTAAGTGGCTTCATTGCCTTGTCTGGGGCGGTTTCCATAAACAAAAATCAAATCTTGTTCTTCTCTTCCATTGTTTTCAATACTCTCATAGTATCGTTCTGGATTCAAGTAACAATCTCATTAACCTTTATCCTCGAGTGACCTTTGGGCCTTGATAAGTAATGACTTATTAGTATAAATCATATATAAATAGAATTTTGTCTGTTTGTCTGTCCGTCAGTTAGAACTTTTTAAAACCTAATAAATACATTATGGAATTTATCTAATTTCGAAATATCAGAGATTTTAACTATTTTTTAGAAATGGAGAATGTTGCATTTATAGTAAACTAGGAGGGGGCGCCCGGTTTTGCAGGGTCGTAAAATACGATTAAATATATTTTAATTTATGCAGATTCCATATTTATTATTACAGAGCCAATTCTCTATTGAATATTATATTGTACCTAATATATAGTGCTGATTTAAATAGTAAAAAAAGACATGGGTGTCACCAGCTAAAATCAAAACCAAAACATTTGGCGCTCCATCCACATCTCCTATGAGTATATCTATTGAGAAGATAAAGTAAGAAAAATTTAATATTAAATGACTTGAAGAAATGAATTGAATTTGGGCATCCGCCGAAAGAAGTAAAAATATGACAAGTTGAAATGAACATTTCGCATTTCACCTTGCCGGTATATGTCTGCATGCATTATTCATCCAAACAAAGATTTTACTTGTTATAAACTATCCTTGGTGCATGATTACCATTTCCTGTTAATTTCAGTGTTATGTGACAGTTTAAGAGTTCATCGGTTAAATATTTACATACATATAGACAAGCACACACATACAAGGCTTTCTTCAGTCTTGACAGACCATGGATACCCATAGGCGTAAAATTTTTTGTGGCAAGAGTTGCACAATCTCCAACCACATCTCTCCTGATTCTACATTGTTGAATACCAGTGGCAAGTGTATGTACATGACGACTGGAAAAAATGCAGAGATACAGGGGAAAGCATGTACAGCGCCTAAAACTGCCAAATGGTCACTCATCTGATACTAACCAGGCTCAACGTTACTTAACTTCGGTGATCTGACGAGAACCGGTGTATCAACTTGATATGCCGTACTACGCACACATACATCTACTGTTTTATTTATACAGATAATATATTCCTGACAAAACGAATGTTATGACCAGAAATCTAAAGAAAAACCTTGAGATCTTCAGTTTGAGGGCTTATGAACCGACCGATTTGGACTTTCTTATAGATTTTAAAACATTACCTTAACAAAACAATTATAGCTGTGGTGTGACGTTTATTAGAATTAATGATCCTGTAGGACCAATTAATTCTAGTATATATAAAAAGAACTGTAAGTTTGTAGTGGACGTATACGCTCTACACAGTGCTATTCTAGATTTGACCTAATTTTATTTTAAATTCATTTCTTAGTGTTGGGCTGATTAATCAGAACCAGAATCGGGAATTGGAAAAATCGGAATGTTTTTCGATGTCGGAATCGATATCGGAATCGGAATAAAATTTGTGCCTATTTTCAGATGTCAAAAACGATTCTTTGTCTTTTTTTTTTATTATTTGATTTTGTTTAACACAAAATCTTCCGCTGTTGGTAGTAACGATAGAATAATAAAAAAAAAAACATTGATTTTAAACAACCAGTAAAACAAAGTCTATAGATCATCCCCCACAAATGTATTGTTACGTTTGAGAAAATATCTTCATATTTAATATATATATATATATATATATATATATATATATTTTTTTTTTTTTTACGGTAATCAGGATAAACCCAACTAGTTAGTTAAATATTTAGGGATTTATAAAAACCCAGAATCGGTAATTGCATCGGGATCGGAAATTTAGTACAGAATCAGAAATTGTATTGAAACCAGGAAAAATATTGGGATCGTCCGATCACTAATATCAATAACATATTGATTGTGAATAAGAATGTACAAGATATCGTAAATAAAGGAAAAGTAAGGGAGAAGATCGATTGTAGTATTTTTGTATGTTGATCGCAAAAACATTGAACACCTACATATATAAAAAATCAACATTTGTATCCTATAGAAATCGATATTTTAACATTAAAACATCCGAATTAGTTTCAATGAGAATTACATTTTTTTTAAAGAATCTAAATATACCATTAAAAGTTTTCTTTGATACAATCTATAGTCACTAGGGAAAATTATCGAGTAGGTCCCTAAAATCATTGAAATATATTAGAATGTAAAGAAATAAAAAAAAAAAAAAATTTCTACTATATTTCTGAATTTTTGAGATGAGAATTGATTATTTGTATTGCCACTGAGAAGAAAGCTGGAGGTTACATCGATTGAAACGTGGAAATAACACCCAAGATGAGAACAGAAACCTGGAGAACCCAAATAATACCAATATATTTTCTTCATTTTATAAAAAAAAGTAAAATAAAATTAAACAAAGAATATTTCAGTGAAGAATGTTTTTTAAAAAAATGTTTAAACATTTAAATAATTATTTTTCTTAGTATTTTTAAGATTAAAAATAGTTAAATAATAATTAAAGACGAGGAATTCGTTTCGATTCATTAATGTCATTTACCATTTTACAGAAACGTTAAGAAACGCAACATAAGGAAGTAGTTTTGCAAAATAAAAAAAAACAGAGCTCCTTCTCACTAACACCGCAATTGGTACCAACTCCTCTTAACTTAAGCTGTAATTAACAACACCAACTCTCAGCGTCTATGATCTCTCTCTGCTGTCAAAAACTTGACTCCCTGTCATCTCAAATTCATGCTTTTTATAGCCACCATTCCCTCATATGCAAATTAATTCCACATATATAAAAAGAACCCAACTACAAACTTAAGTTTTTCTTTTCTCAATCCTGTCACCTGAAAAGCCAAATAGAGGCGCTATTGCTTGTGTGAGTAGTATCTTCTATTACAATTTTTTTTTTAAAAGAATACCACTACGCTGACAGTTTTTTATTACTTCAATTAATATTATAAATGTGGCCCCCGTGGCGCAGTGCTTAGAGTATTTGGAAAAAAAATCAGTTGTAAAAGTAATGTTCTCCTGAAGGTTGGAGGTTCTATTCTCAGTGTTGGGTGACTAAAAAATACAACTGCGAATTACTTAGGACCTCTATCCAGTCATGGTTGATGGAATAAGAGCATGCTATACCTGTGAAGGAAATAAAGGGTTCCATTTGAAATTTTGGTGAGATTCCCGAGTTCAACAGAAACATTCTTGAGTTCGGCAAACTACACCTGAAGAAGGTCGAAGGTTACATCGACTGAAACGTTGTGAAAATAACACTTAAAATGAGAACAGTAGTTCGATGAATCCAAATGATACAGATTTTCTTTTCAAGGCAAAACTTGTAAACATGAATTTGAAATTATTTTTCCTAAAAAACCTTCCGACCAGCAATAGACCTTTACACGAGGACGTTGAATGAATGCCACTATTTAAATGCTTCAGACGGTGATCCTGATCATAGCTCATATATTTAAAACCTTTCGACTGCTGTACTCTCCAGCCTTTTATAGGTCCTCTTTTATCAACAGGCAAAAATCACTGCTCACACAAATTCTTCCAACTGATTTTGCCGCTTCTCAAATGTCAAATGATTTCTCCTCCCTCTCTGACCCACAAGTGACCTGTTTTTATGAGGCATGCACACGTGATCCCGCGAGACTTCGTTCACTACAAAATGTCACGGCCACCATGATGGACTCTTTCTTTCTTTCTTGACGTGTGCGACTCACAGGACAGACAGACACGAGGACGTTTGTACGGTAAGCCATTTTCCCCACACTACCCCTGATCTCATAATCACAGAGATGGCAAGGGGGTGGTGATCGTCTTCACCGGGTGCTTCTTCGAGGGAGGACGACACATGCCTCATCTTCAGTTGTGCTTTCATCTACGGTCTGAGGGTCGAGCATCTTTGTCTCTTCTGGGAGGCTACTAATCTCAGAGTCACTGTCTGATGGTGGTGCTGCAATCCAGAGAGATGCCTTGCTAGATTCTGACTCTGATTCGCTCATGTCGTCTAGTGATGGTTGCGTTACTAACGTATGTCTTTAACATGACGGGCACGCCGTTGACCCGCACCGCTTGTGGGCTGATTATTTCAGTGACTCGCCCAACTCCATACCTTGTTGTGCACTTGCCTCGCGGACTTTTGATTCACACAGCATCCCCTTTCCTCACTCTCTCTCTCTGGCTACTTCCAGTTCAGGTAGCGGGTTCATCTCTATGCCCTTCATCCTGATGTGATACCTATGCAATGTATCAGCCGGCGCCGTAGAGGGTGAAACATCATCTTTTGGGGTTACATTGTACAAATAAACTGCCTGAAACACTATGCAGCCTGATATAGCCGCGATTGTTTTGACGGTTTGATGATTCCGTTCAATGATCCCATTTCCACTAGGTACATGGGCACATCGAAACCTCAGATGTATTCCCCAGCTGTCAGTAAACTTCCTAAACTTCTCACTGGTAAATGCAGCACCATTGTCAAGCAATATCTCTGTTGGACGTCCACGTTCAAGGAAAATATTGTTTAGTTGACGGACAATAGGGACCGTATCTTGTTGATGCAGCATACGCCATATGGCAAACCTTGACGGACCGCAATTAATGAGAGTCAGGAAATCCTCGCCATCGTGGTGAGTAATGTCTATCGCTAGCCGGCTCCAGTGGCTTCTAACTTCCAACTTCCCTTTTTCCCAGCGAACGGGTGCCGGGTCAATGGACTGGCATTTCACACAGTTTTTGACCACTTCCATGACGTCTGCTCTTTGCACTCCTGGTTCAACCACCCTAGCAAAATATAGGGTCCGCTTGACTCCAGGATGCCTGCTTTGTTGGTGGATTTCCTTAATCCGATTAGATTGACCAGGATCATAGATGCGGCACAGGGAGGTTGCGTAGGTTCAACAGTTCTTTTTATGGCATCAAGCCATCTTTGAGGTACCCTTGTTAAACAATCTGCCTTATTTATGCTGGATCTGACCAGGGACACCTCCATTGATAGTGCATATTCGTTCACCAGGCTCATGATCGTGTTGAGCTGCCGACGGATGAGCATCTCGCTTGTTGCTTTGGTTCGCACTCTAGCCCGTCTGGTAAGAGTGTCTGAAATCCACTTATGGACGCAAGCAGAATCTGTGATTAGTTGCAAGGTGGTTGTCTTCCAAAGGATTTCCAAGTTTATTCCCTTGATCACTACATCGAGTTCTGCCAGTGTTGGGAGTCCTTTTCTGGGCGCAACCAGCAAGCGTCTTCCACTACGGCTTCCTCATGGACTAACGACACGCCAATGGCAAGAGAACTTGCGTTAACCCATACACTACGGTCCTGGCTGTCAACACACCATCTGCCCCATGCTGGATCTTCTTTGTGCACTCTGGTGAGGACCTCTCTGACCATTGTATTGAGAGGGGCATCATAAGTTTTGTCATCCCATCCGGTGGTGACGTCAGAGGCTCTCCGTTTGATGAATGCCACTACAATACAAAGCCAGCCACCCACAGGAAGGTGTCCAACCAACTTTCCGCACAATGAAAATACATTCCGTCGCATTAAAACACAGGGTATACCTAGGATTTCATTGCCTCGTTTCCAACACAGGACATTATCTTCTTCCCAAACCTGCAAACCGAGCACTCTTGCACTGTCCCGTAGCCTTTCTGGTTCCTTGCTGAGAAGGCCAAAGTTGTGAAGATATTCTTTTACGCGCGTTGCAGGCACAATTTCTTCATCCACATACACATCGTCAATATATGCAGATGTTGCCCGCTGAATGTGCTCATCCTTAGTCAATATAGCATCAACAATCCTTTGCATAATTGATGGCGCCACATTAAGTCCAAATCCCATGCAGGTTAAACAGTACTTTTCTCCCTTAATGAGCACCATTTGATAGGGCCATAGTGACTGATGGACATGCACTTGAATGTATGCTTTACGAAGATCCAGCACAGATACATTAGATCCTGCTTGCCGCCATTCCCTCAACTTCTCTGTACATACATACATCTGCACAGGCTGTAAAAGGATTTACGTGCTCGTTTAGTTCCCGATAGTCGAGTACCGGCCTCACCTTCTGTTTATTATGCTGGATAACCAACATTAATGGGATCAGACACTTTGGGGGGGCCCAATTCCTTCTCTGGATAGGGAACTAGCCATCCATTTTTTTTTATCCAAGTTTGTAGTTCCTTATCGTATTCTCCACAAACTCCCGGGGGAATTTTATATTCCGGAACCCTATTGTACAACTTCCCAGGTGGCTGCTCGTCCGACCATTTCCAAGAAACTGTCCAGGATCTCATACGTTGGTCGAATTCCGCATGAAAGTCAGGCTGTTCCAGTTTCATAGATGCACCCAGAGCAAGGCAAGCGTTAGAGAAATGTGCCTTACCCTCACCATCAATACGGACATTCCATTCCTAACAGCAGGTCATAACCAAGAAGGTCCCCGCTCACAATCAGGGCTCGTACAGTTATTTAGGCCCATCACCGACACGTGTGCGAATGATACTAACTCCACAAGAGGCTAGCGGGCCCCTGCTGACTGTCAGTACTGGAATCCTCTTCTTGTCCCATGCGTCACAGCATGCCTTGTGCACGAGAGTCTGCGTGCATCCTGTGTCTACAAGCGCAAAGTGTTCACGCTCTTTCACATGCACTCTTATTGCGGGTAGCACTCTATTTGTCAATGATCTGGGGAGAATACTGGTGCTATAGTTTACTCCCCTTATCCATTTCCTGGACAACTCCTTGCTACGTGACTTAGCTTGCCGCACCAGTAGCAACGCATGCGTCTTGGTGTTTCCTGAGCAGACGTGTCCTTTACACTGCCTCGGCAGTCCCTAGAAAAATGGTTTGGCAATAAAAGAGTCCGTAGCAAAGGCTGTGTATAGTGCCCCCTTAACCTCCTCCAGAGTTGATTCATTCCCGAGCTGTTGATAAACGGAGTATACCCCCTTGGTCAGCCTCAATGGGATGACAAGCGTGGGATCCTTTATTTTGCAAAGCCGGCAGACCAGCTCAGCTTTTTTCCACCACTCAACTACCGAGGGTCCGGCGGAGGAGCCGTCAAACTCTGGTATCAATCTTAGATCAAACTTGTCCATTGAAAAAAAATGGGCCGAAATAGCTTGCAGTCAATCAACAGGCAAAAATCACTGTTCACACAAATTCTTCCAACTGACTTTGCCGCTTCTCAAACGTCAAATGATTTCTCCTTCCTCTCCCACCCACAAGTGACCTGTTTTTATGAGGCACGCACACGTGATCCCGCGAGACTTCATTCACTACAAAATGTCACGGCCACCATGATGGACTCTTTCTTTCTTTCTTGACGCATGCAACTCACAAGACAGACAGACAGACACAGTAATCTTCCTAGAGTTTCGAACTGAACCATTGGGACAGTCTTTTCATATTGTGTTCCAGGCTTCTAGAGCTGTCATGTAGTTTAATTCGTTTTTATATACTCACACAAGCAATAGTGCCTCTATTTGGCTTTTCAGGTGACAGAATTGAGAAAAGCAAAACTTGAGTTTGTAGTTGGGTTCTTTTTATATATCTTTGTGATTATACGTATGAAAGAAGTGCTTAGTTCTAACTATCTTTCTGGAAAACTTCCAACTAATCATATCCACCAACATGCGCAAAAGTAAACACAAAAATCAATTATTTTTTTTTAAATATAGAACTAGGCGAATACCCGTCACAGGTCGGGTAAAATTTATTCCACAGACAGAACAGTTTTCTTTCTCACTTTGACAGAATGATCATTACTAACCAGCCGTGGGACTGTTCACAAATTATCGCTTTTGACTCCAATTCTGCGCCATTCTGAGCAACTCAGCCATGCTACTGTCCACGATCTCCTTCACGTTGCCTGGCATTTTTGTTTTTAGTCTTCTACGTCCTCTTTTATCAGGGGCTGTACCAAAAAGCAGATCTTTTGTTAGGCCGTCTGTTCTCGCTACAAGTCCCCAAAATCGCAATTTACTGTCGTTGATGTTGTCTAGCAGTATTCGGCACGGTCCAATCTACTCCAGAAACCATTCTTTGTACATTTGTCCACTCAGCTTACATAAAGAAGTTTACGGTAGCGTCACAATTCAATAGCAGCAATTTTTCTCGTTTGAATTCTACCAACTATTGTTCGTTTGAAAAAAAAAAAAACATAATCATTCTTTCACGTCATAATAGCACCACATTTTTAAAAAAAATTTTAAAGAATATATTTTGTTTGAAGAAAAAAAGCATTCTTTTCACGTCAATAACACACCATCTATTTTCAAATATTGCACTTCTATTTCCTCAAATCAGTCATCTTGAGAAAGTTTTGAAATAAAGATGAAATATTTATGAATATAAAACTTTTTTTTTTCTTTATTCATTTTCCATACGTACATAAATATATAAACGTACCTAACTTGAAACACAGAGGAGGCACTGTTCTTGATTAATGCAACAAACGTTCTTTTCGTTTTCTGAAAAATAGACCGATGATATATTTGGATGTTTATGTCGCAAAGTCAGCAGAAACCGTAAAGCTTTAATATTTTTATTTATATCTATATATATTTTTCGTTGTCTGTCTGTCCGTTCTACTTTTTCTCAGAAACTACTCGGCCTATCTGGTTTTGTATGGACCTTTGTTATAATAAAGTGCAGCAAACTAAGCATAATTGTATCCGTTCGATGCACAGTTAGAGATGAATAGAGGTATCTGAATTTTCACAAAGGGCTTTCATCCCGTATTTGTCTCCTTCGTATAAAAATAAACTAAATACGACATTTACTCTAGAAGTTTGGCATAAAACACTCATTCTAAGTTAATGAGCAATAACTTTTGGCCATTTTTTACTGGGTTAAAATATATACTTAATTCATATTTTTCTGATTAACTTTTTTGCATTGCAAGATCAGTATTGATTCTTATAATTTGTTTTAATATAAAGTGCTTTTTAGAGGCAGCGAACTTTAAATTAAAATAAATCACAGAAAAATATTTTGTAATACAAATATGTGGTTTATTCCAAAGATTAATTTTTCGCATTTACAATTTAAATACAATTTCGGGCATACGGCTCCTGCGGATCACACATAATCTAGAGATCCAATTTTCACAACCTTACGCATTTATTTTATCTGTATTTTGCCAAAAACGCGTCGAATATTGTTTTTTAAGTGGTCTATTGTGTCTGGGTTATTAGCGTAGATATGGGACTTTACATATCCACAAAGAAAATAATCTAATGGAGTTAGATCTTACGAACAGGGTGGCCAGTTGACGTTTATTACATGAAATTATTCATTCATCAAATGTTTAACTCAGCAAATTGATCATATCGTAGGTTGTGTAGTATGTGGATCCATCTTGCTGAAACCATATGATGAATTGCCAAACCAAGCCGTACTCAAAATAACTGATAGTTGCCAAACGTGCACTAACAGAAAATAGAGTTGTCAATTCAAAGTTATTGCCTCTGAAAAAGGCAACCTTACACACACACATATATATATATTATACACATAATATAGATTATATATATCGGAAGTAAATATAACGATATACAAAGTGCCTTCAATAAGTTTCCAGATTGTTTTTTGTACAAGCATTTAAAATTGTCATAGACTTTTGAAAATTCAGTAGGTTATTACTATACATCTTATGAGATGACTGACCAATTGTTTTGATTTCAGGTTCAAATGAACAGCTACAGAAGGAAGTGAAATACACCCTACTAAAGCCTGATTGTCACAGCTGGTGAATTTCAAAAATGCACTCTGGACGTGCAAAGAATGATAGGAAATAAAATTGTTTTAAACTTGAAAAAAATGCCACAGAAACGTATGGAATGCTTCAGACTGCTTTTGGACCATCTTGCATGAATCGAGCATCAATTTTTGAGTGGCATAAGAGGTTCAAGGAAGGCAAGAAGTCTGTGAGGGATGATGAGAGGTGTTAGAAGAGTCATAACATCAGAGCTGATTTGCTAAATAAAAAAAAATTCATGGATAAGGACCGCTGTGTGTCTATAGAGACAATAAGTGTCCAGTTTGATGTCAGTGTGGGATCTGTACACACGATTATTCATGAGGAACTGAAGATGCAAAAGATTTGCACAAAGTTTGTCCCAAAGATGCTCAGAGAAGATCAGAAAGAAAGACGTTGTCATGACAGCAAGAAGATGGTCGAGCTGATTAATTCAGGTCTGCAGTTCTTGATGCTCTAGTGGCCTGTGATGAAAGCTGGATCTACTGCTATGACCCAGAGACAAAGAGAAAGAGTTCCTAGTGGAAGCATGCTGGCTCTCTCAGACCCAAGAAGGTGAGAAAGAGCAAATCCACCCAAATACTTATGACTACCCCTTTTTTGATAGCACGGCCATGATCTACATGCACTGGATTCTCACTAGACAGACAGTCAACAAGGAATACTATGTTGAGGTTTTAAGGGAATTCAGGAAGAGATTCCATCAGAAAAAAACAACACTCTTCTAATCTATGGCATTCCACCAGTCCTCAACTCCATCCTTCTCACAGACTATTTGACCAAGATGGGCATCAAGACAGTGCCTTACCCTCCCTATAGTCCAGACCTTGCTTTTTGTGACTTTTAGTTAATCCATAAGCTCAAAGAAAACCTTTGATGCTGTCATTATGAGATAATTGAGGAGATGAGCTGTGAGGAAGGTCATTGACACGTTCACACAAGACTTCCATGGGGCCTTCTAGAAGGTGTTGAACGGTGCAACAAGTGAATTGCAGTCAAAGGAAATTACTCCGAACATAATTAGAGTTTTATGTGTGTACTATCAATAAAAGTGCCCATACAAAAAGGTCTGGAAACTTATTGAACACATCATTGAACAAATTATCATTGAACAAATTATCGACGTGTACACTGGATTCCAAAATGTTTCTTTACTCAAGAATGGTTCTAACAAATTATATAACAAATAAAATCTTCATTTTTATGATTTTTAAGGATTTTTATTTCCTTCCAAAACTTTTATTTTTTAAACCAAAAAAAAAAAAAATCTCCAACATCGTCTTTTATCCGAGGAACATAAATCTGTCTCTGATGAGTTGCTTGGTGAATTTTCACCATTCAACGAAACATGTGTAAGACGAATTAAACTACTAATAAAATAACATGAGTGTGATGCAAAGCCATTTTTTGTTTGGTATGTTTACTTCTGATATATACGCTCTGAAAATGTAAATTAATTTTTATTGAGCTTAATTGTGGTACTTACGATAAAAAAGTACACACACACACACATATATATATATATATATATATATATATATATATAAGAATATTCCCCATTTCAATCTCGTGAGAATTTGTCAGGCTTATGCCTTCGAATAAGCCTGATAAATTCTCACGAGAATGAAATGCAGAATATCCATGTAGCTTAATTGCCATGTATATTTTCATAACTTACAACATAGCTCTACCTATGTATTGAGCACTGTTGAAGTAAATACTGATAAATTATGCATAATATTATATCTTTGTATATTAAATTATGTGATTAAAATTAAATCTTTGTATATTAATTTGTGATTAAATGAAGTAATCATACGATATATATATATATTTATATATATATATATATATATATATATATATATATATATATATATATATAGAGAGAGAGAGAGAGAGAGAGAGAGCATAATCATGTTGATACACTGGTTCCTGCTGGATCACTGAAGTTAAGCAATGATGAACCTGGCCAGTACCACATGGGTGACCCTTTGGAAATGCTAGGTGCTGTATGTACCGCACAGAGATGTAGAAATTTCCAGGTTGGTATCTGGAGAGGTGTGTATAATCCACTGAGAGAAATGCACCCTCAATCTTTGTTATGACATGCATATGGGAGAAGGGAGACTCAGATGTAAAACCTAAGATCTACTGTCTGCTCTTTCTTGTGGCAGATATTGTACCAAATGAGATTAGCAGTTAAGTGTGGTTGGTTCTGCACAAAGCCTTCACCACTATAAACAAAGCATCTGTGTAGATTTCTGAACAACTTAGTTGTTGTGGTGGATCTTACACGTCGAAATCGACGGGATAATTATATGTGTGTGTGTGTGTGTGTGTGCAGGATAATCTCCTAGAGTAAAGACGAATCTGGGCTTTATTTGCTTGAATGGAAGTTTCGCCACTTTCCCACATAGAGCGTTCCCAAATGATCTCCTTTTTGTTTCATTTTACTTCAACCAAAATTCTCAGAAATCAAGGATCCGTCTTTCTGAGGCTAACACTTAATCTCTGTATGAGATCCATAGATATTCGAATATTCCATTAAAGTTCTTCTTTATCTTTCAAACACTGAAGTAGTAAAGTTTTCCTCTCCGCAATTAATCAGTTAAATATGTTATCGTATACCTTTCTTGTGGTCTCTTGGTCTTACTGGATTCCAGGACAAGAATTCATCTAGTCTGGTAGGGTATCCTTCAGGTAACATCATTTGGAGAAGGTGCATCATTCCTCATAAATGTCAGTGTGATATTGATATTTTATTTGGGCCACGAATACTATGTGCTTTGAATATTTAGTCAGGGTTTACTTCTAGGGAAAAGCATCCTCATGCCAGGTTGTTCTGACAAACCCCTGTACAGAGAGACTTTAGATAGTCGAGGATAGTGTCTAGTAGGTATACAAGTTATCTCCTAAATGTATGTGTGTTATTTTGTTTATTGAAAACGGTTAAATCTTCTTCCATGAAAAAAAAAAATGTCTTAAATTTCGCTTATCTATTTTTTTATCTTTATTTTATGATGTGATCTGTCTCTTCTATTCACAACGACGTGAATCACGTCTTCTATTCGAACGAGCAACAATCACACTGTGTCCACAATAGGATTATTCCTCGCTGTTAATACCAACAGAACGAAGAGAAGAAAAAAAAGAAAAGACTTCTTTGAAAAAAGACGCATATCACCGAAAGTCTCAGCAAAAAAAACAAGTAAATGATTTTATTCATTTAATAACAAAAATTATATGACATTATTTGGTGTAATAACTCCTTCAATAACTTTATAAAATTATGTTTTCAATAATCTGATCAATCCCTCGTATTACAAAAAAAAAAAGAAAAAAAAAAAAAAAAAGCAGCATCAACCACGCAAAACACATCGGATTCAAACTTTACTTAACACTTGTTAATTAGAACTGACGTATATTTAGCTGTATCCACGAGTGGGATACTCCTGGCGGCTAATGCTAGCAGAATGAAGAGGAAAAAATTAAAATAAAGGTCTTCGTTGAAAAAGTGCTAGAGAAGATTTCTGTAACTGATTTTATTCATGTAATAAAAATATATAATATAACTTTTTCAAATATTTATTTAATATTAATATTATTTTATTTATTTATTTATTTATTTTTGTCCGTTTTATATTGAGATTATACAGGGTGGAACAATAAATTTGTCGTCCTAAAGAAAACAACACTACAGCGTTATTTTTAAATTTTTATTGAAAAAAATCAATTCAGGTAAATTAATTATGTAGTACAGCTGACATATATTCAATGTAGCCACCTTCAGCCTCAATCACCGTCTCGATATGGGTCTGGAACTGAGAGCATGCCTTTTTCATAAGCACCGGCGGGAGCTTGGCAAAGAAAGACTCGGCGGATGGTGGCGATCAGACTGGCTTTAGTGCTGTGGGAGGTCATGTTGGTAATGTTCTTGACATATGACCAAACGAAGTAGTCCAGCGGGTTCAGGTCGGGGGAAGAGAGGGGGCAGTGAGAAAAGGGTACAAAGTCATAGCACTCCTTCTGAAGCCAAGCCTGGCTCTCTTTAGACTTGTAGGCCAGCGCCGAGTCCTGCTGCCACACCCAAAGTCTGCCAGCGGCCACCTGATTGCACCAGGGGATCACCACACTCTTCAGCACATCCATGTACACTTTAGCGTTGACTTTGGTGTTGACTTTCAAGCTGACTTCGAAGGTGTGAGGTGGCATAATGTGGCTCTCACTTGAAATCACCCCAAAGACCATAACCGTGGCCGGAAACTTCGTTGAGCTGTGCCTTCAAGCGTTGAACTGTCTGGATTTGCATTTTGAGGGTGCTGACAATGGTCCTGTTGTCATAACTTGGATCGTTAGAGAGCATGAGATATACAGCGGCGCATCTCCAATCTAGCTCATTGAACATTGTGTCACTTTCAGACATGATAGTAGGTCCCTATCGCTCTTGGGATTTATACATAACTTGGCAACTAGTAGACGAGCTGCAACAAAAAAGAAGAAAACCGGTTTTCATCAAACGGAAAAGGAATCCTGGCGTCTTTTCTAGGGTGACAATTTTATCGTTCCACCCTGTAAATGAATATAAAAAACGAGAGAATCAATTGCTATCTTTATTTCGTTTATATCTTTGTGCTTTAATATTAAGGTTAGTGTTGTATATGAACAACACCCGGGCAGACTATCACCGTCAAGCTTTATATATCTTTGTACATACGGCATAATCACGTTTACACACCTGTTCTCATGGGATCACAAAGTTAAGCAACATTAAGCCTGATCAGTACCAGATGGGTAACCATTTGGTAATGCAATGCACTTTATGTCGCTGCAGAAGACAAGTCAGTAGTGCCGATCATAGCTTTTCTATTATATAAAAAAATCGTCTGGTAGAAGAGTGTTGGGCGTCACACCATTGTACTTTCAAAGAAAACCCATCAGATGATACACAAACCAGTTATCCACGACGAAACTTGAACTGATTAATTTTATTTTTTTACATTTCTATAAATAAAGTCTTTTTGAAATATAATAATATATTAAATATATTAATACAAGAAAGTATTGAAACTGGGATAGATTTTTTTAAATGGTGTGTTTCTGTGTGGTTTCATGTTTTGTTTTATGCTTAGTGACTTCCGTTCTGTATTTACATCAACTGTACCCATTTCTGCCATCTTTGTTTTTGGAGCGCAATTGGCAGAGATTGCTCTTTCTCCCCGAATGTATAATATCTAATCAATAAATCAATAAATAAATGAATAAATAAAAATAAACGGTTCATTATGTAAGGATTAAAAGGCCATTTATATCACTTAATAGTATCAAGACGTACATGCATCTTTTACTGTTATCATGTAAAGCGAAACAAGTTTGATTTTTTTTTTCCACAGAGTTTTTTTCCCTTTACACTGACTGGAGTTATGTGTGTGTGTATGTTCAGAAAGAGCTGGGCGAAGAAGAAAGAGGGAACAGGAAAGGTTAGGGCAATATGGAGAAAGGTGGAAGAGAGATGGATAAAAGTTATGTTACATTTTTTGCCCCGGGCAATGTATGGTAGTCCTGCTAGTTATACATTAGTAAGAAAATGTAAAACAATATGGAGTTACTTATTTGCGGACTCTCCATAGTTGTTGTTTCATAACATTTCGGCCAACTATTCCTCTGACCTTCGTCAGATGGTTAACCCTTATCCCTGAGTGGCTTCCGGGCCTTGATAAGTGGTGACCACCTTGTAATAAACAAAAAAACAAAATAAAATCAAGATGAGATAGGAATGCTGAGTCTCTTAACTGCATCCTCAGTAATTACTGCCTTCCATAGTTGCTGTTGTCTCACCACATTTTTAGCCAACTAATTCTCTGGCCGGCTTTGGGTAGAATTGAAACCGCTATCTTCAGACAATGCTCACCTGGAACCATAGAAGGCAGTAATTACTAAGGATGCAGTTAAAGAGATTCAGCATTCGTATCCTGTCGCGGTTAACCATCTAAGGAAGACCAGGAGAATAGTTGGCCGAAATTTTGTGAAACAACAACTATGAAGCTGAGGTTAACAGCCTACAAATAAATAAATATACACATTACACATCTTAAATGATTCCAATAATAAAAATATGGGTTAATTATCTAAGTATCGTATAAACAATGGCGCTGTATTTACATACTGTAATGTTTACTACAAAACGTGATATATATTTCTGATTAAATATATAAAATTATGTTCTCACTACTTAGCAATGAATCTGACAGATCGATATTTGATTCTGGCTAGCAAGTTCTTCCTTTTAATCCTTGCAACATATTATGTACAATAAAACAGTGTAATTCGCTCCAGTTCATTGTCGAAAATGATTGTTCCGATAAGGAAGATCATTATCAGCGGAGATAATCTGAAATAATTACGTATCGCCAAAATATAAGGGATATAATTCCTTTTTTTAACTAAAAGGTTAAAATATGAGTTATCTCCCTTAAATATTGAGCTTTTTTGCATTTCTTTCCGACTCGCACATTATTATGAAAATCAAAAAATTATCTATAGGTTTGTGCAAATATACACTTTTGCTTATACTTTCTATTCGTTATTCATACCAACCATTTTTAAATCAAAAGCTTGATATTTATTGCGATATAACAACAGGGCACGTGGAACTATTTTTCTGCTGAATCCATAAAGGAAATATCCAGTACTGACATACAAATATCGGTTATTCCCCCATGAATGAAATAGATCTGTAAATGTGGCAAAGTGTTAATTTTGAAATTAGTAAGATGATTATAACCTTGAACTTTTGAATCTAGTAAAATTGCTATATATATAACATTTTAACGATACAAAACTTATATAGCGCTTTAAAAATATTACATGGAAAAATCCTAGGGACCCCTTTCGCCAACAAACTCACGAGAAGTTAATCGTTGAAATGCAAAAAACGAGTTATACCAGCGATTAGCTAGGATTTTTTCGTGTATTATTTTTATGCTCTATTATATATATATATATATATATATATATATATATATATATATATATATATATATATATATATATATATATATAAGTGAAATTGTCTTTGTGTCTGTGTGTGTACATTTCCTTACCAAACTACTGTCACTTTTCAGTCTACAGACCTGAGATTTGACATAAGAGGTATTGAGATTTCGAAAAATCTTTTTAATCGGTTTTCGGCCAGAAATTTTACTGTCAAGGAGTCAAAGTTCAACGATTTGATCTTTGAAAACTCTACCAAACTCCCCCACCAACTTTGTGTCTAAACACTTGAAATTTTAGATGTAGGTTCTTTGGACATGAATCAAACTTTGTAACTTTGTTTGGGCTCAACGAAAACATGGTCCCACAAGGGGTCAAAATTGGGGTTAAAGTTAAAAATAAATTTGACCTCTCAACCAATTTTTGGTCTAAACATTTAAAATTTTACATGGAAAGCCTTTTTAAATCGGTTTTTGGCTGAAAATGTGGCTGCCAATGGGTCAAAGTACAAAAGATTTGACCTTTGCGGTCTCTAGCAAACTATTCAGCCAATTTTTGGTCTAAACATTTGAAATTTTACATAAAGGGTATTTAGACATGCAGTAAGCTTTTTAATCAGGTTTTAGGCGAAAACTTGGCTGCCAAGAGCTCAAAGTTTACAGAGTTGGCCTTTGTAGACTCTACCAAACTCCTCCGCCAAATTTGGGTTTAAACACTTGAAATTTTAGCTGTAGGTTACCTGGACATGAGTCAAACTTTTTAATATATATATATATATATATATATATATATATATATATATATATATATATATATATATATATATATATATATATAAGTTATTAACAGTACATAGGGCTCGAGCACAGCCAGGCTGAACTGCTAGTATATATATATATATATATATATATATATATATATATATATATATATATATATTGCTGTTTGCAATATGCAGAATTCAGTAGTCAACTCTACTCCCCCTCTCTCTCTTTCTCTCGCTCTCTCTCCAAATAATGTACGCGAATATATTTGTACCAAAAATTAAACTATATTTTATTTTATTACCTCACATAACTTAATATTAGAGAGAGAAAGAGAAAGCGAGGAGGGGGGGATATACTAGCTATAAAGTCAACATTCAAATAGAATTCAAATAAAAGTCTATTGATAGCTAAGAAATTACAAAAACAACAAACTCCTCAAACTTCCAACTCCCAAAACACACACACACACACACACACACACACACACACACACACTCATAAAAACAACAACAAAAAAACAAAACGAGATAGCGTTATCCCCTATTTTTTGCATCCACAATGTTGATGTTTGGTGCGGTTGCATAGTTTCAGCCATTCAAGACCCATGTGGGATTTTCATACGTTGTTGATGACTGAATAAACAGCGGATTCGTTTGCTGAAATTAGAAAATAAATAAATAAATAAGAAAAAAAAAAAAATAAAAATAAAAAAATAAATAAAATAAAAAATAAATAAATAAAAGGGTTAATGGCGAATATGCTTCTTTGATTTGTTTGTTTTACGACAGATCGACTTTTTTTTCTGGTTTAATAACAAAACAATAACCGTTGTTAGCCAGGATGCTAAGCCAGGGCATGCACTACAGGACTCTCCCACACCCGCAGCAGTCGCAGTATCCGCAAGTTAGATGTACAGTAGAGTTTACATTACACTTTAATTTCTGTATATTGGTACGGTCAGGAAATAAGGAACAGGAAACGAATTCCAAAATCAAAAAGCCAAAGGAAAATTAGCTATTATAGTAAAAGATCATCCAACAGCTAGAAACCTTTACATTGAAGGGGTGGGATTTTGTTATTAGTTGGGTGGATCAAAAGTATTTTCGTCGAAAGGTTTAAGTGCAATAAGTTAATCGGAACACATTTCTGGGAAGTTAACGGAAAACACTCGTCTTGCGTAAACCACTATCAATAATTTCCCCCACTCTTTAAACCTAAACTAAAATACCATGAACAAAATTCTTTCTCTCTGTTCTGTTTTCCCTGCTTTCTAACTGACTACAATATGGTCGTCTTCAAGTCCAATTTGGACAATTTCTTGATGAGCCGTACCCCTAAGTAATCCAATTTACCAAATTTCCACTAACGATTACTACAATATTATCCCCTTGACTACTGTACACCCATTAACCCTTGCTCTCGAGTGGCCCCCGGGCCTTGATAAGTGGCGACTTCTTTGTAAAAAAAAACAAAACAACAAAAAAAAAAAAAAACCCAGACACAGAGACTTAATACTGATGTTACGATAGAGCTTGGAGCTTGGTAGACAGTGCAGAAACTCTTATGTTATAAATTAAAAAGAACTGCATCCTTTTCAAGAGGGAGAGAATAGTGGTCGGTGCACAAAGTCCGAATTTAACTTAGTAGCAGCCAAATTAGACGTATTTAAATACTAGAACCTGTAAAAACCAATTCCATATAAGCATTTACAAGTAAGACAAGGAAAACGAAGAGGAAGTAAAAACCAATTGAAATAATTATAAACTTTTATTTAAAGGGGGAAAAATAAATTGAAATGGGAGGGAGAAAAAAAATAATAAAGTCTAAAGTTCACCATTTAACCGTATAAATGACTGTATTTTGTCTGCAAAAAATGTCCCCTTTTGGCGTACCTTAAAGGTTCTAGTAACAGTTCAGAAGAGATTGAAAGAATAGAATTAAAAGATAAGAAAAAGAGGCAAAACTTACTTTGAGGTAAGAATAGTATTTTTTAGAAGCAAGGATAATTTATACGGACATTTTTTTAGAGAGAAGAATTGCCATTCCTGCTTGAGATAGCATAAAAATAAAAAATGTCTCGTTGGATTTTCTTCTTTTTTTATCAAATATCTTCAACTTTCTTTTACTCATATTTGTCGGTTTTTACTTGGGAAAAAAACATTATTTGACCTGATGTAGCTTCGGCAGCTTAGTCGAACGAAAACTTTTTTTTTTTAGAGAAGGCTCTTCTTGCTGCACCATTGAAGATTAAACACTTCCCTTTTCACTTCGAATATTTCATGAGGAACAAGCAAATTATTGTTGTTTGTAACGTCACTTTTTCACTCGTCTGAGGTTTAACTTTTGCACTTATTTCTTTTCTTCTAGACAAGACTTTTGACTTGATTTTTTAAGACTTTTCTGTCTGAACTCAGTCGGCATTTTTCTCTTCATTTTCGTCCCCTAGACGAAAATTTAACTGACGAAATAGGGCCTTCATCTAGAACCTCCTGATGTCTCGCCACGATGGGTTACTACATCCAGGTCTGACATTTTAAAACAATGACATTTCACTCCCAAAGACCAAGGCAGCAACTGTCTTTTTTCACTTCCATTTTCGCTTAAATCGGCGAACAAAAAATCACTTGACCAATCGTCAACAAAGAAACAGTCACGTGCTATCAGTAGCAGTTTACAACTACTTGCATAGATGGGTGGGTTAAAGAAAGAAGGAAAGAAAGAGAGAAAGAAGGGTAGATGGTATAATGTTGGGGACTCCCGTCTGGCGGGAATCAAACAGCATGAAAGGAAGACAACGCAGATATAGGTGTTAACAACGGCTCGGTCGCCAGGGAAATGCCATCCGAACTTATTTTATTAGAGAGCGCGCATGCCTAAAGGTAGATAACTCTTAGGGTTATGTCCCTTTACTTGCGGACATCACATCTCTCCCCATCTTGGTGGGACAACCTGTCTTATTTTACTTTTTACTATATAAAAAAATTTGTTATTATTTATTATTATTATTTTTCTAACTTAAATTAAGTTTTAGTCTGGCTGGGGGCAGTCTTTTCCGAGATGGATTTCGTCTCGGTTACTGGTCAGCTATTTGTATTTTGGGTGTTTCCAGGTCTTCTGGAGTGTGTGGCTTATACTCACCTTCAGAATCAGAATCGGAGTCAGGGTTTTCATCCCTAAGTGTTATGCGTTTTAACAAAAAAGAGTTTCTAGTCACTTGGCGATTTCCTCTCTGAACCGTTATCAAACTTCCCTTCATTTTTGTAACGGTATATGGTTTAGGATTGTATGGTGGTGACAGTTTGTTTTGCCTCTTCTGTCTGATCAAGATCTTATCACCCAGGCTGAGAGCTGTTGTTTTTGTCTTTCTATCGACGTACCCCTTCATCTTCTCCTTTCCTTTGGAGTCATTTTCTTTTATTCTTTTTCATGTATCAGTCCTGTTACTGGGCTTTTGATACCATTTGGTATGACGATGTTCATTTTTCAGCCCGTAAAAGCTTCAAATGGAGATATTTTTGTGGTGGTATGGGGGGGGTGGGTGGCTCTATATTGCCTTAGGAAATTTGGTAACTGGATCTTCCAGTTGTGGCCTTCCACCGTGGTCGCAAGAACGTATTTTTTTTAGAGTGCACATAAAACGCTGTACTTCACCATTTGCCTAAGGCCATAGTTTTGTCCTTGAAATGGCGGACTGTTATCAGATTTTAGAACGGTCGAATATCCTTGTCTGGCAAAGATCATGTTTAGACGGGGAATGACTGTACACGCAGATATTGAGGGTATTACCTCCACTTCAGGGAATCTGCTGTAATCGTCGATTATGACTAACACATAGTCACCTGATGGGAACGGACCTACAAAATCGACTGAGATTTCAGTCCATGGAGCAACTGGTAGTGGTGAGAAGTGTATGGGTTCTCGGCTCATGTGCCTTGGGTCTGAGGCTTGGCAGGGAATGCATCCATGTATTGCTTCCTCCACCAGTCTATCGATTCCTGGGAACCACACCTTTTTCCTTATTAGTTGCTTGGTTTTGACCATTCCCTGGTGAGATTGATGGGCTATATCGACTGATCTCTTCCTTAATTTTGAGGGAATTACAAGCCAGTGTCCTCGAAGGACGAGACCATTGTGTATTGAAATTTCATCCTTGAATGGGGAAAAATTTAACAGCTGGAGGTCATTCCATCGTCCATCTTTGACAGCAACCATAACCTTTTGTAACTTGGGGTCCTGTTCTGTGGCTTGTTTGACTTCTTCAAGAGTTAAAGATTTTGGTATTGTATTCTAAGCTACATACCTTATGTAGGCTTCTGCTACATTGTCTTTAGATGGTATGTGTTGCAGGTGGCGACTCAGATAGTCTGCAGGGTTTTGGTCATCTTTCCCGGGATGGTATACCAAGTTGTACTTGTAGGGCATGAGATGAATACGCCAGCGTTCAATCCTTGTTGTTGTCGGTTTAAGACTTTTCACAATCCCAAGAAGAGGACGATGGTCGGTGGTGATTTTGAATCTCGCTCCATATAAATAGAGATGAAAATGTTGAGCTGCATATACGATGGCTAACATCTCTCTCTCAGTTTGAGAGCATCGCTGTTCTACATCTCGGCTTGCATCTACCAGGATGTCGGTGTCTTTCTTCAGGTCGAAGTACGCCATCACCTCAGTTCGAGTCAGAGCTTCCTTTAACTTGTTTGCAGCTTCTTCTTCTTCTTCTTCTTCTTCTTCTTCTTCTTCTTCTTCTTCTTCTGTCCATCTCCAATTAGTATCTTTTTTTGTGAGCTGTCTCAGTGGTTTATTAATAGTGGCATAATGTGTCATGCCCAAAAATGATCTGACTTAACTAATGTTCCTTGGAGATTTGCATTTTGTAATAGCAGAGATTTTCTCTGGATCAAGAGACACTCCATTCTCACTGAAAATGTGTCTGAAGAAAGTCAGTTTCCGTACAGAAAAAAGGCGTTTTTCTTTGTTCAGCTTGGCTCCTACTTCTTGTAGACGTTTCAGGGTGTTCCTTAAGCTGATGTCATGTGATAGCTGGTCATGTGCATAAATTATTATGTCGTCTGATAAGTTTTTCACTTCTGGGATGTCTTTGAAGAGGTCTGATATAGCTTTTTGAAATAGTTCAGAGGCTGCATTCACACCAAAACTTAGTCGCTTGTAACGAAATAAACCTGCATGTGTGGCAAATGTCATTATATATCTGCTGGACTCTTCCAGTTCTAGTTGATGATAAGCATTGGAGAGGTCTAGTTTGCTGAAAACTGTACACCCATTAAAGTCTGCTATTAAATCGTCTACAGTTGGCATTGGATGTTTTATCCGTTGAATGGCTTCATTTGCCTTTCTCATGTCGATGCAAATTCGTACACTACCATTTTTCTTGGGAACTACCACAACCGGGCTAACCCAGGGGTTAGGTCCAGTGACTTCTTCAATCACATCCATTTCTCTGAGACGTTTGAGTTCTGTCTCCATGTCTTTTCTCAAATGTAATGGTATCCTGCGGTGTCGCTGAGTTACGGGGGAAACCGACGAGTCAATGTGGAGATTAATGGTAACTCCGGAAATTTTTCCCATCTTTCCATCAAACAGTGTGGGGAACTCGTCTTGAATTGGGACCGTCACATGGAACGTGAAGTTAAACGTTATCATTCCCAGTGCTTCAGCAGAATGACCACTCAAGAGGTTCTGCATTCCAACTAAAGGATTGTCGCTGTCGACCACAAATATCTTAGCCCTACAGGATTTATACTGAAATTCTATGCTCGCATTAATAAATCCTCGGATGGGTATGGCATGTTTAGGTCTGTACGCAAATATCCGGGTCGTTGTTTTGTTTATACGTAGTTTGTGTTTTAAACCATCATATATGTGTCCAGCAATTATATTAACACTAGCACCCGTCGTCTACCACAAACACTACAGGGGAATTATTTACAAGGGCGGTAACTTTTGGTATCTTAATTGACAGTGTAAATTTCACAGAGTACACAGACTTGTCATTAGACGTAGAGGGAGATACCGGGGCAGGATTAGTGAAACAAATTACTCTTACTGGCTTTGCTTTGCATGCTCTCACAAAGTGGTTTTTCTTGTGGCAATTCTTGCATTCTTTTCCTCGGGCTGGACAAGTTGGGTGTGTAGACGAGTATCCACAATAGTGACACGTTTGCTGTCCTCCATCTTTTTTTTTGTCCATCACGCAGTTGATTCTTTGAGGTGTCATGGCGACTGTTTTGCTGCGTGTATTCACAACAAATGTCTTTACTGCCGTTGGTGTTGAAATTTTCGTTATTTCCACGTGTGAGACGCGTGCGGTTCTTGTTGCTGTAAAGAGCACGTAGTTCATTACGCTCCATGTCTGTGGCACGCGTATATGTCAGTTCGATTGCTTTAGCGTAGAGTTGTCCATTAGCACCTTCCTTCTGACTTTAGAGGATGTGCACCCCTGCAAAATTTGGGCTAGGATCTCTCTGTCTTTATCTTTAAAATCGCACGTGAAGGCTAGAGTCCGTAGACGTGCATGGTATGAGTCTAAGCTTTCGTCCGGGTCTTGCATGGCCCGTCAAAACTTGAAAATTTCGTACGACGTATTCTTTTGCGGCGTAAAATGATTTGTTAGTGACTTCTTTGTAGTTTCATATTCGCCCGAAACTACAGAGCCGTCGTCCAAAATGTTGGTTGCACCTATGCACTTTTGTTGGTCTGTGAAGTCATGGAATATATCGAAAACTTCATCTCCTGCATAGTGGAGAAGTGTCGCTTTCTTTTTTTTTTTATCGTCATGAATGTCCATAGCGACAAATAAATTCTCCAACCTGTCTATCCACTTTTTCCAATGAACGATTGTGGTTTGGTCCGCATGTACGCTAAAACTGGGGAAAACTGGTAACCACCGCTGGTCATTTTTTTGTATTAATTCCGAAAAATGTTTTTTTTTGTATTAAATTCCGAAAATTATGTAGCGTGAGCTCGTCACGAAAACTAATCTCTCGTCGCCAGATATAATGTTGGGGACTCCCGTCTTACGGGAATCAAACAGCACGAAAGGAAGACAACGCAGACATAGGTGTTAACAACGGCTCGGTCGCCAGGGAAATACCATCCGAGCTTATTTTATTAGAGAGCGCGCATGCCTAAAGGTAGATAACTCTTAGGGTTATGTCCCTTTACTTGTGGACATCACAGATGGAAGAATTAAATTCTGACAACAGATTCAGAAGTGGCAACAATACTCTATGAATGGGAGAATGGTAGCCTTTTAGTTTTAAGATTCCCTATGAAAAGAAAAGTTTCAAAATTAATAAAAAGTGTAAGAGATTACGTTTGCAAGGAAAGACTAGAAAGATTAGAAACGACTTTTTTTTTTTTTTTTTGGTTAGGTTCAAAGTGTTAGAGATTGATCTGCTAGTTTTCGGTTCCCATCAAGCCGAAAAACAGTCGCCGGTCTACCACTTAGAAAGGATTGGGGGCGTCTTACTAACACCTGTTTGTAAATTTTGTTTTTCTTCACCCAACGCCAATGAAATTATTTTGATAAAAACGATTTATTTATGCATATTCATATTTATTTAATAATAAAAAATCGATTTGGAAATCTTAAGTAGCACGACCCCTGAAATAAATGCAGTATTATGATGATTGAAGATGCTAGCTAGAAAATTATAGACATATATAAGATATACAGTGACATGGGTGACCATAGACTCCCTCCCCGACACTTTGAATGGTGTAGTGCCCAATTTATTTTTGTAGTTTTCATAAATAAACACATTTTTCAATGTGTAGTACCTGTTCTGACTCGGCTTAATCTATTCTGCTCTCAGTCAGTGAAGAAGTCCTTCTAGACTGAGTCAATCTTTATTTTTGTTCCAATTCAGAGTGCCCCTTTTGGGGGGGTAGGGGGCTGGATTTCTCCACATTAAAAATCGACTTTGTGTCTAACTTTGCTTTCGTGAGGGTGGCAAGTAAATAGGACTTCTTGGTCTTTGGGCTAGGAGCAAAGTGTAGTATCTGTTTAGATGCTACACTTCATCTTTTCTGTATTTGGTCAGTGAAGGAAATATCCTTCTAGACTGGGGCAGTTTTAAATTTTTTGTCCAAATCCAGATTTTTCACTTATCAAGGTCTGGTGACCACTCGAGGATAAGAGTTAAAGAGATCGTCATTTGCACGATGATCGCCTCAACAAGAGGATTGGAAACAATGAGTGAGTTGGGCAGACAATTACTTAATAGGAATTGATTATCCAACAAGTATTTGTTTACATTAGACATGATTGCTAAACCAGTATTTTTTTTTACATTAGACTTGATTACTAAACCAGTATTTATTTACATTAGACTTGATTACTAAGCCAGTATTTGTTTACATTAGACTTGATTATTAAACCTATATTTATTTACATTAGACTTGATTACTAAACAAGTTATTACTAAGCCAGTATTTATTTACAATAAACTAGATTACTAAACCAGTATTTATTTACATTAGACTTGATTATCAAACCTATATTTATTTACATTAAACTAGATTACTAAACCAGTATTTATTTACATTAGACTTGAAGGTGACCATGCTGTAGTCGATCGGCAAATAGACTTGTGCTATTTATTCAACAGATGGGATTTTCTCGGAAAGGTGTATGTCGTTTTTGATGATAACTAAGTTGTCCTGAAGCAAAGTAAATATATATATATGCAAAGGTATAACTTATAACATTGCAGTTGCATATGGACGATCAGTTGTCCAGTTGCAAGAAAAAAAAAAGATTGGGTGATATTTTCTTTTTTTTTGTACGGTTTCTTTCCACAGAAGAGACGTTACTAATCTGTTTCTCCTCTATCGTTATTTTCACGGTAGATGCTCGACTGAGCTCCAATCTCTGGTTTCTCGCAATAAAACATTCAGAGAAAAAAATGCTACATATTTGTCATTTGCATATGCATGCGAGTGTGTATAGGTTTCATTTTACTTAGTTTAATAAGAAAAATGTTTTTAGGAATGCGTTTTATTTTACTTTAGTTGACGGCCCCCAAAATCAACACAGAGAGAGGGAGAGAGAGAGAGAGAGAGAGAGAGAGAGAGGGGGGAAGAGGGAGGGAGAAAGGGGGAGGAGTGATGCTAGTAATGATCTGATCGCTGTTGATTTTGCTGTGGGAGTTTAGTTCTGTGCAGTTGTAGGAGGTCGACCCTCCCAGGATTTGCCTTCTCTCTTTTGGAAGGGGTTAGGTTATTGCTAATCGCCCGAGGCGCCCTCACCGGGGAATGCCGACGGAACTGGCCATGCACTTTTTGCAGGTCACAGTACCCTTCCTCGGGCTGACTGCTGAATCCCACTTTCCGATCCTGACGTCTAAGTTCTTGCAATGGGAGAGAATTAAAGAAAAAACACACACTCTATATGAGCTACATAGATATTCGAATGTTCCATTAAAGTTTCCTTTTGCACTGAAAATGACGGTTAGAACCTTAAAAAGATCTCTCGGCTGGAATGTATGGGATAGCGGGTGAATGTCTGGCATCTAGTAGGATACGACATCCTCAGCAAAAACAAAATGATAAAAAAATTGGAAAAGAAAAAAAAAAAAGAAATTAATATTTCAACTGATTTATTCGACCCCTCCATTTGGCCACCTTCATTTCAATCATCATTCTTTCTATTCTCTGCTTCTCATATTTGCCTCGGTATAAGATGTATCAGATACACAGCCTTTTATTTTGTATAAACTAGGTACGGCAATAATGGCGGAAATAAAGATAGTGGGGCATAGTTTTGAAAACCGGTTTATTATATTTTTTTTGTAGGTTTCCGACTACTTTTTGATTGTATTTGAAAGATTAAAGCCTAAAGTTAATTTCCAAAAGGAAAAAAAAAAAAAAATTTGTACACGTGGACAAAAAAAAAAAAAAGTTATAATGAAAAAAATCTAGAAGATGACAAATTCATCTAAATTTTCAAGTTAAATAAATTCATTGTAAAAATCCCTTGAAAGATAAATGTTAGTTTTATGGATCTACTTCAGAATAAAGTAAAGAAAAGTAAAGTCCGAAGATATTGAAGTAAATTGTTTGTTTGTTAAAAAAAAATGATTAATTAGCCCCCAAAATCGAGAGATTCTAGCTTCACTTAAGCATAGACAGCGAAAATAACGTCAGGTAGTTGGGGGAAGGCGGAGAGTGCTGGTTTTCTTTTGTTTTCTTAGCTGTGCATCCGTACATTTCTATCGTGAACGTTTTTATAATTTTTACCATTTTTTAATTTAATCATTTTTCTGTGTTCTTGCTTTTAAATGAAATTCTTTTTTTTATTTTTTTCAAGATTATATAAAAATTATGTTATGTCAAAAGTTTCACGTTCATTCAAGAAAGGAAAATATTAGAACTTTACATATAAAAAGTATGCAGAACATGTAATCTAAAAAAAAAAAAGAAATATTTTTTGCAATTATAATTTTTTTTTTGTGAAAATATTAAATAAACAATACTTAATTCTATGATAATATAGGTAGTTCAAGAAATCAATTTTTCTCCGAGTTATATCGAATTCAATAATACAGACTTTAGAAGGTTTTTCTGTAATGTTCCTGAAAAAATTAATTGGTCTTTTTTATTGTTACAATTTACGATGCTTTATTTTCATAAAAAAGCAAAAATAAATTCTCGCATTTTTTTTTTACTACTGAAAACCATAACTTTAGTAAAAGTGTTTTTTGTTTAAAAAAAAATAATACATTTCAACTAAGATTTAAATAAAAATAATGGATTCGTTATATTTCGTGATCATTATTTGATAAATACTGAAAATTTCATTAAAATTAGTTTATTTCCTGATTTTTGGTGAATTTTTAAGTAAAGTGATGGGTCAAAATATCTATACATTTTGAGCATCGGCATTCATTTTGCACGTACCAAGTATAAACATTTTGTTTGCTTTTATCTTTATATTAAACTAGAAGAATACTCGTCTCGGGGACTAGTAAAATTAATTCCTCTGAACAGAAAAGTTTGGAACCATTTTTATGACGAATATTAAAATCAACATTCAATACTATCCAACATTATGTCTAGAATCCTTATTCCAAATTTTGATCAAAATCTATTACATGATTTTGATTCTAGAAAGTGAAAATAAATTGGAATGTATGGGATAGCGGGTGAAGGTCTGGCATCCAGTAGGATGCTACATGCAAAATGATAAGAAAATTGAAGAGAGAGAGAGAGAGAGAGAGAGAGAGAGAGAGAGAGAGAGAGAGAGAGAGAGAGAGAGAAACACATATGCTTTTAATTTTATAGATTTCATGGCATTCCGGCATATTTTTCGAGATATTTCATTGTTGCATTACTTCCCCTGTTTTCTAGACAGTGATAGATGATTTGGTGTCCCCGACGAAACATCTTCCAACAGATATTGGTCTTGGATATGACCTTAAAATATATCCAATGGTGAGGCCCCAGCTTGTGGGCTTTGGGGAGTGTGGAGCCACCCTTTAATTGCCATTGCTCCCAGGTCCACTCTGACCCGGAGTGGTAGTACCTGTTAGGGTCCCAACTATGGACCCTACTGGAAAACAACAAATATATTCTATTAACAAAATTTTCTTCAAAATCTTTGGATTCAGCATTAAATAACCTGAAAAGGGTTGATATGCCGTAAAACAAAAACAACCAACCAATCCAACAGATATTATGTATTATAATATAAAAGTAAATGATAGTTTGCTTGAAGAATTGCTGGTGAAGGAATATATGGGAGTTTTAAAAGCCATGGCACTTTGATTAATTTCGGGAGAAAATTCCTCCCCCTTTTCTCCCGAAATTAATCAAAGTTCCATACCACCAACAGACTTTGTATGCACCGGACCTACCAACAACTTGGTTGCAAATTAATTATGTAACGAGGTGACGAATGATAGATAAATAAATAGTTAGACATTTCTCCACTCAAACATACCCGTCTATTTGTTTGTTTTTCTTTTCTTTACTCTTGTGATTCCGGTTCTTTCCGCATTGCTTTTGGCTTTTAAAACTTCCATGTATTATAATATGTATAATGTAATATCATATTATTATTATTTTTTATTATTTATTCGTAACATTTTATATGAAAGTAAGTGCAACAATGTGAACAAATCTTACTTTTATTTAATAAATGTGTAATATTTATTTCTTGTAGCTGTTAACTTTCTTTTTATATGAAATGTTCTTAAAAGTAAAATGAACATATTTTTTACAGAAAAGCATCATTCTTACGCCAAACTACTACTACTACTACTACTACTACTACTACTACTAAAAATAATAATAATAATAATTCGTATAAGAATGTGATAAATTTCTTCGGTCAAAATATCTGTTGGAAGATGTTTCATCGGACACGCCAAAACATCTGTCACCGACTAGAAAACAGGGGAAGTAATGCAAGAATGAATGTCTCGAGAAATATGCGGGAATGCCGATTTCATGAATGATGAGCATATGGAAATGAAGCATGGAACTACTTACAGTTGTCCAAGCGGCCGTTGCTTTCTCTTCATTAAACCGAGCCAATTCTCTTCGGTCAAAAATCGTTGTAATAACTTTCCAGATGATAAGAATAACCAAACCCAGGAGAAGAATGCCACTCACGATTCCGATTACCAAAATGGTCGTCTTCGATTCTGGACAGTCTATGAAAGAAGAACAATAAGAAGTTCAGTTTAAGCAAAATTACAAAACTTTAAAAAAACTTAAAAAAAAAAAAAAAAAAAAAGGATTCGGTGTATTTAATTAATAAAATCAAACACAGTATCCCCTAACCCTAACCTTAACTCTAACCTTAACCCTAATCCTCGCATCAATTATTTACAAAGGAGACCGTAAGTTAAAACAGTAAAAAAAGAAGTCAATCTAATTACAAACAGGAAGTTAATTTTTTTGCTAATGCGTACCACTTATGAAAGCTAAAAATTACTTGAGGATGAGGGATAGATAGGTTGTCAGTTGAATCATAAAGAATATCATGAGAGGATTGAAAAACAACAGAATAAAAAAAATTTGATTGCTTAAAAAGACAAGTATTTAGTGACATTGGATTTGAAAACAACCATGTTGCTGTCTACAGGGAAGTAATCCTGCGATAATGTTTTCCACAGAAGGGAAACCAGAAAGTAAAGAATCTTTGGCATGAATTATCGCTGGAATTCGATTTGTGTCATGTTAGTGGCATAATCACATTGACACAAATCGATTTTTATCAAATCACCAAAGTTAAGCGACGTTGAGTGCGGTCAGTACTAAAATGGGTGACCATTTGGGAATACCGGATGCTGCATGTGGAAGGATGCTGACAATTCTTTGCAAAAGCTAATATTGTTAAAAGCATGAACTTTGACATGCGAATGGGGACCGCTTTTTTTTTTATGGAAAAGTATTAAATTATTCTCTTGACTTAAAAAGCAAAATTAATAGCCTATGAAATACAGGCAAAAGTTATTGCCCGTTGATTTAGGATGAGTGTTCTATGTCAAATTGATGGTTGAATCTGGTTAAATTTGTGCTCATTTTTGCAGTAAATACTAATCCCTACATAACTGTACATCGAACGCATACCAAAATGCTTAATTAGCTGCACCTTATCACAACAAAAAAAGATCCCCACAAAATTTCAGGCAGATCGGACTAGTAGTTTCTGAGAAAACTTCTAAAGTAAATGTAGTATTGTGGTGACTAATCCCTAAAAATCCTTAAATGTGCATTGAATATATACCATAATACTTAATTCGCTCCACCTTGTCATAATAAAGACCCATACAATATTTCAGCAAGATTCCGAGAAAAAAGTGGAACCGGATAGACAGACTAAGAGAAATATAATATAGTTGCTATTATTAAAACCAACTTCAATCGCGCATGGTCGATATATTAGAAGCTAGTGATCTTCTATCGTACGTACATAAAATCGGCATTTTAACCTCCTTGCTGTGAAAGCAAGAAATGCTGGGATTTTATTAGTAGAAAGATGCTTGTTTAAATTTCTGTCAATCTCTGTCTATGTTATGGCAACAACATGGTCAAGGGGAATTAACTCATTTTCTATAAGGCAGAATTATCTCCCCTGCTTTAACTCTGATATAACAATTATCGCGTCTTTATGCAAGAACAGCACGAGATGACATGCTGAGAACGGCCATCTTTGGGAGAGCAGCGGCAAACATCGATGACACGTCAAGTGAAGACGTTTTGGACTGAAATTGAATTATAAGAAATAGACTTAAATTTTTTTTCGACTTCGAAATAAAAGGACTAATTCATAACACTTTGTTTGCTTAGAAACCTGGTAGGTGTATGACTTATTATTAAGTTACAATCTAAGGGTTTGTAGCAGACACAAATAGACCCCTTTTCTTCTCGCGCATTCGCTTCCTCTGAGTGAGTGATGAGGCGTTAAAACTGTCCAATCTGAGGACTTGCACACGAATACAAATTAACCCCTAGGGACCAGACAGCTTCCGGTCCCAGAAGAAAACTCTCTCTTACGCTACCAGCCTTGGTCGGTGCTAGACGCCTGTTCTCTTCGCTGCTCCTACTAAAGGTATTGACGACAGCCGCGGGTTGTAACTACCTCGTAAGGCAGTGGAGACCCGACTCTACTTTCTTCCTTCAGTACGCTTTGCAAATAAACCTTTCCCTTGTTAAGTTGAAGAAGTTGTTTGTCATTGTTCATAGAATTGTGTTATTTTATTTTATTAGGGAAATTCCCAAAAATGGTGACTCCGTCGTGATAACACATTTCCGAACAGACACTTCTTTCGCTTTTTAACAGGGTAAGGCGCGCATTTTAAAAACCAGCACATGGTTTCCAACCACACACATAAACAGACAACGGATTCGGGAGAGCACATTTAAAACTTAAAAAAAAAAAAAAAGACGTTATTTCCCTCTCTTCCTTATCGTTTTTTTTTCCCGTTATATATATATATATATATATATATATATATATATATATATATTATAAACTAAGGAGCATAAAAAAAAAAAAAACAAAAAAAAAAAACAAAGAAAAAACACCCTTTTCTTTCACAACGGCGGGCTACACATAAAAAAAAGAACGCCAACCTACAAAAAGAGGTGACACTTTCTTGGTGTACGAAAAAGAAAAAACTCGACAACAAAAAAAAAAAAAAAAAAAAAAAAAAAAAAAGAACTTTCACGAAGTTTTTCCACATTAGCACTCTTCGGCCAAAATGTAAGTACTTAAAGAGTTCATTTATCTTCAGGTTCACACACATTTATAAAAAAAAAAAAAAAAAAAAAAAAACCATATTGTCCACATTTTTTTTTGCTTCACGGCTCTTCCTGATATAATTTTGTTTTAGCTTTATTTCATGGTAATTTTGTTTCTTTCTTCTCCTCCCCCATTAGCCTGTTAAATTTTTTTTTTGTATTGTCTCTGTTTAAAGATTTTCTCCATATTTCTCCTTTCTTCTCCACGTGGTCCATATTCGGCGTCCTTTCAGATTTCGGATACATTATATATATATATTTTTTTAAAAATATTTGGTATCTACTTTCGGTAGTGACGATGACAACGTTGCCTGCCTTCGCTGGGGACGTCCGGGTCTGGTTTGCTCAACTCGAGTCTTATTTTGCGGCGAACAACGTGTCAGAGCAAACGAAGCTGCACATTTTATTCAGTGCCTTCCCCGCGTCATTGACTCCTGCGGTCAAGGACTTAATAACGGACACCCCGTTAAACTCCACTTACAATAGCATAAAACGGGAGGTGCTACTACGGACGTCCGTGTCGGCGGAAAAGCGTTTTCAAACGCTGGTCCATGACGAGCACTTAGGTGACCGCAGGCCGACGGAACTACTCCGTAGAATGAGGGAACTGGCAGAGGACGTCCCTCCTGACAGTGCCTTAATTAAGCAGCTCTTTTTCTCAAGGCTGCCGGCGCAGGTAAAGGCCATACTTGCGCCAATGTTTGAAAAACACACCGTCGATGTAGTAGCAGCATCGGCGGACAAGGTCATGGACTTTGTGAGGGGGCCTACCACCGCGGCGATTCCACAACAGGATGCTACATCGGTGGCTATACTAACGGCCATCGAACGCCTCACTAGAGAGGTGAGCAAGCTCAATATGGGCAGGTCGCACTCACCCAGACGCCGCTACAAAAGCCGCTCATCTTCCCCGCACCACCGTCGCCGTGCAAACATGCTGGGACTATGTTTTTATCATAGTCGCTATGGCGCTGAAGCACGGAATTGTAAAATGCCCTGCACTTTTAACAACCAGGGAAACTAAATTGTGGAAAGACGAGCACGGCAAACTTTCCACAAAATGCAAATAACCGTGCCTATTTCGTCACTGACGTAAAATCTCAAGCACGTTGCTTGGTAGACACTGGCGCTGTTTGTAGTATATGGCCACTTAGGCTACTTAAAGAAAGGCCACCAGTGTCATTGATAACACTGCAAGCGGTGAACCATTCACCTATCCCCACGTACGGTCAAATTTCACGTTCTCTGGACTTGAATTTACGGAGAGACTTTACGTGGGTTTTCACTGTAGCAGATCTACCGTACCCCATACTAGGCGCGGATTTCTTGCATAATTTTAATTTAATGGTCGACATGCGCAGACGCCGGCTGATAGACGCTAGCACGGAACTTTCCGTCCCTAGCTCGTTATCTAATGCCCCATCTATCAGCCCGATATTTTTCATTGCCGCTGCGAATGACCCATACCATGAGGTGCTACACTCCTACCCGGAGTTAACCAATTTAAATTTTGTGGTGAGCAAACCCACGCACACCACAAAACATCACATTGAGACCACAGGTGCTCCTGTGTTCTCACGCCCTCGTCGTCTTCCTGTGGATAAACTTAAAGCAGCGAAGGCAGAATTTAATCATATGCTACAGTTGGGAATTATACGCCCCTCGTCCAGTCCTTGGGCTTCCCCTCTGCATATGGTTCCAAAACGAGACGGAGATTGGCGTCCAACTGGGGACTATAGACGACTCAATGCCATGACGGTACCTGATCGTTACCCAATCCCGCATATTCAGGACTTTGCTTCCTCTCTGCATGGTTGTAAGACTTTCTCTAAGCTAGATCTGGTTAAGGCTTACCATCAGATCCCGGTGAATCCGGCCGACATACCCAAGACTGCGGTTACAACTCCATTTGGAGCGTTTGAATTTCTTACTATGCCTTTCGGCCTACGCAACGCTGCCAGTACTTTTCAGCGCTTTATGGATGAAGTAGTGCGTGATTTAGATTTCGTCTATAACTATATAGATGACATTCTCGTGGCTAGTGCCTCACCTGAGGAACACGTCACTCACCTCCGCCTACTTTTTGAACGGTTTCAGCAATACCAAGTGAGGATTAACCCTGGTAAATGCGTTTTCGGTGTTACGTCACTAGTTTTCCTGGGCCACATTATCAGCCCAGACGGTATATCTCCGTTGCCGGAAAAGGTGAAGGCTCTACAAGACCTTCAACCGCCCACTTCACTTCGCCAACTTAGGCACTTCCTTGGTCTGTTGAATTACTACAGACGCTTTATCCCACGCTGTGCGGATCTCTTAGCTCCTCTTTCCGACCTGTTACGTAACAGGAAGAAGAAAAACGAGCAGATCTCACTTAATGAGATCCAACTTAAAGCATTTGCGGAAGTGAAAAATAAACTAGCGACGACATCTTTGCTGGCACATCCTGTACCCGATGCCCAGTTTTCACTGGTCGTTGATGCATCGGGCACAGCTGTAGGTGCAGTGCTGCAACAGCAGCACCAACAACAGTTACAACCTCTAGCATACTTTTCGCGACAGCTGAAACCGGCCGAACAACGTTACAGCACGTTTGGCCGCGAACTACTGGCAATGTACCTCGCAGTGAAACACTTCCAACATTCACTCGAGGGCTGACAATTTGTGATCTACACCGATCACCGTCCGCTTACATACGCACTGCGTGCTAAGCCGGACAAATATTCTCCCCGCGAAACACGTCATTTGGACTTTGTTTCGCAGTTTACTAGTGATATCCGACATATCGCGGGTGAGCAGAACGCAGCAGCAGACGCATTGTCTCGCCTGCCCATCAATTCTCTGTCCTCACCATCGGATATCGATTTGCAACAGATGGCCTTGGACCAGCCAAGTCTGGACACGTTGGATCCATCGTCACCTGAATTCGGGACTTGCAAATTCGCATATCTGCCCGTGCCTACTTCTGACACGCAGATCATCTGTGACACCTCAACGGATTCACCTCGACCATTCGTTCCAACGACCCACCGTAGAGTTGTTTTCGACACTCTACACAACCTGGCACACCCCGGACGCAAAGCCACAGTAAAGCTGATTACAGCTAGATTTTTCTGGCCTAACATGAGGCGTGACATCATTGCTTGGTCACGTTCCTGTGTATCCTGCCAAAAATCAAAGGTGCACGAGCATATCCGCGCACCCCTTGGAACATTCAGCACCCCAGACGCTCGGTTTAGCCATGTTCACATTGACTTGGTTGGACCATGGCCGGTCAGTCAGGGATTCACTTATCTCCTGACCTGCATAGACCGTTTCACACGGTGGCCAGAAGCCATCCCACTTAGTGACATTTCGGCTGAATCTGTAGCGCGAGCCCTTATATCAGGCTGGATATCGCGCTACGGAGTTCCCACTACAATCACCACTGATCGTGGTGCACAATTCGAATCCCACCTATTCCGGGAACTGTCCAAGATCCTCGGGATCACTCGCATTCGGACAACAAGCTATCACCCTGCTTCAAATGGGATGATAGAACGCTTCCATCGCCAATTGAAAGCTGCATTACGCGCTTACCCTGATCAACAGCGATGGAGCGAGTACATACCGGTCATCCTTCTTGGCTGTCGGGCATCAATCAAGGAGGACCTGGGATATTCCGCAGCCGAACTGGTCTATGGAGCACCTCTATCGTTGCCAGGTCAGATGCTGACCCCGATAGAGGATATATCAACTGACACAGCTCTATATGTCAACAGACTACGAGCTTATCTCAGTAAGCTACCGCCGATGCACCCTAGGGAACAGACCATTAAATCTTTGGTTCCGAAGGACATAGCGACATGGACTCACGTATTCCTTAGAAAGGACGCAGTAAAAGCCCCCCTAACTCCACCTTACACTGGCCCTTATCGCGTGCTTTCACGCACTGATAAAACTTTTATCCTAGACATTAGTGGTAAAAAAGAGACAGTATCGGTAGATAGGGTAAAAAGAGCCTTTCTGGACACATTAACACCTGAGCCACACATTCCTCCAACATACGCACAGCATAATCATACACCTGAGGTAAATGTTCCACGTGAGAACAATTATGTGACCACTACACGTAGTGGTCGACGGGTACATTGGCCGAAGAGACTTTGCAAAACAGTGTATTTCTGTTGAAAAAGAACATTTTTTCTTCTCTCCTTTTTAGAACAGAACGTTTTGTGCAAATATTCCAACTTTTCACAGAAAAGTAAGAACATTTTTTTTTTCTGCAAGAAAATAACCTAAAGAGACGGACATTTCTTATTGTATTTTTCTTTCTGCTATTTGTTATGCTACCTTTCTCTCTGTCGGCTTTCAGCCTAAGCAGGGGGTTATGTAGCAGACACAAATAGACCCCTTTTCTTCTCGCGCATTCGCTTCCTCTGAGTGAGTGATGAGGCGTTAAAACTGTCCAATCTGAGGACTTGCACACGAATACAAATTAACCCCTAGGGACCAGACAGCTTCCGGTCCCAGAAGAAAACTCTCTCTTACGCTACCAGCCTTGGTCGGTGCTAGACGCCTGTTCTCTTCGCTGCTCCTACTAAAGGTATTGACGACAGCCGCGGGTTGTAACTACCTCGTAAGGCAGTGGAGACCCGACTCTACTTTCTTCCTTCAGTACGCTTTGCAAATAAACCTTTCCCTTGTTAAGTTGAAGAAGTTGTTTGTCATTGTTCATAGAATTGTGTTATTTTATTTTATTAGGGAATTTCCCAAAAGGTTCAGCGAGAGTCTGAAACCAGGAGCAGCACAAAATCCGCGTTGTACCTGTAACGTTGAAACTATTAAAGAGAATTTCAGAAAATTTAGACAGAATAGTCCTTGAGGTACGACTCAGTTTCCAACAATTGTAAGTTGGCATCTTCCGGCAGGTCACGTTAGCAGGCAGAAGATGCGAAAGCGATTAGCTGATCAGGTGTCAGGTGTATAGCATAAGCTTAAAGACTAACTCTGAAATATTTTTATTTGAATCTACTCCAAACGAATAAAAACATATATGTATGCATATATATATATATATATATATATATATATATATATATATATATATATATATATATATAAAGAATATAAGTCAAATGTGACTAATAAAATTTATAATGTTGTAAATCATTCTAAAGAAGATTTGTCATGTAGGTCCCAAAATTTGGTCTACCTGTTGTCCTGTAAAAACTGTAATTTACAATACGTAGGAGAAACTGTAATGCCTCTAAATAAACGCATGAATTTGCATAGGACTAGCACTAAGGGATGTATTCATGTTGTTAAACATTTTAAAGAGACCTGTAGTCAGTCGTCTTTTTCCGTACAAATAATTGAAAAATTTAAATGTAATGGATATAATAGTCTAGGTAATGTAGATAACGATATCCTAAGGATGCGTCAGGATAAGGAAGATGATATAATTAAAAAAATGCGAGTAATTTACCCATATGGGTTGAATAGTAAAGTTAAAAAAAATAACCTACAAGATTCTGAAATCATAGGTAGATTATATCCAGCTTTGCCTCGCTACGGTATTAGAGATAGAACTCATGTTAATAGAAATAATAGAAAATCAGTTATTTCATGCGAGGATTTTTTTAGTAAAATTAAAGATATTATTATTAATCAAATTTATGAGTCGTTCAATTATATAAGAAAATTGCTTAATCAAACAAAAAAGAAAGTTTTGAAGGAAATAGCGTCTAAAATGTTATTACAACCGGATATGATATATAAGAAGGACTATTTCATTCAATGGTATGAATATATTCTAGATATAATTGACACTAAATTATATAAGCCACCAGTGAACGATATAAAAAAGACACCTAAAAATGTTTGTGTAGTTTTGTATGAAAATAAAGGTTTTGATGATGTAAATTTACCTAAAATATTTAATAAACAAAAAAATATTCAATTACTACCAAATGAGTTCCAGAAAAAGATCAAAAACCAATAGTTACATATAAACTAGGGCCAACAATATGCAATAAGATTTTTAATTATAAGAAAACGGTAGAACATATAAATATAAAAGATAATAATATAAATATTCCAGAATGTGAATGTAATTCCTCTCCGTTCTGTAATAATGAGATAAAACATGTAATTACAGGAGATTTAAATATAGTAAATAATCCTAAATTAAGAAAACTACTTAGTAAGGGTCCAAATTATAGAGAACCTAAATGCCTAAATTACACTAAATGCGTTAAAGAAGTTACTAAAGCACTAGAAGGTTTTATTATGTCTATGGTAAAGAAATATAAATTAGCACAGTCTACGTTTGATGCATGGAAAAATAGTATACTTGAATGCGTAAATAAAAAGGTTAAACATATAAAACAATTTAAACACCCTAGAAAAACCAATCCTCTTTTAAAAAAATCAGAAATACGGGAGGAACTTAAAATACTTCAAGAAAAGTTCGTAATAGTTCCGATTGATAAAGCGGCAAACAATATAGCCTTTATATGTAAAAAATATTATATACAACGTTTATTGATAGAAGTAGGACTTATAGGAAACGATTCGGATACTTATAAAGTAAGTAATAGTAATTTAGATAGAATTATTTTGAATAATAGTATTATTAATGAAAAAGTAGGATTAAAGTTAGAAGATAAACACAAAAATCTTCCATGTATGTATTGGATACCTAAAATGCATAAAAATCCAGTTGGGGCTAGATTTATTGTAGGTTCAAAGACGTGCATCACTAAACCTCTAAGTAAAGCTATATCTAAAATATTTAAATTAATTATAAATCAAATAAATAATTTTCACCTGAAAAGTAAATTCTATAGTAATATAAATCTATTTTGGGTAGTAAATAATTCCAAACCAGTGAAAGAAAAATTAGATAAAATAAATTCCAGAATAAAAGCAAAATATATAGCTACTTATGATTTTAGTACGCTATATACTAAAATTCCACACGAAAAACTTATAAAAGAATTAAATGATACTGTAGATTTGGCTTTTCAAGGTGGAAAAGGTAAATATATAGACTTTTCAAACTCTAAAGCTTTCTGGTGTAAAAATAAAAATAGCAAAACTAGTATTTCTAAAGGTATTTTAAAAATGCTTGTAAGTCATCTTATTAAAGAATGCTATTTTCAAATAGGAAATAAAATATTACTCCAAACGATAGGTATCCCAATGGGATTGGATCCGGCACCATTTTGGGCAAATTTGTATTTACATAGACTCGAGTATATATATATATGTCATCATTATTAAAAACAGATATATCTAAAACATATAACTTTCATGGGTGTAGGAGATTTATAGATGACCTTATATGCATAAACGATAATGATGAATTCGAAAAAAATAAACATCTTATATATCCAAACGAACTAAAATTGAATTGTGAACATAGAGGACAACAGGCTACATTTCTGGATTTAGATATAAAAATTGAGGATGGGATTTTTCTTTATAAAATATTTGATAAAAGAAACGCATTCCCCTTTAAAATAGTACGTATGCCCCATAAGGATAGCACCTGTCCTGTTTTTGTGTTTTATGGAACCATTATGTCAGAGTTTTTGAGAATAGCTCGCGTTACTCTAAAATTAACAGATTTTATACCACCAGTATCTAGCTTAGTAATAAGGATGATAAAACAAGGTGGAGATAAAAATAAAATATTTAAACAGTTAAATAAAGCATTTGTTCGTTATCCTGATGCTTTTGAATCGTTTAAGATAAACAAGACTATATTAATAAAGGAAATCCAAAACTATATTAGCAATGTATAAATGTATTTATAATTACATATAATAAATTTATATAAAAAAAAAATGTATATATGTAAAAATAAAATATTTTTAACCTTTATATATCTAATTTTAAATAAATAAGAATGTAAATATACAAACTACTAACTATAGTGGGGGTGATAAGTAGTTAAATGGATTAATCCAAATCTTATAAATACAAGACTGATAAATTAAAAAATGTATCCATTTTAAATGTGGAAATTGATGAATCGCACAGGTAAGAAATTCATTTTTATACTATGAAAAGGTTAGTAATTGCAATTAAGAATAGGAAATTGGATCAAAATTTTTGTAACTTGTCTTCTTCCTAAGATTAAGGGTGGTGGTGTTTGATCAACACTGCTGGGGAGCCATGATGTAATACACTGTCTTGTTTGTAAATCCCCGAAACAGTGTTTCATGGTAAATAGTCCATCCAAGAAAAGATCAGTCCCTTAGCTAGTAGGAGAGAACGAGTTCCATGTCCCCAGATTTATTTTGGGTGTTAGCATACCTCCAAAGATGCCATTTAACAGTATAATTTTATTTTGGTACCCGGCTTCCCCATCTTGATGGAATGCTATCTTGGAGGTCACCGACTGGCCCTTGTGTCCCCACACCCCAATATTTCTTTTATCACTTAGAACCGGTCACTCTCTTTTAGGAAATGACTCTCTTGCTTTCCCGACATCTTTTTGTTGGAAGACAGTGAGCGTTTCAGTTTATTAAATAGGATGGGAGGGTCGCTGCTTTCTACTAACGTAGTATCTCTAGTATTTTGTTTAGTTTATTTGTTTTTCTTTATTTTTTGGGTGTTTTTGAGGCTGCTAGTTTTTTTGTCCAACTCTCCATCACTGCATCATTGTAAATATTGTTAAATGTGCGTGTTTGTCTTTTTTGCAAATTGTATTTCGTATTGCTTTTTGTATTGTATTTTTTCGTCCGTGTGGAAAAGAAAAAATAAAATCCATGCATGTTTAAATATTTTGTACAAATAAAAATCATTCGACAAAACGTTGGGGTTGTTTTCTTTTTTAAATAGTGTAGATCCATAGAGTGAATATCGTATTTTGGTGAATGATACTATTGTAGGGAATAGACAAAGTGGGCCACCCCCGACCCCTGACACCGACTCCCCACCTTTTCTTCTGGCCTTGTGCCTAATCTTTCTCCCTTATTAAATATTTGCTGTAAGCATTTCAATTTTTGTGTAAAAATAAAATCTTTTAGGGGAATGGGAACTTCAAATGTTTGTGAGGGAAGGGATAAATATAATCTGTTCTGATACTACACTTCAACTTTTCTGACTTCAATCGGTGGAGGAGAAATCCTTCTTGAATAAGGCAGTTTTTATTTTTGTTCCAATTGAGAGTGCCCCTTTTTCGGGAGCTGGATTTTACCCACATTAAGAACCGACCTTGAGTACAACTCTGCCCTCGAGGGGAGGCTAGTAAATAGGAACATCAAGAATACTAATTCTGATTCTTAAATAAAGCTCTACCGTTATTTTCATGGCAGGTGCTCAACTGTAAAACATTAACGGCAAACACTCATCTAACTACAACCACTGTCAGCAATTTCTCTTATTTACTACTATCTGCATCTAAAATTAAATAAATATTCCATAAGCAAAGTTTTTTTTTCACAGAACTGCTTGTCTTTGAGAGAAAATACTTTCCAGCTTACTGTAGCATGATGATTTTCAAATACAACGTAAACAAGTTCTTGTTGAGCCGCTCTCTTAAATAATTAATTTTTACCCAATTTCAACCATCACCTGCCACTCATGAACCCTTATCCTTGAGTGGCTTCCAGGCCTTTGGAGTTTGATAAGTGGTGACTCTATAGAAAAAAGAAAATTTGTGCCTTTTTGTTATTTTGTTTTTGTTTAACACTAGCAGTTCAGCCTGGCTTTGCCAGGACCCTATGTACTGTTCATAACTTTATGTGCATATGTATATACATATTAAAAAGTAACCTACATAAAAAATTTCAAGTGTTTAGACCCAAACCTGGCGGAGGAGTTTGGTAGAGTCTGCAAAGGTCAACTCTTTAAACTTTGACCTCTTGACAGCCAAATTTTCGCACAAAAACTGATTAAAAAGCTTGCAGCATGTCTGAATACCCTTTATGTAAAATCTCCAATGTTTAGACCCAAAATTAGCTGAATAGTTTGCTAGAGACCGCAAAGACCAACTCTTTTAAACTTTGACCCCTTGCGAGCGAATTTTTCGGCCAAAAGCTGATTAAAAAGCTTGCTCTATGTCTGAATATACTTTATGTAAAATTTCAAATAATTAGAGCAAGAATTAGCTGAGTAATTTGGTAGGATTGCAAAGGTCAAATTTTTTTAAAACTTTGACCCCAATTTTGACCCCTTAATATTTATTGTTTTTCGCTCGAATCAAATTAAAAAATTTGATCCATGTCCAAGTAACCTACATCTAAAATTCCAAGTGTTTAAACCGAAAATTGGCAGAGGAGTTTGGTAGAGTTTTCAAAGGTCAAATCGTTGAACTTTGACCCCTTGACAGCCAAATTTCTGTCAGGAAACCCAAATTTTCAAATCCAATACCTCTTATGTAAAATCTCGAGTCTGTAGACTGAAAATTGAAGGAGTAGTTTGGTAGGGAAATGTACACACACAGAAACACAAACAGACAATTTCACTTTAGCCCGGCGTTGCCCGGGTGTTTGGAGGTTTATGTTGAGCAAAAAAAAGTGGTATATTTTTAAAAACTTTGACCCCTATTATGACCCCTTAACATTTATTGATTTGGGCTCAAATCAAGTTATTAAGCTAGATCCATGTCCAAGGAACCTGTATCTAAAATTCCAAGTGTTTAGACCCAAAATTGTCGGAGGAGTTTGGTAGAGTTTTCAAAGGTCAAATCGTTGAACTTTGACCCCTTGACAGCCAAATTTCTGTCCGAAAACCCAAATTTTCAAATCCAATACCTCTTATGTAAAATCTCGAGTCTGTAGACTGAAAATTGAAGGAGTAGTTTGGTAGGGAAATGTACACACACAGAAACACAAACAGACAATTTCACTTCAGCCCGGCGTTGCCCGGGTGTTTGGAGGTTTATGTTGAGCAAAAAAAAGTGGTAAATTTTTAAAAACTTTGACCCCTATTATGACCCCTTAACATTTATTGATTTGGGCTCAAATCAAGTTATTAAGCTAGATCCATGTCCAAGGAACCTGTATCTAAAATTCCAAGTGTTTAGACCCAAAATTGTCGGAGGAGTTTGGTAGAGTTCTCAAAGGTCAAATCGTTGAATTTTGACCCCTTAACAGCCAAATTTCTGGCCGAAAACCGATCACATCAATTTTCCCAAATCTCAGTACCCTGTATATCAAATTTCGAATCTGTAGACTAAAAATTGACAGAGTTATTGCGAAGGAAAATGCACACAGACAGACACACAGACACGTTCACTTTTATATATATATATATATATATATATATATATATATATATAGATAGATAGATAGATAGATAGATTGAAAGTATATAAACGCCATTTGACCTTTTTTCCTGCGGATCAGAATCTGCTGTGTGTCATTTTGGAAGACCGTCTGATAGTAGATGATGCACTTATCAATCTCCACTTTGCACACAGTGAAACCATCTAAAATAAGAAAAAAAAAAAGAAAGCAATTTAAAGATACTAACCAAATAAATACACAACTCAACAAAACAATATGAATATAACAATATCAAATAAATGAAATAGCCCTTTAAAACGCTGCTTTCTCATTATGTTCATGGCAAGTGCTCGTCTGAGCTCCGATCTATTCCCCCTTTGCCTGACCGTCACGAAAAACACTCGTCTAGCTGAAATCACTATCAATGATTTCCCCCACTCTTTATCTAGGCCTAAACCTAGATGTTGATTCCATAAACAAAGCTTCTTTTTTTAGAACTGCATGCCTGTAGAACTCTGTTCCGTTTTCCTGCTTTCCAACTGACTACAATATGGTTGTCTTTAAGTCCAACATAAACAAGTTCTTGATGAGCCGCTCCTTAAGTAATCCAATTTACAAAATTTCCACTACTAACGATTACTATGATATTATCCCATTGACTACCAAACACTCATTGACACTCATCCTCGAGTGGCCTTCGGGCCTCCTTTGTAATAAAAAAAGACAAAAGAAAAAATTGTCTTTTCATCACCTGCGCTCTGATTCCTACTAGATCCCAATTGAAATGAATAACTCTCATCTTGAGGAAGCACTCTGCTTTGACAAACTTCTGGAACAGACATTCATTACTAACCTAAAAAACTTACATTATATCTGTTGCCAAAGCTGCTGGAAAAATAATTGGATCATTCTACCACTCCAGAAAGTATCTCATTCCCGATGCAATTCTTTACCTACACAAGAGTCAAATATATTCTAAGATGGAGTACTCTTGCCATGCCTGGGGACGAGTAGCTAAGAGCACCCTTTCCTGCCTTGACAGGGTACAAAACTGTCTTTGAAATCTAGTGGCCGAGGAACTTTCTCACAGAAGAGATATTGCAAATCTATCTTTGCTCTATCGTTATTTTCATGGCAGGTGCTCGACTGAGTTTCAATCTATCGCCTTCACCTTGCAAAAAAATTTGCAACAAATACGCATCTTCCTACAAAAACTGTCAATAATATCCTTCACTCTCTATCAGTGCTTCAAACTAAACAAAAATTCTCTGAGCATAGTTTCTTTCCTAGATATGACCATCTGTGGAACACAATACCACGGGGCTGCTTCCTAGCAGACTATAACATAATCGTTTTCAAATTTAATGTAAATAAGTTCTTGTTGAACCGTCCTCTTAATTAATCAAACTCTACACAAGTTCCTCAATTACCGATCATTAAGATGTTGTTTCGCAATCTGACACTCATTAACCCATATTCTCGAGTGGCCTTTGGGCCTTGATAAGGGATTATACTCTAGTAAAACAATATGAAATCAAATATCCCTTTAAATAGTTAATATCAAATGAACCAATTGTCTTAGTAAGAACACATCGAATAGATATAATAAAATTAAGACTTGTATAAAATGCAAATAAAGTTAAAAATACACGAATATATAAATAAAATAAAATTAATAGGTTAAAGTAGTTTGCTTGAAGCATTGTTAAATGTGTATATGAGAAGAAATTTAATTTTATAGAAGGTAGAGCAATGCAAAGATGTGACGGGTAGTTTAAAACTGATACAACTTAAGATACAATAGTGGAACCAGCAGTGCAGTTTCACTTTTATTGATGTAATTCATGTGTATAAGTATATATATATATATATATATATATATATATATATATATATATATATATATATATATATATATGTATATATATATATATGTATATATATATATGTATATATATATATATATATATATATATATATATATATATATATATATATTATATACAATATCTTACATGAAGGATGTTCTTACTTGTGCCAGACGGTTAAGCGGTGTGTCCATGATGCTATATTTTGGGGTGTCTTCTCTTCATCAGGTGTGTGCTCAACTTTATATATGCATATAAAATATTAATACTGAACCTACATTGTTAAATTTAAAGAATAACAACACATTTTAAAACAAAATTAAAAATAAAAAAATTCTAGGTCCATTTCAGTTACTGCGAAACTGCTCACTTTTACAACAGCCCCTATATACACGTTTGAACTAAAGTCGAATGCATACTTGACGAAGGTAAATTTTCTCTGAAATATCATACTACACGAAACTTCCATCATGCCACAGTGACACAAGTAAGACCACAATGCTGTGTTAAAAGTATATTAAAAACAAATACATATATTTTGTATTAATAAAAGATGAATCTGCATAGCTTGTTCCACTGTTATACTTCTTAATTTATTTCAGTTTGTTTCTATTCATTGCACATCAGCATTGTATTGCCTTCTATAAATTTCCTTTATATATACACACTAGACAATGCTTCAAGCAAACTATATTAACCTTCAATTTATTTCATCATTCATGTTAGTCATTATTCTTCTCGAAACAAGCATATGTGTGTTTGAAAAATCGGTAGCATATCTTCGGAATTATGTCTTATATGTACATAATAGATCTGCAAACACTTAGTCTTGAAACAAATACTGTTCAACAGTTTTCATTGTAATCATTCAACGTGTACCATGTCTGTGATTGTCTAGTATTATTTCTATTTGATAAGCATAACAGGATCACAGGCAAAATAAACACAAAACTGACTGATTCTCTGCCATTCCTGTGTGTGTTCTGGACCCAAATCTTCCTGACTTCACATGCAACTACTGACCCTTGCTGTTCTCTTGCAGTTAATGAAATGCTGTTACTATCGAGGAGGACTTCACATGAATCAGAAAATCCTGAGGCATAATCTACACGAGCTCTATTTGCAAGTATGACTCACTCAGGCACCACCACCACCACCACCACCACCACCACCACCAACAACAACAACAACAACAACAACAACAACAACCAACCAACCAACCAACCAACCAACCAACCAACCAACCAACCAACCAACCAAGACACTTGACGAATAAGTTACAAACGTTACAGTATTAAGATGTGATTACCTTCTGTATTCATGCTGTCAACCATTTGAACAGAGTCGGTCTTGCACAGTCGACTGCATTCCAGCTTATTATTATTTTCACTCTCTTTTGACATCCAGCACTTAATACATTCTTTGTGAATTTCACACCAATTGTTACAGGTCTGCAAAAAACAAATAATAGCAGAGTTTGAATACTATAAAGAAATAGAAACGACTAATATCTTGAAAAACGTCAGCTTTTATTGTTTCAGAATTTTTGAGAAGACAGGAACCATGTAGCAATGTGATTTTGTCATATACACGCATACATACATACATACATACATACATGCATGCATGCATGCATGCATACATACATACATACATACATACATACCTGCATGCCTACATACATACATACCATCTTACATGCATGCATGCCTACATACATACATACATGCATGCATGCATACATACATGCATACACACATACATACATACATACATACATACATACATACATACATACATACATACATGCATGCATGCATACATATATACATACATACACACATACATACATACATTCATGCATACATGCATACATGCATACATACATACATGCATACATACATACATATATATACATACATACATACATGGTGATTGTCACTTCTTGACAGAAGACCATCTTTCCCTAGATTTATTGTTGATTACTCAATCATTTTCATGTATTTTTTTAAATATATATATATATATATATATTTATTTTTTTTTATTGAAATTATATACACATATATACACTTATACACACACACATATATACATGTGGAGACGTGATCAAGATGCATCAATTCCTTTTTTTCTGTGCGAACGAAGGTGGCTCTTCAGACCATCCCTGCTCTTACACAGTCTGTTGCAAAGGTCACACTTAAACTGAGATTGAGAGATGACAACTGGTGCTGCTCTACTGTGGACGCTCATATGACGCTTCAGGCCTCCACTCGATTTACAGACCACAGAGCAAACAGAACATCAGTGCCCTGCAATTTTTTCCCATCAAGGAAAGATTGATCTCAAAGTGAACGCTTGTGGCTAGCTAGGCCAGCTCCAGATAAAGTCATTTTACCGCATAAATCACTGGTGTGGTTCTGCATGAAATCCTCCGACAGACCTGATATATCTGACAGATTTTTCTTCTGGATATCACGGCCATGATAGACCAATGAGCGCCACTTTTTACGATCATTGGAAGCACTTTCCCAACTGAACACGTCAATACCAAGAGCTTTAAGATTATCTTTGATGTTATCCTTAAAGCCTTTCCTCGGTTTATGTTGTGGACGCTTTCCTTGTGTAATTTCACCATAGAACAGGCGCTTTGGCAATCTATCGTCATCCATCCTTGTCAGATGTCCAGCCCACCTCATCTGGTTGCGTATAATCAACTTCTCAATATAAGGTACGTCAGTCTGCATGAGAACATCAACATCAGATATAAAAGTGCTCCAACTGATGCCCAGAATGTGTCTCAGGAATTTCTGGTGCACTCTCTCCATGACTTTTATGTGTCTACCATAAGTTGTCCAGGCCTCAGAAGTGTAAAGCAGAGATGGTAAAATACAAGATTGATAGACACTGATCTTTGTATGAATAGTTATACCCTTGACAGACCATACTCGCTTCTCTAAGCCACCAAAGCCTTAGTGGTACGCTGTATCCTATAGTTGACCTCAGCATCCAGGGTTCCATCTCTGGCGAGGGTACTACCCAAATACACAAATGTGTCAACCACGGCAAGTCTCTGGTTGTTGACAAAAATATTTGGTTCCACATACAAATTACTAGGTGGAGGTGTGAACATGACCTTAGTCTTCTTAAGACTAATAGTAAGCCCAAAAGATGAACAGGCCCCCGAAAACAGATTCATGATACCCTGCATATCCCTCTCACCATGGGCCACGAGATTGGCGTCATCTGCATAAAGCAATTTGTGAACCAGGCGCTGAAAGGTCCTTGTAGAAGCATGAAAACGACGAAGATCAAAGACCCGACCTGTGGTTCTGAAATGCAAATAAATGCCTAGGGAACATTCTCTAAAGGCATACGATAACATAGTTGCAAAATAAATTGAAAGAAAGTGTAGGTGGTAGGATATTACCCTGCTTCACATCATTGTCAACCGATATGGGTTCCGACAGGCATCCGTTGAAGAAATTGAGGTGGGCATCCCAACTTCCCCAGAATTATCCATAGGGCACTTCTGTTCACCATATCAAAAGCCTTAGTCAAATCAACAAAAACCTGATAAAGCGGAACACAGTGTTCAGTACATTTCTACTGCAACTGCCGAGCAGAGAAGATCATGTCCGTGGTTCCTCTGCCTGGATGAAAGCCACTTTGGCTTTCTGGAATGACGGATGGACAAATATACTTTAACACTCTATTGAGTAGAACTCTGGGAAATACTTTGCCAACTGCTCCCAACAAACTTATTCCACGATAACTTCCACAGTCGGTCCTGGGCCCCTTTCCCTTGTACAGTGATATAAGAATTGCATCAACCCAATCCTAATGGACGGGAACACCCCTCCAGACATCAGTGATAAGATGAAGAATTTCATGAACAAGTTTATCACCCCCATATAAGAGGTCTTCCACAGGAATACCATCAAGCCCTAGAGGTCTCCCAACGTTCACTTCCTTGATTGCATCTCTAATTTCATTCTCAGATGGGAACACAGACATTTCATGGATAAGCTTCTGTTGTGACAAAAATTCATTGATGACGTCCTCATCAACATTAGAGGGGTTGTCAAAGAGATCAGAATAATACTCGGTCCAACGAAGGAGAATCATGTTAGGATCCTTTATAAGGGCAATTCCATCACTTGAGAGTAGGGAAGATGTAGATAGTGTTTGAGGACCAAAAGATGTTTTAAGCAAATGGTACATGCGTTTGAGGTCTTTACAATCAAAAGCCATCTGGATTTGGCTGGCGAGTTTAGCCCACCACTGATTCTTCATTTGGTGGAGTCGCTTTTGGAGAATGCCCTTGTTTGCTTTAAGTGACTGTCGGAGGGACTCTCAACCTCCATGAGAGGCAGACAACATCTTATGGTGGAACTCATTTTTAGCATTTAAGAGTTGAGTAATTTCAGAATCATTATCATCAAACCAATCCTGATGTTTAGATTTGCGGAAGCCAACAACATCTACACTTATTTCATAGATTGTATTTTTAAAATGCGCCCACGACCCATCAAAATCAGCAGAATTAACTACGGATCGAAGCTTTTCACGTACACTTGGATCACCTAGCCTGGACACATCAACCCGCCTGGGAATCCCAACACCACCCAACCTACACTTCTTCCTTATACTGATTTTCAACTTTCTGCGTACCAAAAAGTGATCTGTGCCGCATTCAGCTCCACACATAACACGCATACTATACTACAGACGTCCCGCAAATCTGCCTTCCTGGAAATAATGTAATCGATCAAGTGACCTTGTTTTGAAAGAGGATGGGTCCAGGTAAACCTATGGACCTCTTTGTGGCCGAAGAAAGTGTTACAGATAGCAAGGTCAAACTGAGTGCATAGATGGAGAAGATGCAGACCATTATTGTTGACCCTACCTACACCAAACCGGCCGAGTGAGTCCCAGGTGTGATGATCCTTGCCAACCCTTGCATTTAGATCACCAATGAGTAAGATCTTCTCAGATAAAGGAATAAAGGAAATGGTATGACTGAGATCTCGGTAAAATGCCGTGATGGTGTCTTCGTCATGACCCATAGTAGGGGCATACAGAGATAAAACCTACTGTGTGCAAGAGGGAAGTGCATCATCATAATTCTGTCACTTGGTTGTTCAATCCTCTTCACCAAATCAGAGCACACTGCAAAGCCAATTCCACCCTCTCATCTCAGCCCCGATGGTTTTCCTTTCCAAAAAAGGTGTATCCCGAACCCACTTCCACCAATTGATCCTCACCACTCAATCGTGTTTCAGACAATGCCACAATGTCTATGCTGTACATAGCGAGCTCTCTTGCAACAATAGCTGTCCTACGCTCAGGTCTTTCACTATCCAGGACATCTAGCAAAGTTCTCACATTCCACGTAGCAACAGTTAGGTTATTCCTTTCCTGATAAAATTTTGATTTTCCTTGTTTATTATTTTTCTTCAACTTTATCTTGTTTCTCCTGCAAATATAGAGCAGCCGGCAACCGCAGGAAGCCGACTAGCTAATAAAAGGGTAGACAATTTTTAGGTCACCTTTTCTAGACCCTTCCCAAATTCATGGGTGAGCAGTGTATCTCTAGAAAAGGCTGCTCAGCCGCCAGATCATCCACCGAAGTTGCTTCCACCCTATAAGCGATTTAGTCGACGATGTTAGATAAATCACTGGCTGCCTATGTGCAGATTTGCAGCTATGCACTTCCAGCCCGCTAAGCCTGTGCATGTCGCCACTCACCTATCGCCATAGGACTTTTACTTTTTTTTTTTCTTCGAAAGATATCTGCACATAACGATCGCGACACAACATGCTTGTGCTACACATATTGTACCCTCTCGCACCCTACCACTGGTTGCACAGTGACAAACTGAAATAGTGAGATGACTGAGCAGTGGCATAGTGTGCATGTTTTATTATCACAGAGTTTTAACCTCTCTAGCAGCTGGACATATACACACACATATGCATAAGCAAGCAAGCATGCATATGTATATATATATCCCTAGTTATTACAATATAGTAACCCTCCAGAACTTGAGAGGGAGGCTAACAGTTACTACACATTGCCCAAGGGTGACCTGAAACTATGCAAGGCAGAGGCGTTCAACTCCCTGAGGTAGTAGGTGTACCCGCATACCCGACATACAAACATACATACATACATACATACATACATATATACATACATACATGCATACATACATACATACATACATACATGCATGCATACATACATACATACATACATGCATACATACATGCATACATACATACATACATGCATACATACATACATACATGCATACATACATGCATACATACATACATACATACATACATGCATACATACATGCATACATACATGCATGCCTACATACACGCATGCATACATACATACATACATACATACATACATGCATGCCTACATGCATGCATACATACATATATGTATACATACATACATACATGCATACATACATACATACATACATACATACATACATATATGCATACATACATACATACATACATAAATATATGCATACATACATACATGCATGCATGGTAGCTTCCTTCAGTCTTGACAGATTATGGATACCCACTGTAAGGTGCTCACGTGTGGAATTTTTGTGGCAAGAGTTGCGCAATCTCCAACCACACCTCTCCTGAATCAGTGTTGCTAAATACAGCCTTTTATTTTGTATAAACATTTTGTCTGCTTTTAACTGTATATTGAACTAAAAGAATACCCGTACCAGAACAGGTAAAATTAATTCCCCTGAACAGAAAGTTTCGAACCACCTTTATGACCCCCTTACGAATATAAAAATCAACATTCAATGTTATTCAATCTTATGTCTAGAATATTTATTCCAATTTTGATCTAAATCAATTACATGGGTTTTATTCTAGAAAATGAGAATGAATTGAAATTCAGAGAATCTTATTGAATTGGTTGTTATGGATAAAATCAATGAAAATCAGAAATATTTGAATTTTCTAATGGGAGATAATGCTCATATCATGCTCTGCCCCTCCTTAAAAAAAACTTAAAAATACTCCAAAGAAATTGAAATTTCGGGGGATATTTATTAATTGATATCTATAAGTATTATGCAAATTTCACAATGTACCTCAGTTATAATAATTTTGAAGAATGACTTTCACTCACTTTCCACTCTTAAACTAAATTTAACTAAATATAGCCGACATTACGAACTCTTATACTTAGTAGCTAGTTAATTGGTTGAGGAGTGAATATGGTGCATACAAATATATAAACATATACACATATATACATGACTTTATATATATATATATATATATATATATATATATATATATATATATATATATATATATATAAAAAGCTAGCTCAACAACGAGAATTTGGGAATGAAAGCAGGAAAACATGAAATAACAAACAAAATATATTCATATCAACAATTTTACAGAAATGTAAAATATACTTTAAAAAACCAAAGTTTGTTGAAAAGTTTTAAAATTCTTGAATAAGAAGTAGACAAGAGCGTCAAAAAATTAATTTCAAAATTCTGTGTGTGTGTGTGTGTGTGTGCGTGTGTGCGTGTGTGTTTATCTTCTTGGTGACTGAATTGTCATTGGTTTGATATAATATAATAGATTACTTACTGGGCAGTAGTCACAAGTGTTTCCGATGAAGCCAGAATTCACATCACACGTACAAACTCCACATTCACACTGACCGTAACCATTGCAAGTTTTCTAGGGGGGAAAAACAACAAAAATTCAAAAAGGTTAATTAACCAATTTTATGCATTGTTTTACAAAAATAAATTTTAACATTTTTTTTAAATCCTGAAATGGAGCAACAATTTTAGAATTGCATAAAAAGTTCAATCAAATCAAACCAAACTAAACCAATATAAAACAGAAATCTTATAATTGCGATTAGGTGTCTGTCTGTCTGTAACGAAACCTATGCCACTACCTACGTCACGATTCCTACAATTTTCTTAATTGTAGATTTATTTATTTTAAAATTTTAATAATCAAAAAATAATCTATCCTATTATTTGCACAAGTATTTCTCAGATTTTGCCGGACCCTTGATTTTCCACAAAAGATCACTAAGGGTGAGTTACTGTAAGCTTGACTTTTTATTTAATTTCATGAATCAGAAAAACACCCAGCCAGCATGCAAACGCCTAAGGTGCTGTTCTCCTAGAAAACGACTACCTCAAAAGGGGGGGCAATGGATTCTACAGCAGATGAAGCATACCACCTAGACCCAGAGGAGATTTCGGTCACTCCACAGAAAGGAGAACTAAGAGTAACTCCCAAGGATGACAGCTGCCCTTAAGAGGGAGCAAAAATCAAAGAAGGGGTATACCGCCCGGATAGCAATGAAATCAAAAAGGTGGCTACCCCAAAAGATACTGCGAGAGGGTACACTTCCCAAAGGTCAGTTCCCTTAAAAAAGGCGCAGACCCGGAAGAGTAACAGAGGAGAAACGCCAACTGGAGCCCCCCAGACTGTAAAACAATTGTACCCCACTAAAGACCCCTCCCCTATACTATTGGAAGGGTCTGTGTGGGGGAAAACCATTGAAAAAAAGACTATCCCCTCAAGAATACAAGGACCTGTACCTGATCAAGTACAGGGAGTACATTGAGAGGAACGATCTGAAGCCAATACTGGGGGATTGGGAGATGATGGAAGAAAAGGTCTTGTTTTTCATCACTTCCGACATCCGGGAAAATCATCTTCAGGGCCTGAAGAAAGAGAAAATGGTGGAGGTCCTCCAAAAGCTGAATATACCAGCCAAATATATCGACCAGTGGAGCTACACTATGTGGGTCATTCTATTCCCCACCAAGGATGAGGCTAATAGGCTCTCCCTTAAAGAATTTAAGTGTGAGGAAGTCAAGATGTTGCTGGAGTACCAGATCAAGAGGAGAACCTGGGTACAAATCTTTAATCCTCCTATCGACCTTCGCACAGAACTCTTAGGAGCTTTCTTCAACCAGTTCGGAGATGTGGAGCAGGTGGACCCAGTATGCTCCAGTATTGACATTCACCTTGGTAGCAACATGGTGGCTATGCGATTGAGGAAGGAAAGCTTCCTGAGGATACCAATGATGCTGACATTTAAGGAAGCCAGCATGACAGCCATCACTGAAAGGCATCGCCCTCACTGCTGGTTCTGCCAGAAGCAAGGACATATGGCAAAGAACTGCCCCAAAAGGTCAGTTCCGAGACAACCTGTACCACAGACAGCCCTAGCTCCAGCCATAGAGGAAGCCGCAACCACATCAGAAAGAAAAACGCCAACACCAGCCCCAAGGTCGACAAAATCACGTGTAGATGCTTAGGAACAGTGGAGCATGGTGATGGGTCATAAACAGAAAAAAGCATCTACTACTCAGCAGCAGCAGCAGCAGCAGTCTCCCGACACTAATGCCCTAACAAAAATAAAGGAGCCTACGCTATCACCCTCTACCATAACTGTGGCCGGAAACTTTGTTGAGCTGTACCCTCAAGCATTGAACCATGGATTTGCATTTTGAGGGTGCTGGCAATGGTCCTGTTTCATAACTTGGATCGGTAGAGAGCATGAGTTGTACAGCGGCGCATCTTCGATTTCGCTTGTTGAATATTGTATCACTTTCAGACAAGATAGAAAGCTCCAATCGCTCTTGGGATTTGTACACAACTGACCAACTAGTAGATGGTCTGCAACAAAAAAAAATGAAAACCGGTTCTTATCAAATGGAAATGGAATCATGTCGTCTTTTCTAGGGTGACAATATTATCGTTCCATCCTGTACTATCATGACGAACGAACATATGTTACACTGCTCAACTGTAAGGAGTAGATAATGTCAATGAAGGATGAAGAACTATTGCATTGAACCATTCTGAAATTGACCATAAAAGTAAAAGTATAGCTTCGGTTTCTAACAGACAGACAGGTGCTATCAAATCTCCGATACTAACAGATATTATATTAGCTACTAATGTTTGGTTTTTACGTTTGAGTTTAGAAGTATATTTTGTGTGAATGAAAACTCATTGTTAAAGTGCTATTAACTGAATAATATGGACTTTATTTATTTATTTATTTATTTATTTAGAGAGAGAGAGAGAGAGAGAGAGAGAGAGAGAGAGAGAGAGAGAGAGAGAGAGAGAGAGAGAGTAGGTGAAGGATAGTTTACGTTTTGTTTTCTGGCATATCAACCCTTTGGGTGCTATTAAATGCATGCAATGCATTGTAAGCACTTCATTGAAGACATATTGCTATTTTATAGCTAGTGTAAAAGAGGATCTCATATGTTAGCGTCACAAAAAAAAAAGATGTGAGAGAGAGAGAAAGAAAGAAAGAGAGAGAAAAAGAAAGAAAGAAATTAAATAGAGAAAGATATATGAGGAGAAAGAGAAGAGAAATGTGGGATAGAGAGAGAAGATATATGGGAATAGGAAAGAACTGATTGTTATATTTCGCTGGTGTTTTAAGACTATTTAAAATCTTTGTCATTTCTCGATTTATACATTCGTTGGCGATAATAAAAGCACACACAGCTGGTTATAAAACTATTTCGTTTATTTGTAAATATAACTTTTCTGTTTTCGAATAACAGATTGACAATGTGTGACGGGGGTGCTGGTGGACAAGACTGTATTGCTAACCACCGTTGTGTCGCTCTCTCAGCTCCGCTCTCTGTCTCTCTCTGTATTTCTTTTTATTTGGTCCAGATGACGTCAACATTTCAACCTGTATTGTTTAAAAAAATGTGGTCACTCGCTAACCAGGGATTTTGCGTCATAGAATTTGACTCTTCTTTGATATCATCTCCCGGACTTTGCATCCAGACTTGTGACTGACTTTTTGCTTTTCGTCACTCCCCAACATAATTGGGAAGGGTTGATAGAGGGGATAGTGAAAAAAAGGATTAGAGAGAAAGATAGAAGTAGGAGGAAAAAGAAATAGTAACTTAGTTTTATATAAGAGAAATAAGATAGAAAAAGAGAGGGCGAAAGCGCGCGCGCAAGAGAGAGAGAGAGAGAGAGAGAGAGAGAGAGAGAGAGAGAGAGAGAGAGAGAGAGAGAGAGAGAGAGAGAGCAGAAGAGTGTATGTGTGTGAAGGAGAGAGAGATAGAGAGAGATAGATAGATAGATAGATAGATAGAGAGAGAGAGAGAGAGAGAGAGAGAGAGAGACTTACATTATTTTTAGCTATACAAGTTTTTATACTTGTTGGACAGTGACAGTCTTCTCCCGTATAAGCCGTTGTACATTGGCAAACCCCGCACTCGCACACGCCACGTGAAGAGCCTGGAGAAGAAAAGAAGAGTTACAGCATTTTAAGTCGTAAGAAATTATTTTTTTAATTCGGCAAAGCCAAGCAACGGATAAACATAGGTTCAACAAATCTTTTTAGCAATAAACATAAATATAAAGAATTTACCATATTTGAAACCCGGAACCATTACCGGAAAAGAATGTTTGGAGAATAAAATTATTGGCTGCGTTAAGAATGCACAATTGAATAAAGTGCTGGTTTGTTATGTTTTACAGAATATCAACCCTTTTCGGATTATTTAATGCTGCATCCTGTCATTTTGCTAAAAAGGTTTTATGCTTTAAGTTGTTTATATCTTCTAATATTTATTTATTATTTTATATCTTCTAATATTTATTTATTATTTTATATATTTTAATATTTATTTATTATTTTGTGGTGTTTGGTTTAGTTGTTGTGTACAAGGAAATTGTTTTTGTTTTTGATTTTGCAGAACATGACTGAGGGAAGGAAAAAATATTTGATGTTTTTAAGGTCAGGAAGTCAGTATCTTAAAACAGCTATTGTTTAAACATTGCATAATAAATTAATACTTGATGTTATTAATTTGTAATTTTATTGTCCTATTTTTACTATATATATATAATAGTTTCGTCGATATTTACAGTAATTAATTAAAAATATTTAATAAAACGGATAAATTACTATGAAAACTGTTTTAAATTAAACTAACAACGTTTGTTGCGCAGACTGACTGACTAGCCTATTCTCTCTCTCCCATTAGCGAAGCATATTTAATGTTTTTATAGTTTTTAAATTCAATTATTTTCACTAATCCTTTTCCTTTAGGCTCAAGGTTCTGATTTGCCAGTTGCCAAGGTTTGTATCTTCTCTTTCGTCTGAACAATGAATACATGAGTAGTGGTGGAGGTGGCATCTAGAAACCTGATAAAATGACTCAATTGATTTTGCAGACGACAAATATCGTTACGCGATTAAATCGTTCTTCTTTTTTTTGTTTTTAAGTACGCCTCATCCAATATTATAGACCCTTTTTCAGAGAAAGATGCATCTGTGAAATCTTACTGCTGATTAAATTCTATATCTATATAAAAGTTAAGTATGTCAAAGGATGGAGTACTGTTGCCACATCTGGACAGGAGCTACTAGAAGGAAACAAACGTTGATTGATTCAGCTTTAATATAACAGTAGCTAACAATAGTTTGTGTTTATCAAACTTTGCCGAAACGTGAACCATGTTCGCCCGGTCGGAGTCATTCAGGAAAAAAGGTAATGAGAGATGGCGAGAGTAATAGACAGTACACTTAGTAAAAGATGAAATACTTGGTGAGTATTGCAATTTTGCAATTTATGACTGATTAGAAATAATTACCCATGAATAACTCAATATCAAAACTGAGGAATATTTTAACATGTATTTTATTTGATTAAAATATCTAGAAAAAAGCCAGAAGGAAACAAACGTTGATTAATTCAGCTTTAATATAACAGTAGCTAACAATATTGTTTGTGTTTATCAAACTTTGCCGAAACGTGAACCATGTTCGCCCGGACGGAGTCATTAAGGAAAAAAGGTAATGGTTTCTAAAGACGGGTACTTTTGGTCATAACTGTATTGACTTACCTCCGCACAGCAAACCGTTGTAATTTGGACACGAATAATCATCGCATTCACAATAGGTGCCACTGTAAAACTGCTTTCTGTTGCTGGCCATGCTGTGGCATATGCACCGGCCACATTCGCACGAGCCTCGACCACTGCATTCTATTGTGCTGTTTGGCCTAGGAAAACAAAGTAAGATTTGGTCAGATTACGGATTCTTTCTGTCTATCTATCTATCTATCTATCTATCTATCTATCTATCTATCTATCTGTCTGTCTATCTATCTATCTGTCTGTCTATCTATCTATCTATCTATCTATCTATCTATCTATCTATCTATCTATCTATCTATCTGTCTGTCTATCTATCTATCTATCTATCTATCTATCTATCTGTCTGTCTGTCTATCTATCTGTCTGTCTGTCTATCTATCTATCTATCTATCTATCTATCTATCTGTCTGTCTATCTATCTATCTGTCTGTCTATCTATCTATCGATCTATCTGTCTATCTATCTATCTATCTATCTATCTATCTATCTATCTATCATAACTTGACGCTATCTTATCTAATGCTTGTGTTTACTCCACAGAGTCTTTCACATTAATCTATCACTCTCACTCACTCACTCTCTCTCTCTCTCTCTCCCTCTCTCTCTCTCTCTCTCTCTCTCTCTCTCTCTCTCACCCTCTCATAATTTCTGGTCGTTTGATCACTATTGACTGTGTTAATGTTGTACCTGTATTTGGCATTTAAAGTTGTTAACTTTCCTTAATACTCATGCCAGTTGATGGTGGCTGAGCGGTAACGTTCCTTGCAAATAGAATCAAAGATGGATTTGTAGCTGGGTTCAAATCTCTTGTTTCAATTAACAAGCTCAATGAAGTTATGTTCGCGGTTTTAGAGTATATACGCTGGTTGATTGCATTCCAATAACCAAAAGAAAGAAACAGTCCACGATCATAATTCTTGTTTAATTTTTATTTTATTTTATTTCGATGAATACTTATATATTTTCTTCTTTACTGAAAATCTAAGATGGCAGCGTGAGAATCTTTCAACGCGGTGTGAGATATCTTTTTTTTTGCAGAGATTCTTTTTGTTGCTAATCAGTTTTAAACTGAGTTTTTCTTTTTGATTTGCTACTTTCTCCTTTTTTTCTTAAGTAGATTCTTTCTTTTTCTTTTATTTTAGAACTCTGTATCGGGTAATACTGATATTTGATCGTCTCTGACGAGCAGCCAAATGGACTAAAGACAATGTTTTTTTAAATTTGTTTTCATTATAGGCTGCAAAATGCCCAGAAGAAACTAAAGAAAATATATTCACAAAAGCGTACATTTTCGCAACCTGCATAGGTTACGGATTTTACTTTTGTATAAGCAATGTCACGTGAAGAGGTCTCTAGTTAGTTGTAAGTGGCTGACCGAAACATATTCATAAATGTATAGCGACATATAAATGTTTATGTAGGACAAATATATACATATAGTAATTTTGATTTTTATCCTGAAAATATTGAAATTATAGGAAAACAACCGAACACTAACATGCGTATAGAATTTTATAGGCAGTTTTTGTTTATGGAGCTACACTGGTCATTGAAATAGGGGAAAATCTCGCTTTAATTTAATATAAGAAGACAACTTTATGATTTCAATGATAACCATTTAAGACATCCGATTATTTGGATGATGCTATCGTTAAATATAACAACCCCCCCCACAAGAAGAATGAAAAGAAAAGCAAAATGAAAAAAAGGTGAAAGAATTACAAATTACATTATGCAGTTTTGGATGACGTCTTTGTTTGTGGCGTTACACTCGCATCGCTGACCGCTGAAGCCTTCATAGCATACACACTCACCGCAATGCAGCATCCCGTTATTGTTGCACATTTGACTGTGCGGTTCCTGTGGGAAAATAATACATTATTAGCAGAACCCGTTTGCCTGTTTCCGACCTGACTACAACTTTGATGTCTTCAAGTCCAACGTAAACAAATTCCTGATGAATCGCCCTCTTAAGTAAGCACTTTATCGAATCTCTAATACCAACTATTACTACGATACTATCCCATTGATTACTGTACATGCAATAACCCCGAGTGGCTTCCGGGCCTTGATAAGTGGTGACCTCCATGTAAAAAAAAAAAAAATTCCATGGTAGTTGAAAATTTTTTAAACACATTATAAATAAAATGAATAAAAAATAAAATAAAACAAATAATTTAACACAATTTTTAGCAAATTCTTTTTTTAAAGCTAAAATGAATTGATTAAAAAAATTTAGATTTTTACCATTAAAATTCAATACACAACGCATTGTTTTTTTTTATGAATAATTTTTTTAATATAAATTATAAAGGAACAGATATCAATTCACTTACATATTTTTTTTAAATTTGAAAAAGAAACTATAATAAAAAAACTTACAGTCTTCTCTCAATATGACTTTTTTTTTTTAAATTTAAAATAAAATAGCCATTGTGAAACCGTAAACAGACAGCCATGTTTTTGTTTTTGAAAAGTTATGGAGAGGAAATGGTTTTAATGATTTTAACTGATAAAGAGCGACTATAAAGGGAGTTAATTATTTTCTCATTAATTAATGTTTGCGATGATGATCTTTTTTGTAACACTGGACTTACGGACAAGTAAATTAATATTTAGATTATTTCATCATCATAATTAACTAAACGTTCGTCATTTATGTCATGATGATCCACACATACAAAGAATATGAGAACGAGGAGACAAGTAGAGATTTTAAATAGAATGAGGTTGTTTGGTTGTTGTTTTGCTTTACGGCATATTAACTCTTTTTGAGTTATTTAATTCCGAATGCGGTCATTTTATAAAAAGATGTTATGCTTTAAGCTATTTATTTATAATGTTTGATTTGGTTGTTTTGTTTTACGGTGACATAAACGCTCTTCAGGTTATTTAATGCCGCATTTAGTTAATTTGATAAAAGTTTTCATGACTCAAGTTCTTTACATCTTAAAATATTTTTTCACGATGTTTGGTTTGCTTTTTATTATTATACAACATATCAACCATTTTCGGGTTATTTAATGTGGAACCTGGTCGCATTTTGAAAAAAAAAATATTCTTCAAGTTTTTTTTATATCTTCAAATATTTATTCATGGTGTTTAGTTTGGTTGTTTTGTAGGGGAAAATTGTTGTTTTTATTTTTGACTTTGCAGAACACAATTGAGTTCTGCAAAGTTAAAAACAAACAAACAAAAATAACAGTCTCAATGTTTGGTGCATTTTAGGCCAGGAAGCCGGTATCTTCAGACAGCCTGATCTGGTAGCACCGGATGGCTAGAATAAGATTTTAACTCATTTAAGTGTATTTATGGAAGATGTAAAAACATGTATAAACAAACTGAAAAACATTGAATCGTGAGAACAAAGGAATGTTTGTGATGTCCGCAGAAAATAACCAATGTAATAAGAAAATTAAAGATAACTTGTTTGTAGAAAGTTAGCTATTCCTTTGCTGTGTAGCATTCAATTCCTTACTGAAGAAATACCGTACTGTACCGAAGCGGTACTCATCCTAAGTGGATTGAACCAGCTTCCTCCAAAGTAGGAAGTTTCATGGGAGTATGGAATTCATAAGCAAGCTACAGTCGCATGTATATCCCTGTCAGGGGAGATGACGATGTTAAGATTTTGCAGTACATTTAGGGAGGTATCAACGTCCTCCTACATATAGTGCCTTGTATTCCCAAATAGTCACCCATCCAATACTAGCCAGGCTCAACGTTGCTTAACTTTGGTGATCTAATGAAAATCGGTGTATCCGTGATTATGTCGTATGGGAATAAATGATGAAATGCTAGTCAGGAACCGGCAATCTTTTAGGGCGTGAGGGCCAAATAGCTATGCTGATTATAGGTGTTAGGTTTTTGCAGCTTTTGCAGGGAAATTTCAGCGTCTTCCTACAGACAGCGCTTGGTATTTCCTAATGGTTACCCATCTGATACTGACGAGGCTCAATTGAGGGAATAGAGTAAACCGAGGTGAAATGGACCACTGTTTGGCGTTTTCTTGTTTTGACATGTAACTTCTTCTCAAAACTGCTTGCAAGGTGAAAATTTACTCAGGGCATCAAATGGGATCTCAGCATTCAGTCAAATAAAGATATTGTACTAAAATGTACTTGAGTAAATAGAGTCAGCTATATTAAGAGTTTAAAAATCACCACAAAAAACATTGTATATGTTTTAATCAACACATCTGTATTAGACAAAGTTATTTTACACCTGGGTGTATTTTTTTTTTTACAATAAATGTCCTGTTAAAGATAAGAATCACTTTGTAACACACTGAGCACATATCAACCAATTCATATAACAAATGTGGAAATCAGGGGTCAATTGTTTTTATTCAAAGAACTTATTAACGGCATTTTAATGTAAGAGATAGCTCAAGTCACAACACAATTCGAAACATTGTGCATCGATTTGAAGACCAAAGAGCTGTACTTGATTTTCTGTGATCTGGAAGACCTGGAAACGTCATCACAAATGAAAATATGGAAAGAGTGCGAAATAAGGGAGTTAAATTGCAATTTAGAGATTCTGCAATCTGTCATGTTTTGTAAAGAGCACAAATATGCGAAGCTGAAAATGTGCAACATTTAAAAGACATTATTTTTCATAAATAAAGATTGTTTAAATTTTGCATTTTTTTTAAAAAGAAAATTTCCCAATGTCTTAGTCTGATTGTGTTAAAATTACAGAAAGATATCGTAAAAATAAAGAATCTATTTAAATTCAAAACCCTTTAGTGACTTTTTGGACATCCTATACATTGTCAAGATAGAAAAGTGCGCTCTGAGCAGTTTCTCTTCAAATGTCGCAACAATACTCGATCTTCGGACGTAATTGGCTCTTGTACAGGTAGAGGGTTGCGTTAAGAGTGAGATATCTTCTGGTACATACGGACATAAATATTTTTTTTATTAATGATGTAAAGATATTTCAATATTTTATGCATCAACGAGTCATTGCTTATTAAGACACAAAGGACAAGGGTTTATAAGTTTATCAGTTGGTTAGTGAGACAACACCACGAGGATTGGTGGAGATGGTTTACACTGGACAGAATTTTATTATTTAAGAAGACGGCTTCAGAAGACTTTGTTCATATCGGACTTGAAAAGAATCATGTTGTAGTCAGCTGAGAATCAGCCCTGCAGTTTGTGTTCCATAAACAGGTAGTTCTAGAAAAGAAACTTCGCTCTTGGGATTCCGTTTAGTTTTAGGTAGTCAGAGGAAGAAATGAAAAATTATTTATAGTGGTTGTAGCTAGATGAGTTTTTGTTGTGGGTGTTTTACAGGGGTCAACGAAATAAAGACGGGTATATAATTTTCTTAATGGAAAATGTACTCAACTATAAAAGTGAAATGGAATATGTTTACTGGTTACAAGGAATCTTAAAAATCTTGGTAATTCCGGAAGTCTTAAAACGGAAATCTTGATGCTTTAAATCGGTGGACCAAATTAATTCTCTCCCTTTATTTGACTTTGACCTGCAACTGCACTTAAGTTTCAAGGTCAACGGGAACTACAAATCACTTCAAAGGCTAGCTCTTTTATTTTACCAGATGGAATAGAAAGAACACACACACACACACACACACACACACACACACACACACACACACACACACACACACACACACACACGCACGTACGCACGCACACATCCGGGACAGTCATCTAATTTTTGCTAATTTTGCATCGTTATTTTCATGGCAGATGTTCGGCTGAGCTTCAATCCATGTTCACAGTCCTGTAAATCATTAGCCACAAAAAACTCGTCTAGTTACGACCACTGTAAATAGTTTTACTTTATTTTTGAGAACTATCCGCTTGCTGAACAATACAACAGACTGATTTCCAGCTGACTACAACATAGTCGTTTTCAAGTCTAATGTAAACAAATTCTTATTGAACCTCTCTCTTGAATAATCTGTCACTTTTACAATTTAATTTTTTCCAATTACTGCGCCATGAGTCCTTAAATCCTTCTTAAGTTCCACCATTACTGATCATTACGGTGTTGTCTCACCATATACTATTCAAAGCGATAAAATCCCCCCCAAAATGATTTTCTATAGAAAAGGCCCTACATTCATTAACCCTTATACTCGAATGGTCTTTAGGCCTTTTATAAAAGTTACATCCCCGTAAAAAATAAAATAAACATTTAATACACTAAACAACCAGTGTTGAGTGGGTTTTATTAACAGACAAAAAAAAAAAAAAAAATCCTGGGTTCACAACGATGATAACGGCGACAACGACGGTAAGAGAACCGACACACGGGATATTTTTACACCTATCAGTAAGGCGTAATATAACACGCTCTCAATTTTTAATTTTACGTTGCAAGTCCAGAGTTCAACTTAATTTAAAAAAAAAATACATTAAAAAATCTTTATGATCAACGAAAATATCACAGTCCAAAAATCACATGAATTGATCAAGTATTTTTTCGATACAGGAAATCATTCTTGTACGATTTTATCGATTTAAATAATAAATTGTATCCATTAGAAGTTTGATTTTGAGTAGTTCGAATCGAGTTGTCTTCCTTTATTTAAAACAACACAGCGGATCAAAAACAAAACTTCACGTTTTCTCATGAAATATTTTTCTTGATCAATTTCCGTGATTTGTGGAATATGACATTTTCGTTTCATGACAGGTACGTACATGATAGAGATTTTTTTGTATTTTCTACATCTTTGTATTTTAATTAGGTTGAACCATGGAGTCGCACCAAGAGATTTATCTCGACGAATAGTATACAATAAATATCGTATATGTATGAGCATGAATGATCTCCAAACTATTTATAGCATTCAACATTAGCGATAATTGCTTTATTGTCGACCATTTTGATTCTGTATTCACTAAATTTCCGATTCCAAAAGAAACGAGAGTTACCTTCTCTTCGCAGTCACATTTGCATATGAGTTGAACGTCGATTTGAAGTTGCGAATTGGAGTTGACTGGATGGATACTGATTGTGTGAATCTGATCTGATTGGTTGCCTTTTGGACATTCAGGAGCAGTTATTACAGCCTGGAAATCAACCTGATAAAAGAAACGAATACATTTTGGAATAAAATCATCCTTACGAAATCGAAAAGCAGTAAATTCCCACACCTTCATTATAGACGGCCTGCTGGAGTGCCTTCTACTCTGAACATGTCTTTTTTCGAATTGCTAGACTCTGGAATTCCGTCACTGTATCCTGCTCTTCTGACTATGATTAAATGCAGAAATATTTAAGTGTAACATATCCCGCTGCCTTAGAGTACCTCTGTAAGCATGGCCCGTAATCCTGTAGCCCCTTACGTTTTAGTGGCAATTTGCCTTTATATATATATATATATATATATATATATATACTAGACTACCCGTGACTCGTTGGGTCAGTATCTTATGTTAACTATGGAATTTATGTATCAGCTTAACACTTGTGACGTAAAGAAAATAGTTTTTTTTTTTGACACAACAGAAACATTTCTATAAAAGTATATTAAAATGAAAAAAGATTTCTATGAGTCATTCTGTTTATTATAATTGATTATTTTCCTTTTGGTGCTATATATATGGCGCCAAAATGAAAGTCCGCACTTGTCATTTTCTCAAAAACCGCAAATTTAAGCTAAATTTAATGTAACTGTTTAAACATCTTATACCTCATTTGATTCGCCTTTTATTCCTCTATAATTTTTCCTGTTCATATTTGACTTTTAATTGAAGTATCCTTGTGTTAACGTCAATTTAACAAAATTCATATATTGTATATAAGTACACTCACTCATGTAATTTCTTAATTTATATAAAACACACATAATTCATATAAAACGTATTAGAATAAATAAAAAAATTTAAAAATAAATAAAATTAAACAAACCGTTTCTCCCAGTTTCACATTATAGCATTTCTCTGACCGGATCCATTGTCCGCCACTAAAAAAAAAAAAATTGAATAATAATAATAATAATAATAATAATAATAATAATAATAATAATAATAATAATGATAATAATAAGATGTCACAATGCACGTATCATCAACATATTTCGTTGTATTGTACAATATCGAACGCTCTTATGTAAGATTAGGTTATTCCGAATGTCAACTATTTTTAACACTTATAAATTCATTTGTATCGGATCGTTATTTCACAAACAGATTCGCTGTATGCGTTCAAAGGGAAATAATTCAGGTAAAATTATTTTAAGTTTTAAAATAGACGCCAAATAAAGAGAACACTGGTTTGCCCATGCAAGCAGATGGCGGAATGTTCACTGTGTGCTTCGTCCCAAAGTCATGCAAATTCTATAGGGACTAATTTTTGTCTTTTTACGTATAAGTATAGTAAACAGGCTGGATGCGTTGTAATTTTGATTATAAATACAGCACATGAAAAAATTTAAATCAGTTTTAGTGAGAAACCAGTCCTCTTAACTCCATCGCGAGATGCAAAAATTATTTACTAGGAAATACAAACGCCGAAGATTCGCGTCAATCAAGTGATATCTATTTACGTAAATAACGATGAATGGCTTTCTTTAAATCTTCCTCTTTTATTCAAACTTATTGATTTATACGTAGCCGTCTACATCAAAATATTTTTAACCCTGTCCTAATAAGAAATACAATGGATTTTAATTCCATATTGATGAACATTAACTTTCCTAATTTCGTAACGGATTACCATGCAAAAGAGACTAATAAAAAACTACTATGTTAAAGAAAAAATATTTTTTAATATATATATTTACGCCTTCTTCGAGTTAATTGCTATTTGTTGCTGTTCCTGAGTGTTGCTTTGTATTTGTTTTTTAATTATAAAAGAATTTATGACATTTAAATGAATATTATTTTTTAACTTAATATTTAAATATCATCGATAATGCTTACCTTTATTGATTTTGGTAAACAGTTTCTTTTATTCAGATTTTTAATATCTTGCATTCATATTGTTTGGTTTAACTTTTCTTATTTTGTTCTTTAGTCCTCACATTACATGTACGATGTTTCTGACAAAGGGAGAAGAATTGCTATTTGCTGGGCTGGAATCTATTCGTATAACGCTTATTGTTGGCTAGATTTTTATCTGGACGTTTTTTTTTAAACTCCTTACACCAAGTGGCTTCATGCATTGTCGGAAGCAATTTCCATAAAGACTAATGTCATGATGCCGACGGCTTTCCTTCATGCTATAACCCGGCTGCGTTCAACTCAAATAATTTTCACAAACCATCCTGATAAATGATAAAATTGTATTCATTCATCAGTTTCAATCCTCTCATAATATACTTCATAAATCAATTGAAAACCAACCATGTCTTAAACCGAGTAGCTTTTGGCCTATATGTGACAATTCATTTCCTCCTTGGACTGAAAACACACTAATGCGACATGCAAATACATGTACATGATGTTGCCAAGCTTATTAAAAACATTGATTCCAGTAAAGCAATTGGATCTGACGGAATTCCAGTCATAGTGCTTAAAAAGTTTCAACCGGAACTAGCTCCCACACTTACAAAGCTGTTTAAACATTTCCTGATGTAGTAGCATGTCATACTCGGGACACCCCATGAGTTGTGAAACGAACATTTTATTTCTGGATGAGTAATTATCAAGCCAGATATGAGATGTGTGTAGAAGAAAGGTTATAATATGAAAATGGTCATAATTGTCAGTGATAGCATCTCGAAGAGCACTGGTAATCAATTTCTAGCTGATTCTATCTTTTTGGATCCGAAGTAGGCAGTGCAATGTGAAAAAAACAAAACAAAACAAATTTTAAACACTTCTAATACCAAGCTCTTTCCCCCATCAACAATACTTGAATCCTTGTTTTGTCTCAGTTGAAATGAATGGGTCTCTCCTTGAGGAAACCATTGTTTGAGTTATCCTCACTCTCCCTTAGAATTCATTTTGACTTCAAATATACAGGATGTTCTAGAAGTTTTGGGCACATTTTAACATTGAATATCCCGTGAACTGTTAAGAATATAAAAACGCATCTGGTATATTCAGAAAGTTTGTAATCTCAAGTTTTTCATGGAATGCTCAAAGATGCTCAATGTGAGCACTATTGGTCACACGACATACATCAAACCGATAGTCCAATTCTTGCCAAATGCATCCCATCATTGCGTTGTCAATGGTTGCAACAGCTTCTTTTATTTGGGTTTTCAACATCTACGTCTCTTGGAATGGGAGGCACATAGATCAGTCATTTCACCCCCCCCCCAATTACAGATGTGAGATCTGGAGATCTGGGAGGCCAGGGCATGAGATGGTGATCATCTTGCCCAGATCATCCAATCCATCTGTCTGAGGTAGCAGTGTGGTGGCGGCCCATACTGTTGGAAAATAAAGTCACCAGACTCTTTTTCACTCGATTTATTCATTAATCAAAGATTCGCCAAAGACTTTTGAAATACCCTGTATAACGAAAGACTTATAGCCAATCTGTTGTTAATGCCTTTGGGAAAATGTTTGGATCATTCTATCCCTCAAGAAAATACCTGGCTTATGATGCGATCCTCTACCTGTATAAGAGTTTGATAGTCCTAAGATGGCGTATTGCTGCAAAATTTGGGAAGGTACCGCTTAGGGTGTAACATAGCATGGACGTGCAAAAGCAAATGCATGCAGAATTCCCAGGTAGGGAAAAATAAAAACTTTAAAAAGGACGATCACGTTAGAGACGTGGATGGCGTTCGAGATCGTATGACTCAAAGAAAATCACACACATGTGGAAAACAAGGTCTCTCGTTGCAGATATAACGTTTCTGACATTAAAAACCTTCCGGTTGATATTTCCCTCTCTTTTTCTCTCTCTTTCTTTCTTTCTCCCTCTTTCTTTCTTTCTTTCTTTCTTTCCCACTGCTCACTCTCTATCTATCGTTGCATAAAGAGAACTCCATCATTATAATATTGATAAGTAAAGTAAAAAAAAAAAAGACGCTAAAGAAATCCAGTAAACAAAAAATAAAACAACGCACGCAACAAAAAGTAAAAAAAAAAAAAAATAAAACAACGCACACAACGGGAAGCTCATAAAAATTCATAAGAAAGACGATAAATTGACTTAAAAAACTGAAACAGCGAAAACTTTGCTAGAAATAGATTGATAAATAGATAGATAGATAGATAGATAGATATGGTATGAAACGAGAAATGTTGTACAGATAGACTCGTAGACAATATTGCACTAATACCGTTGTTTGAAGTTAAGGAAAATATTCCGGACAATCCATCCATTTACCTGTCGTTCTTCCCCCTCGCTCTCCCCATCTATCTTTGCATAAAGAGAAATACATTACGATTACATTGATAAGTAAAGACTTGATAAAAAAAAACAAAAAAAACAAACAAACAAAAAACAAAAACAAAAAAAACAAAAACAAAAAAACAAACAAAAAACAAAAAACAAAATAAACTTGGGAATCTCGCAAAAAAAATAATTAGAAGAACAATAAATTGATTTCAAATACTGAAACAGAGGGAAAACTTCACCACATTTAAAATCTGAATATTTTCAAAGCCGGTCTAGTCTTTATACCTTTACGTTTGTATAATGCTGTTTTTTTCCCTTTTTTTGACGAAAAGCATTTAGCCTCGAAATGTCATGGCCTTAAGAGGTTCCTCCCGTATTCCTCTTTCTGTAACCCCAATTGACTTGATAATATAATAAAGTTCTTATATAACTTTACGTTTTATATTCTTAACTTATTCTATTATTTGCTCCTCTTAACCGAGTAGAGACTTTCTTATCTAGATAAGGTTACCTTACCATTGGAAATTTATTTTTCGGTTTCATTTTTATTACGTGTATATATATATATATATATATATATATATATATATATATATATATATATATATATATATATATTGAGTGATAATATAATTATGTTATCAAAGAGTAAATCTTTAACAGAGAAAAGCTTATCAAGATAAGAGAAGCTCAACACTCTTAATAGGAGCAAGTAAATATAGTAAACGAAAGATGAGCAATAAGAGTTATGTATATAACTTGATTGTATTATCAGAACAATAAGGGAAAAAAGTAAAGGGGGAAATTAAGAAAAATTACTATTTAGACCATGGCATTTCTAAGTTAAATGCTTTCGATCAGAAGAGGAGAAGGGACAGGATTATACAAGATGCAAATATAGGAAAAAAAAAACTGGTTTAATAACGTTTAGATATGAAATGATAATGAAAGAATAGGATAATATGGAAAAAAATAATGAAAAGTAGATAAAATATATAAGGGTAAATAGGAAGGGCGTTATATATGTAGGTAATAGTAAATAATAACAAGTTTTTTATATTTGCATTTTGTATAATTTTAGTCCTTCTCTTCTTCTGATGAGAAGCATTTTTTTCGAAATGCCATGGCCTAAAGAGTTTTTTTTTTCTTAATTTTCCCTTTAGTTTTCCTTATTGTTCTGATGATATAACAAAGTTATATATAACTTTTACAGTTCATTTTTCATTTAATATATATATATATATATATATATATATATATATATATATATATATATATATATATCGAGAGAGAGAGAGAGAGAGAAGGAGAGAGAGATTGCGTGGGATGAGATATATTATATGTTCCAAACGTAGTAAAATATAATCTAAACAAAGTCTTACTTAGTGCAGTTCGTTCGGAAATGAACTTTGAAATTGTCAGTATCAGCCTTCATTTCGATGGTCGAAGATATGTTCTGGAAACAAAATGAAGAGACACAAGAATATCAAAATTCGAAGACAAAAAATAAGACAAACATCTGTCATTAAACTACATGCAAGATAACGTTTGTTTCCCCAAAGACATTTTCTATACACTTTAATAACGCAAAATACATGCTAAAATGCACATTAGTTCTGGGATTGATTATATTTGAAAAGAAAATTGTTTTAATTGTTCCTATTAGAATCTGATTTGAAAATCTTAGTTTGCTCTCGCTCGAAAAACGTGACATTATTCATCATCGTTCAACTACTATTTTATCTATGGAGCTTCACCCCTGTCCGCTGCCTCAAATTTACATCACCCGTCTCTGTGGCTGATTCTGTTTACAGATTAAGGTTAATATGACATGCACTAAATTTGACCCTTATCAAAATTCACACTAGCTAACTTAATCACTACTGACGTAGATCTCTTACATTTAAGACATACCCACCATTTTATTGCTGTACTACATATGCTGGCAACATCCGGTCCGCAGGCCAAATCTGGCCCTCGAGTGAATTTTATTTGATCCACTACATTATACAGGACACAATATAAAATCTAAAGTGTGTTTGTAGTGTTCCTTTTTATATTCCTGTAGTAAAATAAGTGATATCGTTTAAATATACTCAGATATTATATTTGATACTTGCTTTCTTGAAACGCACAGAAAATTTATTAACTTATTTAATAACATTGTTGTCCTCCATGATAATGCTGCCAAAGCTCTTTGATCCGCCTCCTAAAATCAGCATAACTTTTTGCCCCTCACTCTCCAAAAGGTTGCCCACCCTTAACTAGCATTTCGTCATTTATTCCCATACGCCATAATCACGTTGACACATCGATTCTTGTTAGATCACCGAAGTTAAGCAACGTTGAACCTGGTCAGTACCAAATCGGTGAATATTTGAGAATACAAGGCATTGTATGTAGGAGGGCGTCGACACTTCCTTGCGAGAATTGCGAAAGTCTAACGTCGTCATCTCTCCTAATACATGCGACTAGGGGCCGTTTGTGAATTTAATGCTCCTATGAAACTCCCTCTTTTCGAACAACCTAGGGTGAGTGTCATTTTAATACAGTCAATACAGTATTTATTCCCGAAAATCATCGTTTTTAAAATTATACTCGAACTGCAGAGAGTTTTAGCATCATTATAATCCTGTTAAAACAGATCTGAGTCATTAACGAAATTGCCAACGTCTAATGGTTCAACGAAACATTGCAGTCTATTAAAAAGAAAGCACTTACCTTGTAACCCTCTGTGACGATATTGGCAATCGTAGAATTCTGGTTTCCCAATTCACTGACATAAGAACTCATCAAACTTTGAGAAAGCAAATTGTAAAGCGGTTGGTATTCTTTACCAGCAATGGCAAATATAACGGTAAATTTATTTTTCTGCAGCTTTTGCGCAAGATGCTGCAATGACGGATAATCCTATACAACAATTAGAAGAGAAAGTATATGTCATGTATAGATATCATATTTTATTAGTGTTGTGGATAGGTAAGGGTTCGGGAGAAAGACAATTCGGTATTTAGGGGAAACGAAACATTTTATCGAAAAGAAAATACAGTAAACGAAAGAAATGGTAATACGCCAGTTTAACTGCCAAGTTTTATATAACTCTTGCATAACACCGAAACACATTCTTTCCGCAGGTCCTGGATATGACCTTAAACTATATCCAATGGTGAGGCCCCAGCTTGTGGGCTTTGGGGAGTGTGGAGCCACCCTTTAATTACCATTGCTCCCAGGTCCACTCTGACCCGGAGTGGTAGTACCTGTTAGGGTCCCAACTATGGGTTAAATAGAAACCGACGTGAAAACAACAAATATATTCTATTAAAAAATTTTTTCTTCAAAATCTTTGGATTCGGCATTAAATAACCCGAAAAGGGTTGACATGCTGTAAAACAAAAACAACCAACCATTCTTTCCGTCTTTATTTTAAACGAAGAATGATGCGAACCACAACAGTTAGGTACTTTTAATCTCTAGTAATAGTTATAACTTCAAATTTATGGTATTTTAATATATACTATTGTAATATGTTGTAATAAATTCGCATTTAAAAAGTATAGGCTGAATTGGATAAGCTGCGGTCAGAATGGACTTCAAGGCTAACTGACAAACTGAAAAGGCAGTTCTTCAGAGTCTGTCCTTGTTTACTGTGCTACAACATGACACTCACTAACAGACTGGAAAGAAAACTAGACGCCACGTACACCCATATGCTACAAACAGTGTTAAATATATCTTGGCAAGATCATCCCACGAAGCAGCAACTTTATGGCAACCTACCTGCCATAACTACTACAATCAGGGAGCGACGTCTATGATTTGCCGGTCACTGGCAGAGGAGCAAGCAAGAACCAGTAAGAAATGTATTGCTGTAAACTCTACGGCATGGGCGCATGTGCATAGGACGATCTAGATCCATATACATCCAGCAAATTGCACATGACGCCAACTGTGATCATGAAGATATGAGGCAGCTGATTGGAGACAAGGAAATCTGGCGAGAGAGAGAGAGAGAGAGAGAGAGAGAGAGAGAGAGAGAGAGAGAGAGAGAGTCACATTGGTCCGGGCAAGGAGTTCGACCAGATAGTAATATGTTAGTATAATGCTAATAACATGGTCCAACAATAACATGAAAATTTGGATAATCAGAATAAAATTTTGATGTGTCAGTTTAAATTTTATTCAAATTCAATTTTTAAAATCCCACAAGATATCTATATGTTGGGTTATAGATTAAAAAAAAAAAATTTCAGATAGGATCATAAAACTATTAAAATATCCTATCTAAAACCATTTTTTAAACATGTATTTTTTTCACTCCAAACAAGGCATACTGCCATTTAGAAGTGAAGGGATGCTAATTCGGATCATGTCTACAGAGGTCTATATGGGGAGTTTAGCCAGGAGATGTCTGTTCGTGTTACCTTAAAACTCCTGCATTTTAGTATACTCAGAAAAAGCAAGAAACAGAGAAAGAATTCCAAAGTCTAGCAGTCTATGGGGGAAAAAAAACTAATAGAGTAGAAGACTTTTCGGCATCCAAGAACCTCAGAAATGAAGGGGTGGTATTTTGCTGCTTGTCAAGTTAGTCGGGAGTATGTACGTCGGGGGGAGGAAGAGCACAAGTGCTATGCGTTTATCAGAATACATTCCATTAAAGTACTTGTAAAACAGGCACAGGGATACAATATTGCTGCGATGGGACAGAGGTTGGAGCTTAGCCGATAGTGTGGGACCTATTAGATTGAAGACTCTTTTTTGGACCTTGTCCAAAAAGTAAAGACTAGTAGTAAATACGCCAGTCCAGGTGTGGTAACAATACTCCATGCATGGGTGAATGGTGAGTTTATAAATATATAGTATACTCTCATGCGTGAGTAATTTTCTAACACGCTAGAGGGATCCCACTTTATAGTAGGCTTGGTAATGTCTTCTGTTTATGCGTTCTAATTCATGTTTCCTGTGAATGATAATTCGAGGAGTTTGAAGGATGAACTCTATGATAGGGTGTTATTAGTTTTGAGTGAATGTATATTAAAGAGTCCATACTTTTGCAAAATAGTTTTGAAAAATGTTTGTTTTGCACCTGTATATATTCCTTTGTATCTTCACCGCTGTTCATGTGACATTCCCCGTCATTTGGCAGCACGATTCCTCCCATCTGAAAAAAAAACAACAACAAAAGACAATATTTTACATGAGAAATCAAGGAGAAAAATAAACCGAAAACCATCTTCATCAACGATCTCCCAAATCATATTCTACGATCATTCATCAACATCTAAGCAGACGATACTACTATCTATGTCACTGATTCTCTCTTCTCCAACCAAGAGCGTGTGGGACAACGGTGGAAAATATGGCTAGATTTTTCTTACAAAGAAGCCATCACTTATCAAGGTTTGAAGGCCACATGAGGATAAGGGTAACAGAGTGTACGGTGCTCATTAGGACAACAGCGTAATAATCGTTAGGAAATTGAGTATGATTTGATTATTTAAAAAGACGGCTCAACAAAATCTTGTTTACATTGAACTTGAAGACGACCACATTTTAGTTAGCCGAAAAACAAGCCAGAGGAACAGAGTTCCACAGGCAGGCAGTTCTAGAAAAGAAGCTTTGTCCATAGAATCTGCGTTTAGATTTAGGCACAGATAGAGAGTGAGGGGTAATAGTTACCTTCAATAGTTACCTTCAATAGTTACCTTTAATAGTTACCTTCAATAGTTACCTTTAATAGTTACCTTTAATGCATCCTAAATCAAACTTTTATCTTTTCACCACGAACGCTTACACCCCTCTTAGTCCCAGTTGAAATGGACAGTTCATGAGGAAGCACACTGCTTCGATCAATTTCCTGGATTACCCTTCACTCCTGATCTGTAATAGAAAGCCTACATCAGATCAGTTGCCAAAATCATTGGAAAAATAGTGAGATAGTTCTACCGTCCTCTACTCCAATTCAATCCTATGCCTGTACAAGTTGAATACATCCTGAAATGGAGTACTGCTACCAAGTCTGGGGTGAAGCTTCTTAGAGTATCTTTTCCTGCCTTAACAGGGGACAAAATCATCTTCAAAATTTAGTGGGCGATGAACATTTCGCGATCTTACTAGAACTGTCCAGCTGTGGAACACAATACGTGTAGCTACTTTTAGGCTGACTATAGGATGGTCGTATTCAAGTCTAATGTGAATAAATTCTTGTTGTGCCGTCATCTTAAATGATCTAGCCCTATATAAGTTCTATCATTACTGATCATGTCTCACCATCTACCTAAAACTTAACCTTTATCCTAGAATTGTCTCCTGACCTTGATAAGTGGTGGACCCACCAAAATGTAACACGGTTCGAAGGTGTACCCCAGAAAAGGGACTGTCTAACACCTTCGACCACTTAACTAACGATCCGTATTCCACGAGATAGCTAAAATTGTACAAGATCTGAGTTATTAATACAATTCTGTGCTTCTCTGGACATATGGTCTATTAATCAAGTTGTCTATGACGACACTAATGTTTCACGGGCCCTCCTTTTTTATAAGGTTTAAAAATCATATACGTGTCTGATTATATTTCTCACTTTGGAGTATTCTTTGCTTATATCTAAAAATCGTTTGTTTAGTATTATTATCTGTGTAAACAATAGCGCTAACAAAACAGCTTAAATCATAAAATAATTAGTCTAACATTCTACCGTGTTTTCTCGTTGAAACAAGACAACGCAATGAAAAACGTTAGACTTAGTGTGAATTCAGTCCTCCGTGCTTGGACCACGATTATGTCCGCACTTATTCCAACGACGAGACTATGCTTTTACCTAGTAGTGCTTAGATTAGAGCCATTGACGCGAAAATAAAACAGTAAGAACATGTAAGAGGGGCCAAAATTAAATGCGACAAATCTATCGACTTCCGTATAAGTGTCTGGTGATGTGTCATGCAAGAGACTCTTTATTTGTTTTAGTTCTTATCTCCAGTTGGAGAAAAATTGGCCGGAAGTATTGAAAGCGGTTAAGGTCGCAGTTCATTTGTAGTATTTGAGAAATCTTATACTGAAAGGAAGAACGGAGGTATGGTGTTCGCACATTTATCCTCGCATTCTTTACCAGTTTCTTTCAGTGCTCCTTGCGATCACTCTACTTGTATTAGTGCAGATCTTTCAAGTTCTTGTGACATGAAACGATCTGCTATCTACATCGTCTGAAAGCGGCCTGGGTATGTCAAGTATTGAAATTCGTAAACATATGTTTCCCCTAATCTACCTTGAACGAATGTGTACACTTTTTGAGGGAAGCAGTGAATTTTGACACGAAGATACCAAGAAAGCCTTTCTGACTTTGAAAAGTGTGCAGGGTTACGAAGGGGGTAACTTCACGTAATCTGGTCTTGAGCGCCTGGGCTGAACTGTTCTGACAATTATGAGGCATAACTCATCAAATTCCTCTGAGTTAGCAACAAATTTCACAGCGGATTTTGGAGAAACGCCAAGTTGTGTCCAATACGGTGACTAGAGAGTGGGGGAGGGGTAAACTATCAGTCAACCTTTGTTTTATTGCGCTATTTGGAGGTGAGAGTGGTCTAGTGGTTGACAATACGGACTGGAAACCTGAATGTTCCAAGTTCGAATTCAGTTTAAGTAACGTTAATACAGCGAGTACCACTTCAAATGTACAGGGGAGAGAACTCTAGCACGGGTTGTGATTAGAAGTAATCCTTAGTTATTTTCTCTTTGACTGAACAGAACATTTTAAAGTACATAAGTTCTATCACTGGCATTATTCGGAGTACTATTTTTCAGCCGCTGTTACCTTCGACCTTCTTCAGGTCGATATTTTTATCTGTTGAATTTTAGAATCTTTCTGTCAAACTATGAAAATTGAACCATACCTCTTATTTTAAACAGGCTGATTGTTCTTGTTCCGTCTACCATAATCAAACAGAAGTTTTAATTATGTTATTCTTAGCTAATTCGCAAAATTCGCAAAAATGACTTTCACTTAGGGGCAACCTTATCGTTGTCCCTTCCATAAGTACCTGACGTCTTTGAGAAAGTATTCTGACTAGAAAAATGTCGGATAAACCAATACCAAGAATAGAATCTTTGGATTCATAAGTTATGATTATGATTACTGCGCCATGGTGCGTCTGTTGTGTAAGTTAATTGAAGGAAGTTAGTTATTGGAATTTTGTGAACTGATACGTTTGACACGACAGAAAGATGTTTACGAGATTGAGACCTCACTGCTCCCCAACCAGTTCTAATTTCCAAGCAACTTCTGAAAATACGTATCAGCTTGGAGAAAATTAAACTCTCTTCAGCAAGGCGTGTAAAAGGTTCGCATTTGTGTTGAATAAATGGAGCTAACTTGGAGTTGTGCTTGGGCATGCCTTAGATAAAGGAATTTTGGACAGCCGTACTGAATACTGATCCGTTTTTTGATCCGGCTAGAATAGATTTATTTTTTAATCCTTCTACTAGAGTATGCGTTATATTACAAGACCCCCCCCACTTTTATTTTAGTCAGTGCATACACCCGTTTATTTTAGCGTTATATTTGATACTTTCCATACCTGTCAAAAATTAGGTGACAGATTTGCCGTTTTTTTTTTTTTTTTTGAAATGCGGCTCCACTTTCTTAAGCAAGAAGTGTACGATGCAAAGCTTTTGGAACCTGAACAGATGAAGAAAGCCGAACCAGATGTCGACGATACCTTGAATACTATAAAATTCACCATCTATCGGTTAGAAATGTTAATTGAATCAATTTCAAGACAAATATAATTCATACTAAATAACAAAGAAAGGTACATTAAGCATTAAATTCATATAAATAAAAACGTAAAATTTTTTAAAACTTGAAAATGGTTTTAATTATAATTTTAATATGGTAGAGTAAAAATAATTGTGGTTTGATATCGGTACTCGTTTTTTATGGTGTTGCAAAACTTTTGACCAGAGCTGTATAACGTATCTGCTAAGCCATTCTTATTATATTTCTATAAACGAGACATGCATGGATTAAACGTACAATGAAATTTATTGTTTCCAGTCACAAAAGAATGCAAAGCTATTTCAAAAAAGTAAAAATGTGCTATATAGAAAGAAAACTCTTTCATTTTCGTCTTTTTTGTCAGGTGATGTGCCAAGAACAGTTATGTCCGTCCACCTTCCAGCAAAAATAGGACCTTAATTGTCGACTAGGAGTTGTCATGAGAGTTTATACAAATCTCATTATCACCATGCGATTTGGAGATTCCGCCTTTTTTACCAAGAAGCATAACTCTAACCTAGAAACCAATTTCTTCCCAAGAGAGACAACTCAGGTCCTGAAAGTCCTATTAATTCGTTCAATTAGAAACCAATTTCTTACCCAAGAGAGATAACTCAGCTTCTGACAGTCCTATTAATTTGTTCAATTAGGTCTAATCTTCAGTACGAGCGATACTAAAAATATAATTACGAATTATTTAAGACTTCTACCTGATCAAACCTGACAGAACGAGATCAAACCACCGCGAAGAAGCAGATGAACAAGGTAGAAGGTCACATTATTCGAAACACCAAGGCTTAATCACAAATAGATTTAAGAAACTGGCTGGTCTACAAAAACTGACCAATGCAGATTCTGTCACTCAGCTATTGAAAGCCCAAGCCACCTAATGTCTGGATGCAAGATCATTCTAGCCGATGGCCATTACACCGCCTGCCACAGCAAAGTGTTTAGATACTTACACTGGAAGATCTGCAAAGAAATGCAACTTGACAGATCGTCGAACATCTGAGAACATCTGAGAACAAGAACCACCACCGATAACATCAAACAGAAAAGTGACTGTGTTCTATGACAAAGACATACAGACGGACAGAAACATAAAAGACAAGGCCATCAAGACAGACGTTGTAATATGGAACAAGCCTGACAGAACTGCGCTCGTTATCGATGTTACAGTTCCAAATGATTTTGGTCTTAATAGAGCTGAACGGAAAAAGATAACAAAATATCAGGACCTAAAAAATGATTTAAAAACGGCATGGTATCTGAAAGGGTTGTCATAGGAGCAACTTGTCTAATAAAAAAGAGTCTTAGAAGCAATCCCTGGAAGACCAAGCTGTAACGAAATACAGATCGTAACTATAAAAGGAACAGTGTCTATTCTTAAAATAGCCCTCGGATATAAATTTAAATCATAACGGAATCAAGTGTTAGCTCCAGGAGGGAGCCCCTTGATCTCTTAACACTAACCAAAGTAAAATAAAAAAATACGAATAACATCAGTAGTCTGAATAATCCAAATAATACTTAATGTCTTTTCACAAGACTTCACGATCACCATAAATTTGAGGGTCAACGTTATTCTTATACCAAGGCGCATAACTTTATCTTGAAAACCAATCTCTACCTAAGGGAGATAATTTAAACATCTGCAACCGTATTAATTCACTTTTTAACGATTACTTCTGAAATCAATCTAATTCCACCCTAGAATAGATGATTAAATTTGAAAATGTGTACTACTTATAAAATATATTTATTGAATAAATGTTTCGGAATTTTTAGATGAGCATTGGTAAGTTGAACTATTTGGATTATCTGGACTACTGTTCTCGTTTTATGACAATGACAGTCTTCTGAAAAAGGTTCAATCCTTAGTACGGACGATATCAAGAATACGAATTAAATAATTTTTCTGCTCGGTCGTAGCTGACGGAATGAGAGCAAAATAACCTCAGTAGATTAAATAAAGTGTTCTGTTCGAAATGCTGTATGGATTCCATGTGATTCTCAAGTTTGACAAGACTCATCTGAAGAAAGTCAGAAGTTACATCGTCTGAAACGTTGTGAATATAACATCTGAGATGAAAGCAGTAGTCTGATATAATCCGAAGAATACTTATTGAATAAATGCTGAAAATTAAAACGTTCCGATTGACTCTTTTGCGCAAGAAATGATCACAGTGTTGAGTTATTATAGAACATAAGGTTAAATGAATCTCAATTTTTTATCTTCATGAAGAAGTATCTATTTAGAATCTGTATTGCTTACAAGGAAGCTAAGTGGACCCTTCTCTAATTTGGGAATCTGAATAGTAGACAACGTGATTCTGAGAAGTAGCACTTATATTCATGCACGATGGAAAAAATGTTGATTCTTACGTGACCATCACCTGCAAAATGGAACGAGGTATCGCTGCAGTAGATTATTAATTTTCGAGAATTCTTCCGCCAACCGATTTTGTCCTGAATTAAAAAATAAAACATATATTAAATAAGGGATTGAGATAATGAAAAAAAAATAGGATATTACACTCGCACAAATATGAAAAATAAGAATTGTACACATGATTATTTAAGGTTAGTGTATTTATTTGAAATAATTTTTGCTTTAAATCTTACAAGTTGCTTGTACCGATGAAACTTGATTATCATGTGATGATAAGACTAAATGACTCGTAAAAATCTCTCTAACACTTAATGAATGGACGGAATGCATGCCGACTGCACTGAGGATTAAACCATAAACATATAGCAACTATAACTGAATTTTACAGAGTACTTTTCCACTACGCCATGGATCCTTACCGACAATGAATTACCTATGTGAATTTTAGAAGCCTTAAACCTATTTTTGTTTTTATATATACATTTTTACTCTCTCTCTCTCTTCATACACACACACACACACACACACACACAAACACACACACATATACTAGCAGGAAGACACGCCGTTGTCCGAGATTGAATAATGATCAACGAATGTTTCACTCTCCCATATTTTATTGTCATCGAAATCAATGAAATCACCCATTTTTATATCAAATCGATTAATTGCCTGCTTTAGTTCGGGACCCACCGCAGTGCACAGGGAGGAAGCTTCACAGTGACATTGTAGTTTGCATTTCACTGCAGAAAACCTACTGTTGATTTTATAAAATAATGTTTATATATAACGGCTCGAATCAAAGTTTAAAGTGCAAATGTCAAGTATCATGATCCAATCGTGCGTTTAAAAAGAAACATTAATTTCGAACGCGCCTCATCATATCAAAGAACTTACTGTTGATTTTATACGCCGAACCTTTCTACTTGTGTGGTAATAAAACTTCTCATATGCATTTGTGACGTTAGGTTGTATAAGATCTTAACTTTAGTCAAAATCGACTGTTCCTTTTATTATCGGAGTTTTTCTATTATCGATTATGGATACTTATCGAAGACATTCCCATACAAAACCTATCTAAGACCACTGCCAAGGAAATTAAGTACATTTGTTTAGGAATCCATGAGAAATGAATTCACACTCAGAGACAAACACATATACACACATACAAAGTTCCTTATATATATATATATATATATATATATATATATATATATATATATATATATATATATATATAATTATAAAACTCAAATGACCTTGTAACGGGTTTTGTAATCCAACATCCGGTTTACGACTTCTGGTTGCGCATGCGTGCATAAACAAATAATCAATGTGACAATAAAAAAATATTGTTTTACTGTGTACGCTTTCAGCGTCCCAATTGTTTTATTTTTCGCGTTTAAATTATCCAAATAAACAATTGTTAATATTTCTGTACTTTTTTTTTACATCGTTCATTTCCGTATTACGTTTAAGTTATTTTAACGCAATTTTCTTACAAATAAATCTACTTTAACCCATTGACAACAATAAGAGCATTTTACAACGGCGATTTACTCACCGCCTTCATTTAAAAAAAGTATTCTCCATTTTTTATACACCTTTCTTAAAAAAGCATTACTACATTTTCTTCCACACTACCAACATAAATAAACAACCCCGAAAATATGTTTTTTAATTTGTGTTACAAATAAATAATCAACGCGACATTAAAACGTATTGTTTTACTGTGTACGTTTTCAGCGCCCCAATTGTTTTTTCGTTTTTAAATTAAAAGATATATAAAAATTTGAATTTAACTTTAAATATTATTGTATCTGTTCAGTGCAAATTTAGCTATAAATATGGGAAACCACCTATAAATCAATGGCTGTAAGTTTTTTTTCAAAAATAAACTATTATAAACAGAACGACTCATATAAATTTATTTATATTCTTTTTTCATTTTAATATACTTTCATAGAAATGTTTCTGTTATGTCAAAAAATATTTTCTTTACGTCACAAGTGTCATGCTCATTCATTAATTCCATAGCTAATATAATATACTGATCCAACGGGTCACGATTAGTCTAATATATATATATATATATATATATATATATATATATATATATATATATATATATATATATATATAAAGATTTTTTATGTGTACATAATTTTATAAAACATTTGAATAACACCGAACGTAGTGCCATTATTAATCGTTGCGGGTTTAGTTTTTTTTCCCTATAGTTAAAACCATTAAAGAAGAAAATTTAAAAAAGAAAACCAAAATACACTTCTAAAGTATATTTCTCCTAAGCTCTAATCGCGTGTTAAACAAACATAAAACTTTATCGAGACGTCTTTCAGTCAACCCTTTTCAAGATTAATCTTGGCAACGGGGAAGAAAACATTGTTTAAAAACGTGGTCAAAAGACCATAAATTATTAGCGAGGGTAAAAAAATAAAATAAAAATTGTATGGGAATACGAGAAAAGGAAACAATCTCAACGAATACCCATAAGTTCCAAATTATGGGTATACTCTCTTTGTGTGCACAGAGATGGTTGGCGTAAATTAATGGATACTGCCTCGAGAATTTTTAAGTGAAGTCTCGAGCGCGATCTGTGTAAAACCGAGAAAGTTTCATCAGTGTATCCGTCAGTGCAGATCTGGCTCTGTAATAAATGTTCACCAATGGCTTATTCCCCATGCAATTTATTTATTATTTTACCATCGCTAATAATTTATGGTATTTTGACCACGTTTTTAAACGATTTTTTCTCCCCCGTTACCAACGTTAATCTTGAAAAGGGTTAGCTGAAAGACGTCTCGATATTTTTTTTTCTACCCCGCCCCTTATTTACCCATTTTATTTAATTTATGTCTATTTAACATACAATTAGAGCTTAGGAGAAATATACTTTTGAAGTGTATTTTGGTTTTCTTTTTGAAATTTCTTCTGTCTAACTATATCCGAAGTGACAGAAAAGTAAATACGCATTTTTTATTTCGCTATAGTGTAAAACCGAGTGTAAAGAAGCGAGTTGTATACTAAAATGACCTTGTGTTTTACTTAACATCGTGGGGCGGTTAATAATAAAAACTCTTGTCAATTTGTTCTCTTTCCTGTGGACATTATCCTCTCATAAACCGGAGTTGGCCTTATCTACTTAGACCAGTGCGACCGACTTCCGACTCGTTTCTGATTATTCCACAACTTCGTGAGTCAGTATGTATGCTAAGCTGTGCGTTCACACACACACACACACACACACACACACACACACACACACACACACACACACACTGTATATATATATATATATATATATATATATATATATATATATATATATATATATATGTCTATCTGCCCGTCTCCATATTTTCAAACTCCATCTCTACCGAAACTAAAAGTTGCAAAGCGGCGCTAGGGGCCTCAAATGATTGGATTTTTTTTTTTACGGGCCGTTCTTTTATTGGTCAAAATTGTAAACGCTTGTTATACCTTTTGTATATTCATCTTACTTTATTTTTAATTTTTTACTTTTAATCAGTTCATATGTGTGCTACATTCGTACAGTAGTAACGTCACCAGCTTTGAATGCCACAGTTTTGCTTTCGGTTTCGATTTTAGCTGATGGCACCAAAATACGTATTTTTTCACTTTTGAAATCACGACTCTAAAATAATAATAACGAAATCTGGACAAATTAAAATATATTTAAGTGTATTTTACGACCGGGCAAAGCGGGACACCCTCCCGCTAGTGTATATATATATATATATATATATATATATATATATATATATATATATATATATATATATATATATATAGTGTGTGTGTGTGTGTAAAGAAAAACTTAGTTAAAGATCCAAAACGCTTTCTATATTCTCAAGAATCCACATGATGTAGACTTTATTTAATAAAACTTATGAGTCCTCAGGATATCATAAATACTGTTGATAAAATCTAAGCTCAATAGTAAACATGTTATGTCAAACAGAGCTTTCATATTATAATTAAGTCGATTACAAAATTCATGAGATTATTAAAATTTCGAATATTATAACATAACTAGACATTTAGCACGCTAAAAAAAAGTTATGGCCTGTTGACGTAGAATGAGTGCTTTATGTCAAATAGATTGTTGGTTAGACTTTTGCTCATTTTTGGCATCTCTATTAATCCTCAGGAATCTCTAAGTGTACATCGAACAAATATCATAATATATATCCGGTTGACAGAAAGTGTTTGCAGTTTTTAACAAAAAATTATAGATCGAAATAGTCATCATTAGAATCAAGACACTTATTTCAACGCAAAACAAGTGTATTTATGCATGTAACGTAAAAATCTTGTATTCTGATGGCGATGAATTCACCGAAGGCGTTTTTGATATAGCTTTGATTTTTTAAGTATTTCTCATGCGGAAAGATGTTAGATGCTTGAAAAAGTGATAGTCGATAGGTGAAAAATCTGGAGAATATGGCAGATGAGGCAGAGTTTCGTAGTTCAATTTGTTCAACTTCTGCAGGGTCGGTCTAGCAACGTGCGGTCGGACATTGTCGTAGAGGAGAATTGGGCCTTTTCTGTTGACTGATGCTAGGGGTTGTTGTCGAAGTTTCTGATGCATTTGATCCATTTGTTGCCATAATGGTTTCACGTTCATTAAAAAAAAAACTGTAATGGATAATAACCGGTCGCAGATCACCAAATAATCAGCATGATCTTCTTTTGCGGCAATTCTGGCTTTAGAAAATGTCATGGAGCTTCGTTAGCGTCTGAACACTAAGCTGAGCATCATCGGTTTTCGTAAAGAAGCGATTTATCATTGTAAGTTCCAACCCGGTCGAGAAACGGGTCGTTCTTGTTGCGTAAAAGAAGGGAAGGTGACACTCTATAACGACATTTCTTTTGGTTGTGTTTCAATTCGTGAGGCACCCATTTATCAAGTTTTTTCTTGTTCCAATCTCTCTCAAGTGGTAGGAAATCGTCGAATACGTTACGTCTAATTCAGAAGAGCAAGTTCTCGAACAGTTGTGCGTGAATTGTCTTCGAATAATTCTCTTAACTGATCGTTGTCACCATCCGATGGCCAATCACTACGCTCATCATCTTCAAAACTCTCGTCGCCGCCACAAAACTTCCTAAACCACCATTGTGCTGTAAGTTCAGTAGTGGTTTCTGGACTAGGTGCTTCGTTGATATCGCGAACTGTTTCAGCAGCTTTTCGGCCTAGCTTAAATTGAAATAGGAAAATTGTGCAAATTTGCTTTTTTTTCCATCTTGCATTTAACGTTCTGAAAAGTATACACAATTGTTTTAAAACGATTGTAATTAAAACGATTCGATAGAGCGAAAAAGGCTCTTTAAAATGACATATAAAGTAAAGGTATTATAACGAAAACTTATTTGAAAATACATCATTTAAAATCAAAATTAAAAATTCTCAACCTAATAGTTTGCTGCATAAAGCTATGAAGACATGTTTGCTGCAAGGCTAAAAATTAAAACATGAACAATAGCTATTACGTTACGCATGCATATTCGTAATGCCGTCGTTCGACCTTCATCTGGCAAATTCCATTCTTTTAATTTTCATACTTTTGCACCGATTATCCCCGGCTAAAACCTAAATATAAAGTTTCGGATGGGTTCTAATACCCTATATATTAAGTTTCTTATATATAGACTAAAACTGACAGAGGAGTTTGGTAGGCAAAAGTTTTTACACAAATATATATATATATATATATATATATATATATATATATATATATATATATATATATATATATAGAACGGGGTTGTGCTTACTATAACCTTTTTTACACAAATATTATGCAAGTATAAACCATGTAGAATATCTGCATGAATATAATTACACGTAATAATTAACTAAAGATGATCATCCTATAAAAAAATCCGCAGGAAATAGTAAGGAATTAATTAAAAATGAATGTTTAAAAGAATTTGCAAATTAGCTAGATCCTTTGCAGATGAATGCAATTCCACAACCCATATATAATAAGTTGTATTCTTTTTTTTTAAATAAATAGAAAAAGTTTTTAATATGAATATGACTACAAAAAATATATACGTATATATATATATATATATATATATATATATATATATATATATATATAGTCATAGTATATATATACAGGGTGACCCAAAAAAACCGGCCTCAACTCTAATTAGGCCCCGTTTCTTAGTGTTTTGTCTGAATGAAATGAAACTTTGGCCATAACTAGTTTATTATATTCAAAACATAACATCAAAACACTAGGGTTTTTGGCCTTTTTCTCCGTTGACTGTAAAATGCTCAGAAAAACAATTGTATGTCCTCTGTTTTTTTTTGGGGTCACCCTGCATATATATATATATATGCTCCCCAAACCTCTGAACTGGAGGGGAGACAAAAACTTGCTGCTATGGTTTCAAGTGATCTGAAAGAACAGCAAGGGGATTCCAAATATTTCTCATATGTTATATCTCCCCTCTTTTGGAAATAGGGTACGATTATGAATATCTCCAGTATCAAATAATCCTTATACACTGTGAAATTTACTTTATGTATGAAAACCAAAGAAGGGAGATATAACATGAGAGAAATATTCATATAGAAAACTAGGAAAACAAATAGCTATGCTTGAAACATTTTATGGTAGTAAAAAAGTGTCAAAAAGAGGCTCTGGATGATGGATGATCCCTTTAATGTGCGATCATAAGGGCAAATGTCACATAGCTCACTACACAATTCAGATCAATACCTTTCCAACGAGCCTTCATTTGTAGAATTCTGATTAATAATCTCTGATATTTCAAACTTATAAAATTTCCAAGAAAAGGTGGCATATCTTTCTATGTATGTATATATGTGTGTATGTATATATTTATGTATGTATGTATCTCTCTCTCTCTCTCTCTCTCTCTCTCTCTCTCTCTCTCTCTCTATATATATATATATATATATATATATATATATATACTCGTAGCCAAACTGAATATTGTCATGCTCATATCTTTAGTTCTATTGGACGAAACACATGAAAATTTGCAGGCTTTTTGAAAATTACAATACTATTCTATGGTTAAAATTGTATGACAATTGGTAAAAAAGAACCTTTATTTTCATACCAATAAAATATGCCCAAATTTGCCTACATTTTTATATATAGTGTCCTGGCAAGCCAGTTTTAGTTTTACTGCTTTGGGATGAATTTTGCTTAGTTTTTTTTTGATTTGCCAGGCTACTAATATATATATATATATATATATATATATATATATATATATATATATATATATATATATATATATATATATATAGAGAGAGAGAGAGAGAGAGAGAGATGGCTATTTTCTTGGGGGGGGGAGGAGGGGATATCGGTGTGTAGGCACTTTGTGCGTAGATAAATGTAAGGTTACCAGTATTTAAGTTTCTGTTTATGAGTGGTTATGTTTGTATTTGGTAGTTTTAGCACGATTTCCTCATGCAGAGAGCGACGCTATATTGGAAAATTTCTGGAGCATTCGTTTAAGTATGAAGTCGTGAATTCCAGAATAATAGGATTGTCAGGTCTCAGTTAATCAGAATGGGCGAATTTTGAGACGGGAGAATTTATTATTTTTGAATTGGGAAATGTAAAGATTATGTTATGTGTATGTAGCTTATAACCAATTGCGTGAGGTGCAATGAAAATATCGTAGGAAAATGTAAAATTAGTCCCTGTGTCAACTGGTAGTAGTGGGAGAACTAAATCTTTATGTAAAAAAAAAAATAGGGATTTTTTTACATGAGGGGGCCTCACTTATCAAGGCCCGGAGGCCCTCGAGGATAAGGGTTATTGCGTGTACAGTATACAATGGAATTATATCGTAGTAATCGTTAGTAATGGAGATTTGATAAATTGGATTACTTAAGGGGGACATTTATCAGGAATTTGTTTATGTCGGGTATGTTGGACTCCTTCCTCTATGGATGAAGCGATTGTGATTGTGTGGCCCTTAGGACGCTATGTAGCATTTTATTATAACATAAGATAGTGGCTCTGGACGCAATGAATTAGTACGTGGCACCTGTTATTGCAAACCTGCGATACGTTGGTTCAGAGGAGAATTTCTACAGTCAGCATATTATATAGATTATTATTACTAGTAATAGTACTATTTGTAGTAGTAGTGTTCGTAGTAGTAGTAATTGTATTATTATTATTATTAGTAGTAAATGTATTATAAATCCATGTACATGTGTTTTTCTTTTTACCTGTAATAATTTGATATATATTTTTAAAAATAAAAACAAAATGTTCATGTTTTTTTGTTGACTTCTACTTGTGGTCTTTTAAGGAACCGAAGAAGAGACATTGGAATTAGTAAGTAAAAAAGAAAATTATGTTACATGATAAGGGCTGTCCCCTTTTCATGTAAGTAAAAACAATAGGGAATTAGTTAAATGTAAATATGAAATAGGATAGTCAAGGATATGAACTTGCGAAGCTAGACTTGGAATTGAGAATTCCAATCATAAGTTAAAATAAACACAGAATGTTATTATAAATGGAATGTCCAGTAAATTGTTGATTCTGTTAAAATATTTAATAAATACAAATTTGGCTGTAAACTATTCACATTCTTAGAAAGAATGCATAATAAAATATGGGTTACAGAATTAGACAAATAGGTTAAATTCCTTTGTAAAACAACAAAGAGAATGGGAAATTTCCTGGTCGTCAGAAATGGTTTCAAAACGTGCAAATCGCGCATGTTGGAAACACGTGAGTTGTAGTCACGTTGACCAGACATACGTGTGATTTCTCAATATAGGAAAGAGTTCGAAGTTAGTTAAAAGAGAATCAGATCAGTTAGATCAGAGAAGCAGAGAAGTTCAGACTGATACTCGGTTCGAGTCCAGGCACCCTCTAGGAAGCGAGAGGGTTTTTAGAGATAACCATGTAAAACTTTAAATCCCTGAAATACATAATCATTTCCGACCGGTCGAAGAATAAATGGTCATCATGTTTTTTATAACTGCCGTCTTCTGTGTTCGTCATTACAACGAGAAAGATAACATGTTTATATTATATGTCCAACTGTCAAACGTAAATGTCAAACGCACCCTCGGTCTATCTATCAAGATATTAAAAAAATCTCTTCTAGTTGAATTACAGGCTTGGTGCTCTTGTAGTAACATGTACACTATCTATTGCATATATACAGAACTGTCTCTCTCTTTATATATACCCTGTTTATGTCTCCAATATGCTATCTCTTACAAACATAAACATCTTAAGACAGTATGAACACTCACAATGAATATATAATATCTAGCATCACACAACATGATTACACAACATGGACACACTAAGACTCTTCCTAATACGAACAGTCAACACCAAAGAATAATACATACGTCATCTTAATAATAACACCCATTACATAATAATGATAAATATTCCTCGTTGTCTTAGAAACGATCGTACGTCTAATCATTGTTGATCTTGAATTCTTGGAATTTAAATAAATAATGTTATAAATTTTCTCTCTCTTTCTCTCTCCCAATTTATCTATCTATAGACACACACACACACATTTATGTATATATATAAGAAATGTATATATATATATATATATATACAGAGAGAGAGAGAGAGAGAGAGGGAGGGGGAGAGAGTGAGAGAAAAAGAGAGAAAGAGAGAGAGAGAGAGAGAGAGAGAGAGAGGGATGGGGAGATAGGCAGATAGGGGGTATATAAAAAGAAATATAATAAATGATACAAAGAGATCTTTTCATACCCCACAAACAATGGTCTGCATGAGCGCATCCATTCCCCCTTCCGGTATGTCTATATTAGAAGTCGTCATATTTTTCAGCCTGGAGACGGTGTCCTGAAAATACCGAAGAAAGACAAACAATGCCTCAATTTTACCAATACATATATCGGCGTCATAATCGATTTAATAATATTGATCCTTTAAAACTCAAAACCAATTCCCCATTGGCTCACCGTGAATTGCGTGAACTTGTTCGTCAGTTTAACTTGTTGAACAAAGGAATGGCCGCACTTTGCATCGGATTTCTTACAATACCTGAAAAAAAAAGTTTAATAAAAAATGATTTGTATATATATATATATATATATATATATATATATATATATATATATATATATATATATATACAGATATATATTTTTTTTACACAGATGCTTGTCCCCTTTTTCATGTAAGTAAAAATAAAGAGAATTAGTAAATGAAAATAAAATGAGAGAAAACGGGAATCGAACCCTGGAGATAAGTTTTAAAGAACAATAGGTTTTAAATGGAATGTCCAGTAAATTGTTGATTCTGAAAAAATATATGTTTAGAAAGTATATGTGTCATTCTAATTATGTTATATAAACACTCCCGTTCATACGAACTGTCAAAGCATAAATGCCAACCTCTCAATCTATCGGCATAAATGCCAACCTATCGGTCTATCTATCTAGATATTAAATTCCCTCTCAAAGTGTAATTATATGTACTCTATCTCAATTATAAACTCTTTCATTTATATACACCTGTTAATGTCTCCATATCTCACAACATGAACACTTACACATGAACCTCAAAGATCTCTTACTTCCATGAACACCCTTAAGACTCTTATCCTCCTTAACATGAACACAAAAGACTTTACATTCATCGTTGTAATGATAACACTACGTAACAATAAAACAGAAGGAGATATTTTAATAGACGCGAACATATAATCATCATGTTTATCGATGGGCATATTTCAAACATAAGCGTGACCGATCCACAAATTAGCTATTTCAAGTTTAAGGATGGCAAATTTATAGATCAAACCACTGAATGAAAGACGGATGGAAAATCTTTAATAAAATACATCACCACCTTTTGCATGAGAACATTAAAAATATTTTATTTAGAATTTACTTCAATCTAAAAACAATACTATTAAGCTCATTTAATATAGATATTTTATTGAACTTAGTGCTTAGTTAAAATGACAAACCAGTTGGGTTTAATGTTTATCTACAGTGACAATTCTATTCAATTTAACTTTTATTTAAAAACAATAAAATTATTACGTTTAGTGTTTACCTAAAATGACAAAGAGACTGGGTTTAAGGTTTATCTAAAAGGACACTGCTATACAATTGAACTTTTATTTAATAGCTATAATGTTTAAGGTTTATCTAAAATGACAAAGAGACTGGGTTTAAGGTTCATCTAAAAGGACACTGCTATACAATTGAACTTTTATTTAATAGCTATAATGTTTAAGGTTTATCTAAAATGACAAGCTAGTTGGGTTTAAGGTTTATCTAAAAGGACACTGCTATACAATTTAACTTTTATTTAATATCTATAATGTTTAAGGTTTATCTAAAATGACAAAGAGACTGGGTTTAAGGTTCATCTAAAAGGACACTGCTATACAATTGAACTTTTATTTAATAGCTGTAATGTTTAAGGTTTATCTAAAATGACAAGCTAGTTGGGTTTAAGGTTCATCTAAAAGGACACTGCTATACAATTGAACTTTTATTTAATAGCTATAATGTTTAAGGTTTATCTAAAATGACAAGCTAGTTGGGTTTAAGGTTTATCTAAAAGGACACTGCTATACAATTGAACTTTTATTTAATAGCTATAATGTTTAAGGTTTATCTAAAATGACAAAGAGACTGGGTTTAAGGTTCATCTAAAAGGACACTGCTATACAATTGAACTTTTATTTAATAGCTATAATGTTTAAGGTTTATCTAAAATGACAAGCTAGTTGGGTTTAAGGTTTATCTAAAAGGACACTGCTATACAATTTAACTTTTATTTAATATCTATAATGTTTAAGGTTTATCTAAAATGACAAAGAGACTGGGTTTAAGGTTCATCTAAAAGGACACTGCTATACAATTGAACTTTTATTTAATAGCTGTAATGTTTAAGGTTTATCTAAAATGACAAGCTAGTTGGGGTTAAGGTTCATCTAAAAGGACACTGCTATACAATTGAACTTTTATTTAATAGCTATAATGTTTAAGGTTTATCTAAAATGACAAGTTAGTTGGGTTTAAGGTTCATCTAAAAGGACACTGCTATACAATTTAACTTTTATTTAATATCTATAATGTTTAAGGTTTATCTAAAATGACAAAGAGACTGGGTTTAAGGTTCATCTAAAAGGACACTGCTATACAATTGAACTTTTATTTAATAGCTATAATGTTTAAGTTTTATCTAAAATGACAAGCTAGTTGGGGTTAAGGTTCTCTAAAAAGCCATTGAAAATAACTTTTATTCTTAACTCAGATAAGATCATCACGTTTAATGTTTAAAAAGACAACGTAATTATATTTAACTGCCACATCTGGACAGGCAGCTCATCCTGCTTTAACAGAGTTCAAAATAAACTTTTTAGCTTAGTGGGGTGGCCCATTTCTCTTCACTGCAACCTCTTTCCCACAGAAGAGACGTTGCGAGCCTGTCTCTGCTTGATCGTTATTTTCATGGCAAGTGCTCGTCTAAGCTTCAACCTATGGTTCCTCCCCTCGCTAAACTTTCACGAAAAACACTCGTCTATCCAATACCACTATCAATACTTTTCCCACACTCTTTATCTGTGCCTAAACCTAAATGTAGATTCCATGAAGAAAACTTCTTTCTTAGAACTGCACGCCTGTTGAACTCTATTCCGTTAACCTGCTTTCCACTGACTACAATCTGATTGTCTTCAAGTCCAACGTAAACAAGTTCTTGATGAACCGTCCTCCTAAGTAATCCAATTTACAAAATTCCACTACTTATGTTTACTACGCTATAATCACATTGACTAATGTATAACCATTAACCCTTATCCTCGAGTGGCCTCCGGGCTTTGATAAGTAGTGATTCCTGTGTAAAAAACCCAAAAAACTTTTATTTAAAACGATAAGACTATTGCGTTTAATGTTTATCTTACGACAAAATTATTAACCTCATATTAATTTTATCTAAAATAAAATGTGTTCAATTAAATTGTTATTTTAGATAATAGATTGTGTTCATCTGAAATGAAAATGCGATTAAACGCATTGTCATTTAATATACAGTGTAACCCGGATATAAGAGACCCTAATATAAGACAAACGGATATGTGAGAGATTTTCTCTAGTCCCAAATTAGAGCCTGTGTTAATGTACAATGCAACCCGGATATAAAACCCCGGATATAAGTGTAACCCAGATATAAGAGAGCTGGAGAGGTCGGAGAAGAAGTTTCATATCTGGGTTATGCTGTTTTTATATGGTTAGTTTTTTAAATTTAATATGACAAGGCTATTGTATTTAGTATTATCGTGACTTGCTTTGTCATTTTGGATAATATTTAGATAGTATTTACCTCAAATTACAATGCTATTGTGCTTCGCGATTATTTAAAATGGCAATTCAAATGTGTCTATCAAAAATAAAAGAGTGTGATACTCATCAACTTACCCGAATGGAAGGACAAGTTTGTCAACGAATGATCCAATCCCAACCTGCAGAGATCCTGTTAGATTCCGCATACTTTTAACTACAAAATGAAATTTCACAATTAAAACACAGGTTTTCAATCGAATAAACATTATTGAAATTTGTTTTGGGGGTGGGGGTAGTGTATATTTAATACCCCGTTTCAAAATTTTTAGAGATGACGTTTGATTATTTGATATTATATGGAGTCTTCTAACTCCTGTTTCCGTCTTGAGTGTAACTTTCGCGTTTCGGTTGATGTAATCTTCGATCTTCTTAAGGTGTATCTTGTCGAACTCGGGAGTCTTTCTATCGTATTCGGGAATTTCAAACGGAACCTGTCATTTATTCTGCCGAGGTAACACGCTCTCGTTTTGTCAGCCATGATTGGGTAGGTCCTAAATAATTCGCAATTGTATTTTGAGTATCGAATCTTCAAAGAGCTGTGACGTAGTGAATAAAGTACTTTGTAAAATCCAGTGAAGGTTGAAGGTTAAATTTTCAGTGCGGGTTACAATCAAAATACATTTGCGAACTACTTATGGCTTCTCCACAGTCATGGCTTATGGAACAAGAACATGCTGCAGGGATTAATTAAAGAGTTCGATTGGAAATTCCGTGCAGATTCCCAAGTTCGACAGAAAGATTCCAGAGTTCGACAAGATACACATGAAGAAGGCCGGAAGTAACATCGACCGAATCATTGTGAAAATGTCAAGATGAGAACATTAGTGCGAAACAATCCAATTAATTAATGTTGAAAATACTGATTGCGAACAATTTATTGTATACAATTAAAAGCAAATTACTATTGATCTCAGAGTTTGGGATGTGGGCATTTTCAGTACATACTAGCGTTGGGACGATTAATCAGAATTTGAAATCGGAACTTGTTTGGGTATCGCTATTTGAACAATTTGTACATTTTTTCCGATGCCAAAAACGGTGTTTTTCATTTTTTAAAAAAACTTATTTTTCCATTGCAGGGACTAATGATCAATATTCATTGATTTTTAATTACCAATAAAACTAAAATATATACATCACACTTCGACAAGATTATTTTTAAGTTTGCGAAAATATATGTATATATTACATTGATTTTTATTGTAGTTTAGAAAAATGAATGAAAAAAAATCATAAGCACATGCTTTATGTAGTTTCTGAGACTGTACCGTATGTAGTTTCTGATTTTTTCGCATATTAAACTAAGAAATAGGAATGGGTTGGGTGGAGGATAAAGAGAGAGTTTAAAAGAAGGCACAAAATGGAGAGAGGGAAAAAGCATAGATAAGAGACTACAAATAGATAGATAGATAGATAGACAGATAGAGAGAGAGAGAGAGAGGAAGAGAGAGAGAGAGAGAGAGAGAGAAGTTTTAATATAAAGATGCTATACATGCTATTTACTTTCTGTTAAGTTTTTTTTATATCTCCGAGCAACATCAGGTAGCACTGCTAGTCTACATATAAAAGATAAAGTTTATTTGCCTATTTTGAGAGTTTTTCGTTTAAGTATTATTTGACGCGGAAACAATATCTTTCTCAAACGATTCGTTGTAAACGATTCATTGAAGACGAATTAGAGTTTTACCCATACTGGGAGAGATTCATACCACCCTCAACGGTAATATTCAGTAGCAATGTAACATATATCAGATATCATATACACATTTAATGGAGGCTGGGGATGTTTTTCAATATCTATTCTCCTCTTCCCTCCGCCTTTCTCTCCCTCCTCTATCTCTCCCCTTTTCTCCCCCCTCTCTCTCTCTCTTATGAGACAGCTTAAATCTGTTGGCTATTCTCCGCTTTTTTTGTTCCAGCTGGTTTGACTCGTTGATCTAGTGGTCGCCATCAATTCGCTGTTGTGATACCTCATTATAATACCACTTGCTATTCCAGTAACTTCTTTCACAGAACTGCTGACTGTTTTCCTCCTACCTATAACCTTGATCTTGAAAAATCTAAGGTCAATATGCATCTCCTATCTTTTTGATATAATCGTCTTTCATCCTTGTTAGATCCTTACATCAAATGGCTTCACGCCTTGTCTGGAGCAATTTCCATAAAAAAAAGCAAATACCCTCCATTGAAATTCTGTCCAAAAATTACTTTTTTTAGACATATTTTGAATTAGAAACACTTTGAACAAGAAAACGACTGTCATATTTTATTGATTTAACCTTTAAAGGATTTTCTTTAATGTTAAATTGCTTCTGGTTAGATCATCCTTACAGTAGTCCGCACCTCTAGTAGAGTAATAAAATAAATATTTGGAAGCTTTTAGCATTGATGTTGTTTTATTTGGTTTTTATAAACTTATTAGATATATCCTGGCAGACAACACACACACACACACACACACACACACACACACACACACACACACACACACACACACACACACACACACACACACACGCAAAGAGTTCTGTGTAGAACCATCATTTTTAGATTTTATTGAAGCTGTAATTTTATTTATTAGATCTGCTTTCACAGTTAGCTATACAGCATGCCTAACTTTCTATAGCATATCCTTATGCCTCACATTTCCAAGATTGGGAAATACAGAGCAAATATAATCATGTTATTTTTATGGAAATCGCTCCAGACATTTGATGTAATAAGCTAAAAATAAAAAAGGAAAATAAAATATTACTTCAAGGTTAAAAATTAGCCAACAATAACTGTTAGTTGGATAGATTTCGAATCAGCAAACAGCAATTCTTTTCCCTTTGCCAGAAACATCTAAATGAGAGTTACAAGGCTGCCGCAAGTAACCTCAAAATCCACTTTCTATTCTCCAAAAATGAAGCAAAAAAAAACAAAAAAACAAAACAAAACAAAACAAAAAAACAAAACAACAAAAATCAAACTTGAGAAATGAGTATTCTTTAGTCAGGAGATTGTCATTTTTGATGTATCGATTTTATGCTATAACGATATACGCGCGCGCACACACACATATTTATTTTTTTTTTTAAAAAAGGAGTCACCACTTATCAAGACCCAGAAGCCACTCGATGATAAGAGTTAATTATTATACAGTAGTCAATGGGAAAATGTCGTAGTAATCGTTAGTAATGGAAATTTGGTAAATTGGATTACTTAAGGGGATGGCTCATCAAGAACTTGTTCACGTTGGACTTGGAGACAACCATATTGTAGTCAGGTGGAAAGCAGAAAAACGGAACAGAGTTCCACAGGCGTACAGTTTAAAGAAAGAAGCTTTGTTCATGGATCTGCGTTTGGGTTTAAGCACAGATAAAGAGTGAGGGAAATTATTGATAGTGGTTTCAGAGAGACGAGTGTTTTTCGTGAAAGTCAGGCCGGGGGACCATAAAAATAACGATAGAACAGAGACAGGCTTGCAACGTTTCTTCTGTGGGAAAGAGGTTGTAGGGGAGACAAAAGGACATCCCCCCCCACTAAGCTACGAAATCTATTTTATTTTATTGTTTAAAAATTTTATTGTGACATTTATTAGTTGTATATTTATTTTGAACTCTGTCAAGGAACGATAAACTGCTTCTATTGGCTTTTGCCCAGATGTGACAACTTATTTTCAGTTGTGCTTGTCTTTTACTTGTTTGTCTTTAAGCAAATATTCTGTCTATTAATTACTTGAAAACTGACACTGGCAGATCACGTTTTGCTGTTTTCAAGAGTCCATTTTTTGAAATAACAGTTTTCAATTTTTTCAATGAAGTCTTGTTTCAAATTCTTTTTATAAACCATTCAAAAATGAACTATAAAAAAGCCGATGTAATCTTTCTTTTAATCATTTTAGAAATACCCGATTCTTTTGAGTTTTGTTCCAGCGAATTAAAATTTTAATTAAAAAAAGTGCAGAACATCAATGACCATTTTTATATGCACAATGATATGGAAAACCTATTTCTGACTTTCTTTGTGTCGAAGTAGATTATATTTTTTTGTAAAATTTTCACTGCTTTAATGATGTGAGTGATGAAGATGGCGAGAGATTCCATCAGGATATTTCAGTGATGGAGAAATGTTTTAAAGGAAAATGGAACCTTGGCATGTTGGCAGACTACTACTTGAATGGCATTTCACGAAACATCAAATACAAAATTATCCAATTATAGCAATAAATTTTGGCAAATTATGTAAATATATTGAAAAAAAAATGATTAGTTAGTAAAATGTATTTGAGTTCAAAAGAAAAAAAACATGGATTGAAAAATTTTAAATCAATAAATTATCAATACATGTTATCATTATAAAAAAAGTAAGATTGATTGGTTGGTTGGTTGTTTTTGTTTTACGGCATATCAACCCTTTTCAGGTTATTTAATGCCGAATCTAGTTATTTTGAGGAACGATTGTTAATGGAGCATGTTTGTTTTTTTAAGTCGGATTCTATTTAACCCATAGTTGGGACCTTAACAGGTACTACCACTTCGGGTCAGAGTGGACCTGGGAGCAATGGCAATTAAAGGGTGGCTCCACATTCCCCAGAGCCCGCAAGGTGGGACCTCACCATCGGATATAGTTTTAGGTCACATCCAGGACCAAGGATGATTGAATTCATTTTAATTAGCAAAAGAAGAAACAACTATAAAATCCAACGTCAGCCAATAAATTTTGTCATTATAAAAAATGTATTCATGTACATTTGACATAATTCATGTATACTATTTAATTCTTATGAAATAAAACATTTTTTCTCGTTATAATTATTAAAATAAAATAATCGTTTTTATAACAATATATTGATAATTCGCTGATATGGGATTTTTAGCAATGTTGTTTTTTTCTTTTGCAAATAAACATTAATCTAATAATAATATTTTTATAACGACAAAATTATTGATAATTTAATGATTTTAGATTTTTCTTACGATTTAAAATTTTTCTTCTAATGTTTTATATGCAATTAATTTTATTTCTTCTGTCAAAAAATTATAATCAATATAATAATCGTTTTTATAATGAGAAAATTTATAAATATTTAAAATCTTAAAAAGTGCAAGAAATGCCAATTACATTTTTATTAGTGCATAAGGCACATCTGATTGAGTGTAAATAAAATATTTTTTTTGGTTTAAATTCTAGTATCTTCCTTTTTATAGTTTAATATTAATAGTTTTCGGTAAAATAATTTTGCGGGTAAACATTTTGTTGAATATTTTTTTGCTGAGGCAGAAATCTTTTTCTCAAGAAAATACCTAACTTTTTAAAATGATATTTATCAACAACATTAATAACAACAGCAATAATAAAATGATATTTATTAATTAATAAAACCTGCTCAGAATAACATGAAAAGTATCATCACATAATGTAATATTTGTTTTATTATTCAAGAATACAAGCAGTTTTTTTCTTTTTTGTTTCGTAATAACACAAGATGTGTTATAAAATAAAGTAATATTTTTAATAAATATATTTTGTTTTTGCGTGTCTTGACTCCGTGACTCCGTTCCGTTCAGTTGCGTTACATAATCAAACGTATCTACTTCCGATAATTTGATTTTTGTTGAACGCTAATCTTGGACATTACTTTAAAAAAGTATACAAATTTATTTTATTTTGGAGGGGGGTGGCTATTTTTAAAACTATATCTACTTCAGTATTTTCTTTAAATTTCTATTTTTGAGCGATTATCGAGATTCTCGAGACGTGATACTCTCATGTCGAACCTTTTTTGTTCTAAAGTAACACTCGACACTACTTTTTTAAAACTAAATAAACGTTTTAAAATAAGTTGAACCATTAAAAACTTACAAAGCTAGGTATAAAATGAACACTTAGAAAATCGATTTTATATATTTTAAAACAACAGTAAACAAGTAAATATATTAAAAACGTATGAGGGTATAGTCTCTTTTAAAAACAATACCTCCTTCAAGAATGGTCCTAAAATGTGTTTTCAATCGACATGTATTCAATAATGGAGAGTTTTCTTACGTATCAAAAATGGACGAGTTTTCCTAAATCTTATACTGCATCCAATTTATAATTAATTCTAAGTATAATTTTCGTTAAGTTTAACTATTTAAATTTAATACGGTCAGTGAGTAAAACTTTGTTTCATCTGAAGGTAAATTTATTTATTTATTGATATTATAAGCAGCAAAATTAGTATCTGTTCTGAGACTACACCACCTTTTCTGCCCCCGTTTAGTGGAGGAGAAATTCTTGTTGACTTGTTTTTCTTACTAAATAAACACTTTAAAATAAGTTAAACCACTAACAACTTAGCAAGGTAGGTAGAAAAAGCGATTTTGCCCCTTTTGAAACAACAGTAAATAAGTATAAATATTTTAAAAAATATTATGCGGTCTGTAATTTCGTTTTGGATCTGAATAAACGCTTTAAAGTAAGTTGAACCACTAACAACTTAGTCAGCTAGGTAGAAAACGAACACTTAGAAAATCAATTTTACCTTTTTTAAAACAAGAATAATTAACTAAAAATATTCTTAAAAATAATAGGGGGTGGGGTCTCTTTTAAAAACAATATCTCCTTCAAGAATGGTCATAAAATGTGCGTATGCATTTTTGGTACCACGCTATTTGTAAATAGTGTTTTCATGTTCGATTCAAGTTTCCACGATATCTGTTTTTGATTCAATTGTAATTTTTCATTCAACTGTAATTTTTTTTATTCAATTGTAAGGCGGAAGCACAGAATAGATACAAATCACCATCTCCTCCCCATGTTAAGAATGGCTTTTCAAAATTATAAAATTATTATTTCAGCACAGTACCAAAAATACATTAGTACCTAAAATTTTACTTTGCAATGTTTTCTTTTTTTTAATCATAAAATAAAACACTTATAATCATTTTAAAACTTCATCCTGCTTTATTTTTTATATGTTAAACATGTGGTTAATAAAAATTAACTTACAATCACATCCTTACATTTTGAATAATATTGTGATTAAATTCTACCTATTGTCTATTTCAAAATGTAAACAAACATCTGGTTAAATTAATCAATACCGGTGTTAAACGTTAAGGATTACATTGTTCCACTAGTATTTCGATTGCTCTTATAATTACTGGAATAAAGATATCTTCCTAAGATTCCAATTTTTTTTTCATATCGTTCATAAGAGTTTGATATTTTATCTGTTCTCTCTTAGCTCTGTTTAACGCAGCATCATAAACTTCTACTAAGGTTGCTTCTTTCTCCTTCTTGTCCCATATCACTATGTCAGGTTTTCTTGGGTTTGAGCGTACGAAATTCAGGGCAAATTGATCAACATTATTTTTGTAACCACCAAGTATGCACCTACAGAACTGTGGTGACGATGCGGAGAAACTGAAGGATAAGTGGACACGGTTGAAGTGTGCCATTTGACTTCACGCAAAGGCAAACCATGAACTCTCAAATTTGAACAGTGACTAAAAGGACTACCCGGCGTTACTCGGGACAAATGTGTAATCTATTTTTATAAAATCTTTTTATCCATTTCTCTCTCTTTCTTTCCCCAACCCCATCTTTCTCCCCCGACTCGCCCATTCTTCTCTAAATGAACGTAGTAGCTTCCTTCAGTCTTGACAGACGCATTGTGAGGGCGCATGCGCATAGAATTTTTGTGGCAAGAGTTATGCAATCTCTAACCACACCTATCAGTCGGCGTTGTTAAATGCCAGTGGCAAATGGAGGTTCAGGACGATTGGAAACAATGGAGAGTGAAGCAGGGAGCACATACAGCGCCTAAGATTCTCAAATTGTCACCCATCTGGTACTAGCCAGGCTCACCGTTGCTTACCTTCGTTGATCTGGCGAGATGGATATGCACACATACACACAGACAAATGTCTTTTATATTATACATCTATCTCGTAATTATTCGACATCTTACTTCCAAAATAGTGCACAACAACACTGAAAAACTGACCTCCTGGCAAAATCTCCAGAAAATAAATTTTAGATATTATTCATCCAGGATAACTCTGATGAAGAATTTATAAATGAATGTATAAACTTTGCGGGTGTTTATTTCGTAGTTTTTTTTAAAAACTTTTAGCTTAACATACAAACGTACACACATTAACTGCTTTTTCTATAATAGATGGCTGAAGGTACATGACAGTGTAAATTGGTTACTATTTTCGGCAGTCGAGAAAGTGCGATGAAAGGCGCAACACTTTCATTTCAGGAGAAGGAAAGAGGTGCAAGTCAAAATGTGTTTGGTTTTAGTGAATTGAAAAAGTCGAAATTTTACTTTTCTGCACGTTTTCAATTTTCAGCAATTGGCTTTATAGCATATAAGTGGAAGGGCGGGGGGGGGGGCTTACGTCCGGTCTTACGCTGAAATAGATTTTAATTCATACAGATTTCGTATTTAATATTAAAGAGTCAATTTTCTGTTGAATAGTATATTGTACGTAATATATAGTGGTGATTTCAAAAGAGTAAAAACGTACTTGGGTGCCATCAGCTTGAATCGAAACCAAAATATTTTAGCTCTCTAGTCGCGTTTCTTACTGATGTAGCTACCAAGAGATAGTAAAAAGAGGTTTAATATTAAACAAAGAAATTAATTAAATTTTGGCATGCACAAAAAAAAGTAAAAAATATGTCGGCAAGTTGAAATGAACAGTTTGCATTTCAACTTGCCGATATATGTCCGTACGCGTTATTCATCCACCCAAACAAAGATTTTATTCGTTATAAACCATCCTTGGTGTATAATTACTATTTCCTGTTAATTTCAGTGTTATGTGACTAGTAACTTAAGAGTTTATCGATTAAATATTAACACAGGTAAACATATTCATATCTACTGTTTTATTTGTAAAATAAAAGATACTTTTTAAGACAACTTACCAAGATCCATTGAAACTCGCGAGAGCTCCTCAATATGCCTACTCATTGTGTGTGATAAGTCCATCAAGAAGTACATATCAATGGAGAAATCTTTAGTTGTATGAAACTTTATAGGAATCGTCGCAGTCTCATCTTGATTATAAAAAGAAAAGAAAAATTTCAATACATTGAATAATTTAAATTTGTTGACAATATTAGACATCCTGTATTACGTAAAGAAACCGTAGTTTTTATTTGAGGAGAATGATTGACTGATTAGGGTTCAAAAGACTGACCTCAGACAGTAAACATGAGAGAATTATGCAATTTCTGAAAAAAAGAGAAAGAAAAGAAATCTTGCCTCTTTTTGGTTAGACTCGAATAATGCAGGTACGCTTAAACGTTGTTGTTTTCAGAGACATCAGTTGGAGTACGGGCAAGTGTTCGATGGTTACACACACACACACACACACACACACATATATACACACACACACACATATATATATATATATATATGCAAAATAGATTAGAAATTACAACATTTATTGTTTCATGCAGGGGATACAAATAAAATTTATTTACGCTATAAAGTTTCAAAGAATGGCTCTTCTCATCAGAGGAAAAATAGTTAGCAAATGAACAGTAATAGGCTGGCTATAATTTTCGTGGTCAGCACATAAATTGAAAACATTAAAATGTGGAGGAAGTTATTCTTTTAGAAAATTATATATATATATATATATATATATATATATATATATATATATATATATTAAGTAATGTGATTGATAATTTAAAATTTAAAAATCAAATTATAATTAAATTAAAAATCCGTTTCATAAGAAGGAACAATAACAAAATCAATTATCTGTACGATCGTTTCGGAAAACAATGCTTTTTATTGTGGTATACATCAAGTTATGTACAATAATTACATATAGTTTTTTAATAAGCAAGGTCTCCTCGTCAGCAAATTTTGAAGGGGTTTTATTGAATTTAAAAGACACCATAAATAAACCTAGCATTAAAAGTAAGGCAGATGAATCTTTTAATTTTTCGCTTTTTGAAGTCAGGAACTATGGTTAAAATATTCATTTAGATGTTTGCTATAGCTTTTTATCTTATTGAACAATTGATTCAATAAGATAAAAAGCTATAGCAAACATCTAAATGAATATTTTAACCATAGTTCCTGATTTCAAAAAGCGAAAAATTAAAAGATTCATCTGCCTTACTTTTAATGCTAGGTTTATTTATGGTGTCTTTTAAATTCAATAAAAACCCTTCAAAATTTGCTGACGAGGAGACCTTGCTTATTAAAAAACTATATGTAATTATTGTACATAACTTGATGTATACCACAATAAAAAGCATTGTTTTCTGAAACGATCGTACAGATAATTGTTCCTTCTTATGAAACGGATTTTTAATTTAATTATAATTTGATTTTTAAATTTTAAATTATCAATCACATTACTTAATATTGAATTAGCTCTAGGACATTTAACTATCGAGCTTATCATATATCTAAATTACAACGAGCACTTTCTATTTCCTGTATTTTAATTAAACTAGTAATTTCACTGTTACATTAAAATACACTCAGCTCTTTAGACTATTGTTCTAATCTCCTTTAAATATATATATATATATATATATATATATATATATATATATATATATATATATATATATATATTAGAAAAATTTACTTGGGGTACAAAATTTACATATGAGATATGAGAGTTCTTTTGGACCCTAGACGTCTTTCACCATTCTCGTCAGGGGCAAACGATGGCATTTTGATCTTTTTAAATATGAAAGTAGGGCAAGAAATTAAAATGAGAAAGACATATTTACAATTACCGTAAAATATATGTACAGGGAGAAGAGAAGGGGAGAAGAGAAAAAGGAAAGAAAGAAAATGTAGATTGTATGTATGTATGTATGTATGTATATATGTATAAGGAATATTATTAAAATGAACAAAATTCGTAAAATCACACGAGTGAGGAATGATATCCCGCATATAAATATCCGGGGGTGGGGAGAAAAATGGGGTATCATAGCTATAGTATCTCTTTACAAATCACCCAAAAGGTCCAGGGTATTAACGAACCTCTTCTGCCTGCAGAGAGAGAGAGAGAGAGAGAGAGAGAGAGAGAGAGAGAGAGAGAGAGAGAGAGAGAGAGAGAGAGAGAGAGAGAGAGACAGAGAGGGCTTCAGTAGCGCAATGGCGACGGATTCCAGTGTTTTCAGATGACTACTCAATCGGCCTAGAAATAGAATTGAAAATAAGTATATATATATATATATATATATATATATATATATATATATATATATATATATATATATATATATATATATATATATATATATATATCCAAAGGATCCAAAAGCTATGCAACATGGAAGTCCTGTATCAAAATGGATATAGGAGTATCAAAATGACAAAATCGATGGGTGGAGATGTAAGTTGAATGTTGTATAAGCTGTATTCCAAACGGTAAAGTTCGTCTCTAAGCATGCGAAATATCAGTTCATAAATGTAGAAAAAAGCTACGATGTGTATGAACCATGTCACGGAGAGTTTCAAGAAAAGTAGAAATAAAAATAAAACAAGGGTGAGAAAGTGAATTGTCCAAACTTTTGCATCGATGTTACTTCGTATTTACATATATATATATATATATATATATATATATATATATATATATATATATATATATATATACTAGCGGGGGTACCCGGCGTTGCCCGAGTGTTTGTTTCCGGGACGGGGGGGAGTTTTAAAAAATGTTATCGTAGATAAGTAGGAAGGATCAAACCCGGAGTCATGAGTAAAAGTAGGAAAATAAAGTGTGAAAAACAAACAAACAAAAAAAAAAAACCATCTGCAACGTTAACAGTTCGGCCACCAAGAAAAGTCCATTCCAGTTGTTTAGGAAAAAAAAAAAAAAACGACTACGATAGGTCGGCGCGAACGTGAAAATATAATGTGAATTGTCCAGCACGCTAACCACTACGCCACAGAGCACTGCAGCTTAGTTTAGTGATTTTAAATAACTTCACATGAAAGAACTACGAAGCCAAACCGGTGTTCTCTTCTCAACTGTTCCTTGTGAACGATCCCCAAACGGTGTTAAGTGGTGGCAGGGGGAGGAGGAATTTATTAGAGAGAAAATATTTTACCACTTCCATTGATCTTAACCGATTTTGGCCGTGACTTCTCAGCAGAAAAAGTATAGAAATCTAAGCGATTTAACGATTATTTAAATCTAATCTAATCTATCGAGGAATTTGAGAAATAATAAGCCTATAACACACCTCAGATATTGTTCTGCCGTTTGTGCAGATTATATTTGCATGAAATATCTTGATTTTTAATCCTATTAATGTCAAAATCAGACGGGAAAAAATGAGTTCATTTTATTTATATAGAAGATAGAAGAAGAATAGAAGAAGAAGAAGAATAGAATAGATAGAAGAAGAATAGAATAGATAGAAAGATATATACACACACACGTTGTAGTGGTTTTGCTAGTCAGCCAGGCAGATTCGTTGTTATTCTACGCACCCATTTATCTCAGCCAATGGCTACGCGTTATCAGACAGATGTTCACTTTACTTCTAATTGACATCTTCTTTGTTTGTTTTTGGCGAGGATGGGGTTCTCTTCTCTTTGTGTTGGAAAATGACCTAGTGTTTATCTGGCTGTTTTACGCTTTCATTTTATTGTATACTAGTTTATTTTATTCTTGTTATTGCCGTTGTTTTATAATTTATATCTCTTTGTTATTCATTATCCTGTTAAATTTCATTTTACACATACATAGGATTACTATTTCGCTTCTACAGTTTAATAATTTTTTTAATTAAAGATAACTAATTTCTCAAACACAGTCTATAATTATTTGTGTCTTGTTTGCATTTCATTTTGATGTTATGGTAGCCACAATTTTTAGAGCTGTTGTAGAGGTTGCTTGATTTCTTGTATACATTTTCGTCTCTAGAGTTTTTGCTAATTCTACTCTCGATAGAGTTAGGAATCTGTTTTATGATTGATGGATAGACTTTGTGTATTGGATTAGCGTTATCTCTTAAGTATGGCTCAGAAGTATTTTTTATTTAAGTTTAAATTTACAGCGAATAAAATAAATATTTTTATGTTAGTCACTACTTTTACTTTTAGACCTATTTTTTTCATTCTCGTATGTATTACTATTCTAAAGTTTTTTCCCATTCAGCTGTCTGAAGATACTGACTTTCTGGCCCAAAATGGATCAAATATTGATATTGTTTTCTTTCTTTTTCCTTTGCAAAACTCAATCACTTTCTGCAAAGTCTAAAACAAAAACAACAGGTTTCCTTTACAAAATATACAAACTAAACAGCATGAGTAAATATTTTAAGATATAAAGAATTTGAAACGTCAAAACGTTTAGCAAAATTAGTGAACCCTAGAAATGTTCATATAGTATAGAACAAACCAAACCAAACACCGTAACTAAATGGGTGAATGTATAAAGAACTTGAAGCAAATTGTTCCCAAATTAATAGATTCGATATTAAATAACGTTAGAAGGGTTCATATGGCACAAAACAATACAACCAAACCAAAAGTAGTGTTCCTGTTTATATAACACCATAACTAATTACCAATATCCACACGTTCTCTCAGCTATTCAAATTCCAAGAACAAAGTTTCTTTCCTAAAACTGCATGTTTGACAACAACATGGTCGTCTTCAAGTCCAATGTAAACAAGTTCTTCTCACGCCGTCCTCTTAAATAATCAAATTCTACCCCATTTCAACCACTTAACGATCAGTATGCTGTTATCTCACTGACCATCCTACACTGATTAACCCTTATCCTTGAGTGGCTTTCAGGCTTTGATAAGTGATGATCCCTTTGTAAAACAACTGCAATAAAGAAACTTTCAGATAATACATACTCGCATGTTATTTGTAAAAAAGGTTTGTGTGGTTTGTTTCAAAAGCCTCAAGCGGAGATCTATACAAAAGTGTGTGTTTATGTGTGTGTGGCTATGTGAGCTTGTTTGTGTGTCTTTCTACGCATCTGTCTATGTGTATGTGTTTTTTTTTAATAAAAGAAAAAAAAAAACAGAAAAGAGTGTTTTACTTACGTGGTCGAATCTGTAGTCGTATTTTCTGTGGCTTAATCAGTACTTTGTCCGCTTTGTTATCCGTCAAAGGTTCATTCTAGAAAAGTAGAATATAAAAAAAAATATTGACCGTACTTTTCTGTTTTTATGTTTATTCAATTGAATTATGTCGGCATCTCAATAAAAAGTTGCATCTTTGTTTGGCTTTGTGCTAGGCTGAATAAAAATCTAAGGGTGGACTACCGTATTGGAAATAAAGTTTGTTGACGATATAAAAGTATGAACCAAAATGCTTATGAGAATATCTATCTATCTATCTATCTATCTATCTATCTATCTATCTATCTATCTATTATATAAAAGAAACGTTGTCTGTGTGTGTGTCTGTGTGTGAATGAGAGAGAGAGAGAGAGAGAGAGAGAGAGAGAGAGAGAGAGAGAGAGAGAGAGAGAGAGAGAGAGAGAGAGAGAGCTTCCTATGACCCAGCCGTTAAGGAGGCTGGGCCGATTCTTTTGAATTTTCGCACAATTGTACTTTATGTGCCTGGCAGTGTTCTTAGATAGGTTTTGTATGGGAATGTCTTCGATAAGTATCCATAATCAATAATCGAAAAAAATATCGATGGAAGAAGGAACAGGCGATTTGAACTAAATGTTACACCTTACACAGCCTAACATCACAAATGCATTTGAGAAGTTTTATTACTGCACAAGCAGAAAGGTCCGGCATATAAAATCAACAGTAGGATCTTTGATATGACAGTGCACGTTCGAAATGAATGTTTTTGTTTAGAGCACAATTGAACCATGATACTTGACTTTTGCATTTTAAACTTTAATTCAAGTCATAATATAAAACTAATTTCATACAATCAACAGTAGGTTCTCTACAGTGCAATGTAAACCACAAATATTGTGGACTAAGTCACTGCAGGTAGGCATATTAAGCTTCCTTCCGATGCACTGCGGTGGATTCCCAACTAGAGAAGGCATTGAAAACTGGGTGATTTCACCGATTTCAATGACAATAAAATATGGGAGGATGATCCCCATTAAAACCCAGGCAACGTCGAGTCTCCCTGCTAGTTTATGGTAAGAATGGTATTCTCGCATTGGACAAAGATTTGTGGCGACTGAATTGCCAAGTGATTCCAATGATCGTTAAAAAGCAAAAATTGCCATCCTTTTTCTGTCTTCGCTTCGTTGAAACTCGCTGTCGTGTCACATCGAAATGCAAGTTGGTTTTCACAGGAACGTTTTAACACAAAAGATTTTCAAACGATAAAATTCATTTCAAACGTAAAAAGTATGTCAGATTAACAAGTCAATGCGAACTGAGAATCGCCTATATAAAAAAGAAAACAGTGAATTCATCAACGAGTTTAAAGCTCTTCCGGGTAACACTTGCGACGTGACTCGATTCTCCGCATCAACAGCGCACATCCTAAAATACTGGAATGCTCCTCGTTGAATTCCTCATATATTTTGTTTGTTAATTCATGTTTTCTCACTTTCATTCACAAATTCCTGTTGTTGAGTTAGCACTTGCTAACTGGTGACCCATGTATAATATTCATGCTTTTATCAATCGTATTCATTTGTCAGTTTAATTGCATGCACATTAATTGTTAGCAATTGTTGTTGGCGCTTTTCAAAGTCGTAACTACCGGCAGAAATAAACTGCCTGCAGCCAGGACGACACCGCAAAGTTAAGCTTGTCTGCAATGCATGTTGCTTTTTTTTACCAATTGCCGATCCGGGTTTTCTTTTAGCGCATTTTTCGTATATGCAGCATAACCACGTTTACACAGTGGTTTCTGTTTTATTTACTTGCCACCCCTACGAGGGAAGGGGAAGAGTTAGACACAAGGTCGGTTTTTTAATGTGAGAAGGAAACCAGCTCCCCCAAAAGGCACACTCTGGTTAGTAACAAAAATAAAAAATGTATCAGTCATGAAGGATTTCTCCTCCATTAACCGAGAACAAAAAAGCGAAGTGAAAAAAGTGAAGCGCAGCATCAGAACAGATTCTACACTTTTATCCCAGTCCGAATGCCAAGAATCCTTGTTCCTATTAGATCACTAAAGTTAAACGACGTTGAGCCTGGTCATTATCAGATAGGTGACCCTTTCGGAATACTAGGCGCTGTATGTATTCAGGTAAGTCAGTACGTATAATATCTCAGAGAGATTAACACTCCTGCCTTGCACGGTTCCAAATCACCTTTGGGCAAAGTATAGCACCTGTTAGGCTTATTCTTATATTTTGGAGGATTTACATATAGGGAGCAGTAGATGGAATTCTTCGGCCGTGGTGAAGTAAATTATCTAAGAAAAAACGGTGAATCTGTTAAAACAAACAAACAAACAAACAAACAAACAAAAAAATGGATAGAGTGAGTTCGTTGGCAAGCTTCTAATGATGATATCATAAACAAAAACACCTGCTTCCAATTTGTCATGAGTCAGCACGGAAGTAGTAAGGTTTAGAAAACTGTCATGAGAATGCTCATGTCAGTGCGTAATTTTGTCTAACCAGAAATAGCGAGACTTAATAAAATATATTTTTGTGACATTATTATTGGATCGAAAAGGGTTGATGCAAAATCTGATTTTTTTTTCTGAAAGTTAAACCCTGCAGTTCAATTACAGAAAAGCGAAAATAAGTGGAAACGGAATTTTTTTTTTTCTCATCATGGGAATAAGAAATTCGATTGCCCAGCTGGTATTGTGACTGCCGCTGGTTCTCTTAAGGTGAGTGAGCGGCGATAATTGACATTTTTGCCAGGATTTGGAAAAACTGGAATAAAATTCCACTTTGGAAAAGTGTCAAACGGTAAGAGAGAGAGAGAGAGAGAGAGAGAGAGAGAGAGAGAGAGAGAGAGTTTGGAGGGGACTAAGGAGCTCCTGTGTGTTTGCTGGATACTCATCTAAATATAATCAGCTACATTTTGTAACCAAGAGACCCGTCTAGTTGAAACCACTGTCAGTAATTTTCCCCACTCTTTATCTGTGCCTAAATCAAAACGTAGATTCCATGAACAAAGCTTCTTTTTTAGAAGTGAACGCCTGTGTAATTCTCTTCCGTTTGCCTGTTTCCCATCTGACTATAACTTGGATGTCTTCAAGTCCAACATAAACAAATTCCTGATGAAATGCCTCCCCCCTAAATAAGACACTTTATCAGATCTCCAAATACTAACGATTACTATGATACTATCCCATTCATTACTGTACACGCAATAACCCTTATCCCCGAGTTGCTCCCGGGCCTTGATAAGTTGTTACCTCCATGTAAAATAAAAAAAAAAAGGCAAGGATACAAGAAGCTGACAACCACGAAATACGTATGATTATCAAAAAGACTGAGATACCTATTAACCTTAGTCTTGGAATGGCCAAGACTATCGGTAGGAGGAAAACAGTCATCAAGGAGAGAACTCCACACTCTTTCAGTTCTTGTATTACCACAATGTATAAAAAAAGGAATTGAGGCAAGCCACTAGACGAACGAGCCAAACAAACAGGAAGGAAGCAAGGAAGAGATCAAACAATTCTGAAGAACACATGTCATAATAGTATTTACAGAAAAGTCTGAGACTAGCAACATCACGTCTGTGAGAGATATATTGCAGAGAAAAAGAAAACATGAGACATTTAAATTTCTGAATCTTATCAAGAACTATACATAAGAACCTTGCTTACGTAATCGGCCGGGTAAGTACGCCAGATTAAAAACTGACCTTGTATCTAACTTTGTCTTCGTGGGGAGGCACATAAATAGCAACATTACCTAATATTAATTGAAATGCTGTAAAAAAAAAGACGAGAAACCAACTAAAATGAAGAAAAGGAATCCAAATACTGAAGCAAACGTACCTGTGCCAAATTAATTTTATGAACTGGACTCAAAATCCAGTTGTCGTTGCATCCCTGTTTAATGTGTCTTTCACGTTGATCGCATCTCGGCTTGGAATACAACTAAAAAACAAAAAGAAAGAAAATAAAACGGAAAACATTAAAGTAACAAAACTAATCAAGCCAAACAAAACAACATAATACAAAGACAGTCATGTAATACTCATCCATTCTAAATAATATCTTTCGAAAAATTTACAACACTTAATAATGTTACATAGTTTTTTTTTATCAAATGAATAAAAGCATTTGGATTTATTTCGATAGCATACATAGTCGTTACATGTCAACGCTCGGGACCGACACGTTGTATGCAGACAGTTGTAAGGAAACAAATACAAGGGAAGAAACTCACCTTTTTCATTTGAAACAACAATTATTTTTACAATGAAAAGATTGTATGTATTTACGATTAAAATTCGTGGACTATTCTTATCCCACGCACTCTAGAAAAATAAAAAGATTGCCAAAAGTGACTCCGTAACATAGAATCCATACGACGTGTATCTATACATGTATGTTGCATAATATTGATAGTTAACTGTATTGTTACCGGGCCGTATCGTCTAGCGTGTATATAATGTTCATATAAATAACGCGTATTGTTCTGTCTTCAGACCGGGCCCTTTTTTAACAAGGGACACACGCTTTAAGAGCACCGGTGCCTCGGGCCTCGTTCTCATTCATCTCTGTGCGAGTTTTTTCATATATAGTTTTCTTTCTTATTTCTTCCCTTCTTGATCTTTCTTTAATGGAAAACTTACCCGTTTAGGCATTCCAAATGAAAAAAGAAAAAAAAAATGTCATGTCGCTATCCACGGGATCTCGTTTTAGTCTCGTTCTGCGATTCTGTCCCTCCTCCCTCCTTTTCACCGCGGAATTCAAAACTACACAGACTGACTTTGCTCGACTCCATGAACTGGGCTTTCCCCGTTTAAGCCATGAGGTACGTTTAGTACATCCTATTATTCCTTTACCTAGCTATTTCTTCTACGAAGAACTTGAAACCCTGTTTCTGTTTATTTAATCTAGTGTGTGACTTCCACACTTAATTTGTAGAAATTCTAATTATTTCCTTCTTCGCTCGCACAGAACTTATATCTTTTCTCAGACTTCTATTATTTTTATTTCATGGGCGTTGGGTAGTTTATGCACCGCACTAGAATAACAACCTTTGTAAAAAGGAGACATAACCGTTCCATACTTTCACCTAACGATTTAATAATAAGAAAAAGAAAAGACACTTTTCTAACTGTTACGGACTTTCACCTAACAATTTAATGGAGAAAAGACATTTTCTAACCACTCCATACTTTCACCTAACGATTTAATAATAATAAAAAGAAAAGACACTTTTCTAACTGTTACGGACTTTCACCTAACAATTTAATGAAGAAAAGACACTTTTCCAACTGTTACGGACTTTCACCTAACAGTTGATTGAAAAGGATAAGATATCCAAGAATCTGTTAATTTGGAAGCCTGTCCAAAACATAATTATTTTCATGTATTATTTCCTTTTGTTTAATTATGTTTTCTCCTTTTAACTATTTGTTTTTGTTTCAGATTTTTTACCTAATTAATAAAACGTTTTCAACGTACCAGTTGTTTTCGTTATGTTGATTTGAGTTTATCTGTCTGATCAACGCACGCTTTCTAAAGTTGACTGCTATACGGTATTGTAGGTACCTGAAAGCAAGATTCTGAGGAATAACTGCCGCGAGTTCCAGAACAGTAAAAAATCTCTGGTAGCTGAACGGATTACCCAGTCCACGTGGAAAATATTTAGCGCAGCAACAGAAATCCTCAGCCGCGTTACACTCGGATACATTACCAATTGCAAGATGTCCTCCGCCGCATCATACCGCACGCGGTCGAAAGTTTCAGCCTCAACCAAGTCTACTTCAACTCGGGCCAGAGCAGAAGCAGCTAAAGCTCATCTCGCCCTTATCGACAGCGAAGCCGATCTGGAACAGGAGCTTGAAATGTTGAGGATTAACGCTCTACAGAAAGAGGTAGAGCTAAAAACAAAATTAAAAAAAATAAAAGCGCGCAAAGAAGTGGCCCTCACAGCCACCTGCTCCAGCAGAGATGAAAGCTCAGTCACCTCCTCTCGTCACCACAGAGCCAACCCCATGCTCGACCAACCACCTCTCGACGCATTAAAACGTACTACCGACTATGTCATCAGCCAGAGGTCCCTAAAACAGTCGGAGACACCAGTCGTCCCCCCTGCCGATCAGCACATCCGACCTCCACCTGACCAAACCTTGGACCCTCCACACGACCTTTTATTATATATGGCCCGCCGGGAAATGCTCTCCTCGAGTCTATCAAGATTCTCAGACCAACCTAAAGACTATAGAGCCTGGAAAGCGTCTTTCCTGAACACTATCTCGGGATTGAGACTTTCTCCTCGGGAGGAGATGGATATGCTGGTGAAGTGGCTCGGCAGACACTCTTCAGACCAAGCCAACAGACTAAGGACTGCTCACTTCAACCGGCCTGAAAAGGGACTGTATGAGATATGGAGGAGGCTTGACAAATGCTACGGAGCCGTTGAAGTCATCGAGGACTCTATTTTCAAGAGACTCGAGGTGTTCCCTAAGATCACAAGGGACTACTCAAAACTCAGAGACCTAAGCGATCTTCTTGCAGAGGTTCAAGCTCTGAAGGACGATGGGGACATACCCGGCCTCGCCACCTTGGACACTTCCCGCGGCATCCGGCAAGTAGTGGAAAAGCTCCCACCTTCTATAGGAGACAAGTGGGCATCATACGGTGCAAAGTACAAACGACAACACCAAGTGTCCTTCCCCCCTTTCTCTGTTTTTGTCGGTTTCATAGAACAGCAGGCAGATGACCGAAATGACCCCAGCTTCTATCGGACAATGGACAGTCAATCCCCTAAAGGGCACGAAAGGACGAGCCGCGGTGAGGTGCCTGTCCATAAGATCGAGGTTAAACCAAAGGACTGCAACCGACTATGCCCCATCTACAACATGCCTCATCCTCTCCGAAAATGCTGGGCATTTAGGAAAAAAGCCTTGTCCGAAAGGAAAGACATCTTTAGACAAAATGGAATGTGTCTCCGATGCTGCTCCACCACAGACCACAAGGCGAAGGAATGCAAGGCCATCCTACAATGCACAGAATGTGGCAGCGACAGCCACGAAAGCTCGATGCATCCACACCCGACACCCCAACCAACCAATGCCAAACCCATGCCATTGCACGGCGGGGAGAAGGAGGATGTCTCGACCAATTGTTTACAAATCTGTGGAGACAGCCTAAATGGACGATCATGCTCCAAGATTTGCTTGGTGAACATATATACTAGTGAACAAAAAAAGTCACTTAAGGCATATGCCGTGATCGACGAGCACAGCAACAAATCCCTGGCTCGCTCGGAGTTCTTCGACTTCTTCAACAACCGGGGCCCTACCTCAGCATACACCCTGAAAACCTGTGCCGGAGTCACGGAGACGTCAGGAAGAAGAGCGCTAGGATACAGGGTGGGGTCACTCGACGGGAAAACCACATACGCTCTGCCAACCTTGATTGAGTGTAACGAGATCCCAGACGACCGGTCTGAGATACCGACACCCGACGTGGTGCGGAAACTGCCTCACTTAGCGGTCATCGCAGACGAGGTGCCTGCCCTGGATCCGAACGCACCCATCTTGCTACTTCTGGGACGCGACGTCATTGACGCCCACAAGGTCCGGAGAACGATCAACGGTCCGCGCGGTGCCCCCTATGCCCAGAAACTGGATCTAGGATGGAGCGTGGTGGGCGAAATTTGTCCTGAAAGAACGATAAACAAGAAAAAGGTTGGTCAGAGACCGGGTTTCATGAAGAAACAGAACAATGGACAACCACGGTCTGTCAATTCTGCAGCCGATACTGTGGGTCCAATGCGATCAAAATCTGAAAATTCTGGCCTCAGCACCAGTTCAACTTCGACAGCAGACCAGAAGCCAACAGGGACTCCATTTGGGGAGCAATATCTCAGTAAAAGTCATGAAAATCTTGCTGTGCGTCAGAAGAAACTCTCTCTACTGACAGATAAATCCAAGTTGAATACTAATACGGCTGCGACTACCAATACTACTACTACTGCAACTACTACCAGTACCACTAGTACAAAGACGGATTCCATAAAAACTAATAACGAAGAGGTCCTGAAGGAAAAAGACAAAAATGTCGTCTTTACAAAACCGTCAAAGGTTTTAAAAGGTTCTACAAACAGCACCATCCAGAAAGTGTCTAGCACCAAGAATTTAGACAAAAGCAGTGCATGCAATAAAAATGTGTCACATGGAACGAAGATTCAACCCATGAAAAAAGCTCACAACCCACAAAGTGTAACCAAAGACCAATCATTACCAAAGACGACGTCGGCACCAGCTGGTGCCATGGCCTACGATGCTGAATTACTCACCAATTTCGAGCGAGAGGAAAAGGTCGAAGATGGGCGGGTCTCTGAACTGGTCCGTATCACAGAAGGACAAAAGGCCGAAATTGAAAAGTTAAAGTATTAAATTAAAACCCTACAGGCAAGGCTTCCCCCCTGTGATCTAGGAGAAGAACTTGACCTTCTACGATGTCAAAACAAATCCTTCCAAGACCGATTAAAAGACCGGGGGATTCCAATGGAGCCCTTGCCTGCACATTGATGGTGTATTATTAGTGCAATTGCATAAATAACAATTGGACGGGGAGTGTTCTGTCTTCAGACCGGGCCCTTTTTTAACAAGGGACACACGCTTTAAGAGCACCGGTGCCTCGGGCCTCGTTCTCATTCATCTCTGTGCGAGTTTTTTCATATATAGTTTTCTTTCTTATTTCTTCCCTTCTTGATCTTTCTTTAATGGAAAACTTACCCGTTTAGGCATTCCAAATGAAAAAAGAAAAAAAAATGTCATGTCGCTATCCACGGGATCTCGTTTTAGTCTCGTTCTGCGATTCTGTCCCTCCTCCCTCCTTTTCACCGCGGAATTCAAAACTACACAGACTGACTTTGCTCGACTCCATGAACTGGGCTTTCCCCGTTTAAGCCATGAGGTACGTTTAGTACATCCTATTATTCCTTTACCTAGCTATTTCTTCTACGAAGAACTTGAAACCCTGTTTCTGTTTATTTAATCTAGTGTGTGACTTCCACACTTAATTTGTAGAAATTCTAATTATTTCCTTCTTCGCTCGCACAGAACTTATATCTTTTCTCAGACTTCTATTATTTTTATTTCATGGGCGTTGGGTAGTTTATGCACCGCACTAGAATAACAACCTTTGTAAAAAGGAGACATAACCGTTCCATACTTTCACCTAACGATTTAATAATAAGAAAAAGAAAAGACACTTTTCTAACTGTTACGGACTTTCACCTAACAATTTAATGGAGAAAAGACATTTTCTAACCACTCCATACTTTCACCTAACGATTTAATAATAATAAAAAGAAAAGACACTTTTCTAACTGTTACGGACTTTCACCTAACAATTTAATGAAGAAAAGACACTTTTCCAACTGTTACGGACTTTCACCTAACAGTTGATTGAAAAGGATAAGATATCCAAGAATCTGTTAATTTGGAAGCCTGTCCAAAACATAATTATTTTCATGTATTATTTCCTTTTGTTTAATTATGTTTTCTCCTTTTAACTATTTGTTTTGTTTTTGTTTCAGATTTTTTTACCTAATTAATAAAACGTTTTCAACGTACCAGTTGTTTTCGTTATGTTGATTTGAGTTTATCTGTCTGATCAACGCACGCTTTCTAAAGTTGACTGCTATACGGTATTGTAGGTACCTGAAAGCAAGATTCTGAGGAATAACTGCCGCGAGTTCCAGAACACGTATATAAAATCTGTTGAAATCGCAATACAATCAACATGAAATGTTCATATTGCGGTGTGTATAAATAGTGGTCAATAGATGATGTAATGTGCATTGCAGCTGTGTGTGCGTTTCTTGTTCATTAACGGGGCAAACATTATTTTTAGTTTAGTTCCTTAACAATGAGACGAATAAACATCCTTGTTTGCGTGGTACTCGACTAGGCGCACACCTTATTTTATAGTTTTTCCGATTTCTGATGATTATCTGTAACGAATATATCTCCGCGAAACACACCATGACACAGATTATATTTTACATATAACTTTATTTTCATGCTTCTCCCGGAATTTTCCAACGTTTCTCTTTGGTTTCTACATCTTGCTACAAACGCCTTTCTTTTAAGCTCTGAACCACAAGAGACAAATTTCTTCCGAGATGTCTCGAACTGAACTCTCTCGCTAACTGACTAACTGACTCACCTATTTACGTGAATATATCATACTCTCATTTCTTTGTTAGTTACACATTTTACGTAAACAGGTCAATCTTATTGTTTATGGTTAACTGTAAATATTATTGTTTTGCTGGACTAAATTCCAAGTTTCTATATTATAGATATTTTAACTGGCTTTAAAATATTTGACCCGGTAAATATTTTATTGCAACTCTAAAATCTGCTATTGTTTGAAATATTTATCTTCTAACATTCTTGCATTGAACATATTGTATTTTAATAATATTGTAATGTATCGCAGTGTTGCCTTTTGTTCTTCACTCACTCTCTCAGGTAGTCTGGTGTTGCTCGGGAGTTTTGTTACTTGAATTCTCATTTTTACTTGTTTCGGCGTTGCCCGCCATCATTATTCAACAACGCGTATATGTCAGATGTAAACATTCACTAGCATGCGAAGAACTCTAATAATTGATGAAAAAGATGAGAAAATAAGTTGAAAAAGTGAACAACTAAGGAACATAACCAAATCAAAACAAACTCAAATATTTTATCTTTCTATATTGAAAGAATTGATCAGAGTACCAAACAGGAATATATTGTATTACAAATTACAAAAACGCTATCCACTTTAACTCGTTAAAAACGGTAAAAGTTATAGCCCGTTGATATAGAATGGGTGCTTTATACTAACGTGATGGTTGTATAAGGTTTAATTCTTTTTTTTTTTGCAGATTTAGTTTATCATGACATGCACTAAGTGGGACCCTTGTCAAAACCCACACTAGCTTAATTGTTACAGACGTAGGGTGAATAATATGTAACGTGCCCTAGTGTTAAGATAAGTAAATCAAAAAGTTGCAAGAAACTCACGTTGTCGTAGCACCAAGTGCATTTCACATCCGCTCCGATGCACGTTGCACAGGTAATCTGCATATTACATATGTGTCGAGTTTCCTCTGCAAACAGACAAAAAGACCAATCTATTACATAAAAGGCAGTTGTCTGTGTATATGTCTGTGTATATGTGTGTGTGTATGTCCAGCTAAAAGTTAAAAAAAAATGAACTACAAAGCAAATTAATTATAATTAGTTATATTCTTTACCGACATTGCCTTGGACGAATAATACCTACAATTTAGGAACAAAATTCTCTGAGGATCAAGTAAGTAGGCTGTTGTCAAGGGGGTACTTTTTCAGTGTTATAATATACTAATTTGGAAATAAAAGGTTAACTGATTCTTCAAGAAACTTATTATATATTATATAAAGTAGAGTTTTGTGTGTAAGTGCGTATGTGTGTGCACATAAAGAGGAATAGGCTGGGCAGAGAAGAAAAATGGATTTAGAAAGAGAGAGGTAAAAAGCAGAGAAAAGAAAAAGAGCAATATTGAAGTTTTAATAACAAAATGTTACACTTTTGTCCAGGGGAACACAGGGTAGCCATACTGGTAAACAAATAAAGAAAAAAAAACACAGGGAAATATTTCCAAATTTGCTTTTGTGAGTCTTTTTAGAAAAAAACAAAATTTTTCTTCAATTCCAATTTTCATATAACGCCATATAAATACCAAGAAAAAATATACATAATATAATACTATTTCTGAATATTGTAAAAAATCCTGATATGTTTGTGGTTATATAACAAATCCACTTTCTCACTCTAGACATATAATGAAATGTTGATGAATCTTTATTTCTTATAGAACAATGTGTTGTTGTCGAATATATTGCTCATGTTTACGTAAGTAATTGTCATCATTTGTTGTATTCTTTGAAGTTAAATGTTTGGAGTTATAAAATTTATAAACACATTTGAACATTAGCAAAAATCTATCTAGAGCTCTTTCGATCTGTATGTGAACTAGTCTTCTTTTGTACCTAAATTGCGAAAAATTGGCTTAATTCATACGTTAGTACATAGAACCCTTACGATTTGTTCACCTAGTAGACTAGACTTCGAACTGAATGAGATTAGAGAAATTTTAATTAATAACAGTTATGCAGAATACCTTAAAAATGATTGTATTAAAAAAAAAAGGTTGTAGATTTTAAATCCCGAAAATAATTCGGCCTTTAAAATTTCCTGTTTATTTAAAATTACCATGGATAGGGGATAATGATGCAAAATTAACTAAACAAATTGTTAGAAGTATTATTAATTGCTTCTACTGTTTTCTTGCGTAGCATTCAAAGCTGGTGACGTTACCACTGCACCAACAGGCCACACATATGAACTGATTAAAAATAAATTAAGATGAATGTACAAAATGTATAACGATTTTTTTTTCAATTTTGCCCTCATTTTGCCCCCTTAAAAACTATTTTAACCTATAAAAGAACGGTATATTAAAAACTATTTTAACCTATAAAAGAACGGTATATTAAAAACTATTTTAACCTATAAAAGAACGGTATATTAAAAACTATTTTAACCTATAAAAGAACGGTATATAAAAAATCTAATCATTTGAGGCCCCTAGCGCCACTCAGCGACTTTTAGTTTCGGAATAGATAGTTTAATAGATAGTTTAGAAATATGGAAACAAACAGACAGACGGACAGACATAGTGCCTTTATATATATATATATATATATATATATATATATATATATATATATATATATATATATATATATATATATAAAGATGGCTTCAATTAGTTTCCAAAAAATTTCCAGAATTTATCTAGTCTGGTGGAGTATCCAGTTTCGTGCTGTTACTTTAGGTAATATCACTTGGAAAATGTGTACCACTCCTCGTAGGTTATCTATACTGAGCATATCTACGCGAATACTATGTTATTCAGTGTTTTCTTGTAGAGGAAATTAACCTCATGTCAGGTTGTCCTGACAAACTCCTGTAAAAAAAAAAAAAAAAAGACTTGAAACACTCAAGTATAGTGTTTAGTAGGCATTCACGTTCTCTCCAGTAAGCATTCAAGTTTCTCTCCTTATCTGTTAGTTTACATTGTGTATATTTGTTACGAAATATTGCAAAAATACGAATATCAACCGTAATTTGTAATGTTTATAATTTCGTCCGTCCACGTAAGGCTCAAAGTACTTTTTATGATGAAGAATCCAGGATCGTGATCTTTTTAAGTTGCAAATATTTTATGTTAGGCAGGGAGGATTATACTAGGATTGTTTCAAAAGTAAGGCCTCCTATTTTTTAAAAACTCAGAACCTAAAACGTTGTAGAGCTACAAAGATGGGGGTGGTACCATTAAAACAAGCGACCTTTTGTGCTGCAGAATTTATTCTTTTATGCAGTTACCACCATTTACAATGCACTTTTGCCAGCCTCTTTTGATGTCTCGATCGTAAAAAAAAAACGCTGTTACTCACATCTCTCTCACCACTCTGAAATCGACGAACCCATCTCCCAACTGTGCTGACATCAACTGCGTTGGCTTCGTAAACGTTCAGCAGGCGCCGGTGAATTTTGATCAGTTCAAGTATTTTCTGCATAGAGGAATTCAGTGACGCCTTTCTGCTTCTGACGCACGTCCATGACTGGGGTTGCTTTCTTAGAGTCTTACGCCGTCAATATCTGCAACAGAGAGATGAAAATTTCAGGTCATGAGTGCATAAGTTCGGTCCTCATAACAGTGCAATGTGTAATTCTCTTCAATCCATTCGTGCGGAATAAAAAATAGGAGGCATTTCTTTTGCAACGTCCCTCGTATAATAATAAAAAAAACTACATATTTAAAGTAGTTAAAGCAAAATATATTGTTTGGAGCTATTAATCTAATTTCAAACGCTATTGATTATGTTTACAAATTCATTTATTTGTTTTTTTTTTTATTATGTTTTCAACTGTTTTATTTACTAGTAAAAAAAAAAAAAAATGAAATTCAGCCAATTATGATATTTTAGCACTCGCGGTACTCTTTTGTTGGAATTGGTTTTCTCCGATAGAATAACCGGACCCCTTTTTACTTTAGGGTAGCAAAGTATCATATCAAGGGAGATAACTTGCCTCGCTCGACATTTTCATTTCAACAAACATTGTTTTTCATTTTAAGAAACAATGAAATAGCAAAAATATTAAAATGAATATATGGGAGAAAATAGGGTACTTGTTTACTTTAGTGTCCTAAATTGGCGTCGTTCGTGAACGCATCCATTTTGAGTTAGGATCAATTTTGTAGAAGCAAGATACAAGATAATAATAATAATAATAATAATAATAATAATAGCAGCAGCAGCAACAGCATTCACCATATGCGGGTTGAACTACTTTTCCCCGAAGGAGAAAGTATCTAGGAAACATCAAATTCACAAGCGGTACACAGTCGCATGCATATCCTGGTTAGAGGAGATGGTGACGTTTTAGCAGTTCTTGCAGGAGGTGTCGATGTCCTACATACAGCGCCAAGTGTTCCCAAATGGTCACTCATTTGGTACTGATCGGGTTTGCTTAACTTTGGTGATCTGGCAAGAACCGGAGTGTTAATGTAATTATACCGTATATACAGAGTACATTAAATGACATTTTAGATGCACTTTATTGACTGTATTGACTCAGTAAGTAAAACAACAACTGTGAGTAATTAAGAGGTTATATGTTCATGTGTCTTAATGGAGAAAGTTGATATCTAATGTGGTTGAGAAAAGACTAAGAAAAGGTTGTATTGAGTTCATAAGTCTAGACAGTATAAAGATTATTGTTGGTCCATAACAGAATAATGCTATAATCATACGCACACAACTAGTAATGAGTTAGTATACGATTGACAGAATTCGTATTATTATTTGGACTTTTGTGGTTTCTGAGACTGTCAGAGGTTGTATAATTATTATTATGAACTAACTTAAGTCTATGTGTCGATGCCGATAGCAAGAGGCTAAAGGCAGGTTTTCTTTGCACGCCAATAAGAAGTTTGATAGTTTCTTTGAGTGACATGCATTATTTGGGCTGCTTGGCTATCTTGTCGCTAACTGACTAAAAAGCACGAATGCACTTCCTTAAGTAACATTCCAGAATAAGTGCCCAGCTTGCAGTGGAAATTGCTTCTGATTATTTAAATCCTGAAATTGAATATTTGCTCCAATCTGGATCGAATATTCAGCTTAATATTTAAAAAGCAAAAATAAGGACTGTATGATGTACGCACTCGTGTCGAAACGAAAAATGTCAGATTCCAAACAATTACTCAAATTGATCAATGCTTAAATTTATTTTTTATAAAGAAAATGTTTTTAAGCGATATATAGGAATTCGTAGGCATTACAAGATAAATCTAATATGAAGTATTGTTGAGTTATCTCCTGTTGTTTTTTTAAAAAGATATTTTTCAAAATGGTGGGCAATAAAATCACTTCTGGGATACTCATAAAATTTGATTTTGTTTTTAAAAATCAAATTACTTGATCAATTTACGTGATTTTTGGAATATGATATTTTCGTTTCGTCGTGAATACGTAGATCATACATATGTTTCTTTATTTGTGTTTTTAATATAGGGACAATTCTGGACAAGAATTAAAAATTGTGTTCTAGAACCGACAAGAATTAGAAGCAACACGCTAAGTCATACGTTCACGTCGATATCCACCACAACGATTCGTTCCATCGATTAGGCCAGTCGTATTTTTAATTTGGGGTTTGTCATCTTTAAATTTGAAGTTGGTATATCTTAATTTCAATTTCAACTTTTTTATTAGGTAAAAAAAGCTGATTTATAAGTGGGGAAAACAAAAACGGTCGATGATTGCGCATGCGTAGTCTGGTGTTGCTTGTATTGAAGTGTCCATGTGCAAAACTATGATTAAAGAAATGGCTGTTTCCTTTGAATAGAAAATATTTCGAGAGGCAACTTCCTAAATTGACCTTATTAATATAAAACGAGGATTGAGTCAACTGTAGCCGTTGTTTCAGAATAAGAGGACTCTCTCTCTCTCTCTCTCTCTCTCTCTCACACACACACACACACACACACACACGCTTGTAGACACACTACTTATGTTCTCATAAAAAACATATATACGTTAAGTGATTTTAACACACACATATATAACAACAAATAAAGTATTAAAAATATTCTCTTTTTTGTATACTAACAAGTCGTTGCTTATCAAGGCGCATAGGCTGCTCGAGGATAAGGGACAATGAGTTTTTCAGGTGAACAGTGGAACAACACCGTAAGGATTGATATGGTTGAATGAGATTATTTAAAAGGACGACTTGTTAACATTGAATTTCAAAATGACCACATTTTAGTCAGCCAAGAAGATAAAATAACCAGAAAGTCTCCTCAGAATATGCAGTAAGACTAACTTGTTTCTACTTGTTTCTATTTTATATAAATGATCTTCCGGAAATGCATCTAATAGATAAGGAGTCAGATTCTTGAATTCAGATCGCTATAGCATTGCATATCGATATTTGATTTAACCTATCCCACTTGTTCCTGTGTTTCATATTTTTTACAATCCCAACATGATTTTCGCAACAGTCTTTGAAAGCAAAAATACTTATTCTGGCTAAGAAGATTTTTATAACGGAGAGAGTTTTCAATAATAACCTAAAAAGATTTCGTCTGCATACAACATTTTTAATCCATCTTTTTTGCTACATAAACAGTTACGTTTGTTTGCAATAAACATTAAACTATTTATTTCTTGCGATTAATTGTTTACTGGAAATACTTCATAAAATATTTGTAATTATAAAATAAACTTACCATTTCTTTCCATGAATTAACATAAGCCATTGACTATTCATGAATTTCCTATGATATGAGCGACCGGATATGATATTTATTTCTAGGTGTGACTTAAATAATGTAAAGGATGTAATTCCTATGTTAACTTTCGAATCATTTAAACACAAGAAGCCAAATTCAACATCTGTGCCCAGAAATAAACACTTCTTTATTCATATAAAGCGGACAATTAAGTCAGTCGCCTTAACAGTGATCAATAGATCATGTGAACAGAAATTCGTATTGTAACTTAGATTAGACGGATTATTTCGTTTCTCTTAAAGGTGCCCATCCGAAAGGGAAATAATAATAATGATTAATAATAAATATTTTTTACAAAGTTATTATCCACATTTTATTTTTACAATTAAATCACCACTAATCAGATCTGGGTGAGAATTGGGCAGAATTTGATTATTTAAAGGGGTTTCAAGAACTTAACTTGTTCATATTGGACTTGAAGACAACCATGTTGTAGTCGGCAAGGTAGTAAAACAGACGGGCAGTTGTAGGCAATAAGCTTAGTTCATGTAATTTGCGTTTAGATTTGGGCACTGATAGAGAGGAAGTTGGTTGTTTGTTTTTGTTTTACGGCATATCAACCCATTTCAGTTTATTTAATACCGAATCCAGTGATTTTGAAGAACAATTTTTAATAGAGTATTTATGTTTTTTTTATGCCGGTTTCTATTTAACCCTAACAGGTACTACCAGTCCGGGTCAGTGTAGATCTGGGAGCAATGGCAATTAAAGAGTGGCTACACACTTCCCAAAGCCCGCAAGCTGGGGGCTCACCATCGGATATAGTTTAAGGTCATATCCAGGACCGATAGAGAATAAAGGAAACTTGTCTACTGGTAGTGGTTGTAGCTTGACGAATGATTTTTGTTTAAAGTTGATCGGGGAGGCCATTGAATAAAGCTCTAACGAGAACTTTCAGTAAAAATAACGATAGAGCAGAGACAAGCTCGCAACATCTCTTCTGTGGGAAAGAGATTGCAGGAAGGAGAAAGGGCAACGCCTACTAGGGTTCGAAGCCGATTTTGAACTCTGTCAATGCAGGATAGGTTGGTTCGAGCAGTTCCTCCCTAGATACGTATACGTTTAATCCTAATGGAATCAACAGCGTAGAAGATAACTATTCGATCGATCGCACAATCAAAACCCTCGAGCACGATCACTTTGATCTCAAATCCAAGCGCCAAATTCCGCAGATATTCGACAAACCAAGAAACAAGCTTTATGTCATATAAAGCGGACAACAGTCAGCTGTCTTAACAATGTTCAACAGATCACGCGGACAAGATATTCACATCTTAGTTTAGATTAGACGGCTTACTCCATTTCTGTTAAAGGTGCCCATCCGACAGGGGAATATAAATAATTATTAATAAGTGTTTTTTTTTAAAATATAATACGCAAGAAATACGTTTATAATCCAAATTACAACGCAATAGTATGAAAAATGAACAAATATTTTTTTGTTTAGAATTAATATTTCGGCGAGGAAAAAATGTATACAATCCTGAGAATGTCGTCTATCGCCGAAATATCAATTTGAAACAAATAAATATTTGTTTACTTTTCATAATATTGCGTTGTAATTAGGTTTATAAACGTATTTCATACGTATTTTATTTTAAAATTTCAGCAACGCTTATATCGCGGAAAAACACAACTCTGATTTTTATATCACATGCGTTTAGCATATTCTTCCGGCATTTGAAAATAACACAGCAGACGAGCAACACGCAGACTCTTTACTAATATTTTCTTTAATTTACCATAATGGCAAAAAAAAAAAAAAGGAAAAAAATGTATAAAATTCTGAGGATCGCGTCTATCGCCGAAATATTACATTTAAACAAATAGATATTTGTTTATTTCTCATAATGCGTTGTAATTTGGTTAATAACGTATTTCGTACGTATTTTATTTTTAAATTCAAACAACGCTTATATCACGGAAAAATACCACTATGACGTTTTTTTTTTTATAGAGCAAGAGCATGGTTATCTCACTGGAAAATATAACATCCCGAGCTTTTCTAAGCGTAATTGCTTAATAGAAATTGGACTTATAAATGTTGAGTTTTCGTATGATTTTTGTTTATGTACATGAATAAGCAGAACACGCAACGTAGAAATATTTAAAATAATTTCGCATAATGGATGTCAGGCGGAAGAAGATAAGCGGTATTTTTTTTTAAATACAGAATTTCCTTCAGTACTTGACCTTTAAACAGTCTTTATAAATCTTTCACTAATATTACAATGATGAGGATTGAAGTGTATGTAGAATGAAAATTATTATACACACACGTATATATATATATATATATATATATATATATATATATATATATATATATATATATATATATATAAATGTGCTACAATAGCACCCCCCCTAAAATAGAAAAAGGACAACAATTTGGTATACGCCTTGATACAATATGATGCTCAAAACTAACCTAGGCAACAAATTTTTAAACCTCATCAAAAAGCACCCCTCACAAACACTCTACACAAATTATTCAATATAAAACACTATAAAATTGAGCTATAGCTGTAGTGATAATTTAGAAAAAATAATAAAAAAACATAATAACAAAATATTAAATGGCAATAATAGAAATTCATCCAAAGTAAATAAATCATGCAACTGTAGAATAAAGTCTGAATGCCCCCTTAAAGGAAACTGCCTCATAACTTCTCAGTTGTTTAATAAGCTACAATCTCTACTAAGGAAAACCCTGACAACAAAAATATTATATTGGCATGGCTGACAATACATTCAAGGAAAGATATACAGACCATAAATGCTCTTTTGAAAATCCTAACTTTACGGACAGAACATCACTATCCAAATACTTTAATGAGTTAATCGAACAGAGATTATCACCAATAGTTAATTGGTCTATTCTAAAGAGAGCTATTACCTGTTCGTCTATAAATTCACCTTGATATCTATGTCTTTTTGAGAAACTATTTATTACGTTCAGGGAAAGAGATAAGCTCCTAAACAAAAAAAAAAACAAGAAAACTCTATTAATATAAGAAACATTTCCTTTCTAACCTCAATCTAATCTGAAGTCCTAAACACTACTTGAACCTAATACATAAGACATAGCCGAATACACCATCGGTCTACCCTCAAATCTTATACTAATGTGAGCAATCATACACAGTATGGTCTTATGGTCTTATTCCCATATACCCATTTCACTCCACCTTTAATTCGCCTATATTAAGTATCTACCCCATTAATAACTACATATTTTCATTTCAGAGACTCTTCCACTTTTTACTATATTCTATATGTTAATTCTGTAATTATTTTTTTTGCTAACACATGTCTAAATTTCTACTCCTCACCCATATTGTAAACGTATGTATTAATATACCCATCCCATCACAACCTCATCTTAGTATTTTAGTATGTTTCAATTCTTGCACGACTAAATGTTACTATGTATAACTTAGATGAAGAAAATAGCCTGACACCCGATGACGTTTCGTAAATTGACCATACTTTTATTTAACACCTTTCCCCCTTTATTATATACCTGTTCATGCATAACTGTGTATTGTTTTGTATGCGTACTTTATGTTCGTAACTATTTATATTTGCATCTTTTTATTTGTACATCTATTAATATTCTCTTACTATTCTGATAGGATCTCCAATTCCATGGTCTAAAACATGTACCATCTAACTCCAATCTACTCATACAAATCTACTCATACAAAAAATAAATGAATAAAAATAAATAAATAAATAAATTAATTAAATTAAAATAAAATAATAATAATAATAATAATAATAATAATAATATAAAATAAAATAATAATAAAACAAATATTATAAACTTTAATTAATAACTAGTAAAATGAATACTTTACATAACACATAATAATATGTTGTAATTTAACACCTTTTATAACTCATTATAATGATGATACTAATAACTGCTCATTACTATTAATATGCATATATTTTCATATTTACATTTAATTTGCTTAATAATTTCTTAAGAATCCCATAATAGTCTTTAATCGAAAAATTTATCTTAAATATAATTCATTTTTAATTTTTAATATCCTAATACCATTTAATTAAATATATACTTATGTCTGTATAACAGTATCCTTGTACGTAGGTTTATTTCGCTAGATGCCCGTCTGTGTATATTTAATGCATACCTGTTTATATAGATGTAGGTGTACATATAGATGTATTTGCTGTTGTATATATATATATGCCTTTATATATATATATATATATATACACATGTGTGTGTTTATGTATATACATATATATATGTGTGTGTGTGTGCGTGTGTGTGTATGTTTGTATGTGTTTGTGTATCTATATCTGTATTTGTATATATCTTTATATATGTTTATGTGTGTATATATATGTATAAATATATGTATATATATGTATATATTTGTGTGTGTATATATGTATTTGTGTGCGTATATCTGTATTTTTGTACGTATTTGTATATATGTAAACTTGTGATTATCTGTTTATCTAAACATATAGTCTTATTCTTACGTATGAGTATGTTCTTTCATGTATATATTTACTTGTGTATGTGTGCATCGCTTTCGCACATGTGTGTATGTTTTTGTATATTTGGTTTGGATGTATAAATACAGATATATGTCTCATCCCCCCACAACCTCATTTTAGTATTTTAGTATGTTTCAATTCTTGAATAAATAAATTTCACTCAGTATAAGATGAAGAAAAGAGCCTGACACTCGATGACGTTTTGCAAATGACCATATATTTTAGCCCCTTCTTTACCCCCTTATTATATACCTGTACGTGCATAAATGTATATTCTTTTGTATGTGTACTTTATGTTCGTACCTATTTGGATTTGCATCTCTATATTTATACATCCTTTATTATACTTCTTACTATTCTTATAGGATTTCCAATTCCATGGTCTAAAACTTACTATTCTCATAGGATTTCCAATTCCATGGTCTAAAACTTACTATTCTAATAGTATTTCCAATTCCATAGTCTTACACATGTACCACCTAACTCTAAACTACTCATACAAAAAAAAAAAACAAAACAAAACAATAAAACAATAAAAAAATAAAAATAAAAATATAAAAAAATAAAATAAAAATAAAATAAATATTATAAAATTAATAACTAGTAAAATGAATACTTTACATAACACATAATAATATGTTGTAATTTAACACCTTTTATAACTCTTTATAATGATGATACTAATAACTGCTTATTATTAACAATATGCTTATATTTTCATATTTATATTTAATTTTCTAAATAATTTCTCAATAATTCCATCATAGTTTTTAATCGAATATTTTATCTTAAATATAAACCATTTTAATTTTTAATATCCTGATACTATTTAATTTAAAATATACTTATATCTGAATAACAGTACCTCTGTAGGTAGGTTTATTTCGCTAGACGCCTGTCTGTGCATATATATTGTGTACATACGTATATATATAGATGTTCATATAGATGTATTTGCTGATGTATATATATGTATTTATATGCGTGTGGGTGTCTATGTATATATATGTGTGTATATATGTGCGTGTGTGTGTGTGTGTGGGTGTGGGTGCGTGTGTGTGTTTGTGTATCTATATCTGTATTTGTATGTCTATATATATGTGTATGTGTGTATATATGTATATATATGCATAGGTATATGGATATATATGTGTGTATATTTATATACGTGCGTGTATGTCTGTATATTTGTACGTATTTGTATATTTGTATACATGTGATTATCTGTGTATCTATACATATAGCTGTATTCTTGCGTGTGCGTATGTTCTTTTATGTATATATTTAAGTGTGTATGTTTGTGTCGCTTTCGTACATGTATGTATGTATTTGTATATTTAGTACGTATGTATGTATGCAGCTATATGCCTAAGCATGAATATGTCTGCATTAGTCAATCCCCCACCCCTAACTTAACGCATAACGACACGTAACTCTCGTAGTAAAATCACACCCGTGCAAAGTCCTTTTCTTTCCGTGACACGTTCAATATAAGTAGAATCCCCTCTCACAACACCCTCCTGTACAACTCACAGCTCCAATAAAATTTTGACCCATTTTTATTTTTTTATTTTTATTTCAAATTTACATTCTGTTTTACGACCGGGCAATGCCGGGCGGCCTGCTAGTTCTATTATAAATTATAGAACATTTTGTACATTCATCTAAGTTTATTCTTAATTTTTAGTTGGTTCATATGCGTGCCACGTTGGCACAGTGGTAACATCGTCAGTTTTGAATTTTATAGTTTCGGTTTCGATTCTAGCTAATAGCAGCTTTTTTTAACTTTTGAAATCACGACTCTATAATAATATATACGAAATCTGGACAAATTAAAATATCATATTTAAGCGTATTTTGCGCCCGGGCAAAGCTTGGCCCCCCCCTCCCGCTAGTCGTGTATAAAAAATTCAAATAGCATTAACGACAACGAAATGCAAGTGATGTTTGTTAAAAATATTTTCGTGACACAATTTTCAAGAATTTTACTTAGCAAACGAATTCGAGAGACTGGGACAGTGACAGCGAGTGGGTTGACATTACAAAGAAAACATTTGAGAAAAATATTTAGAAAGATCTACTCTTGTAATACATACCCCCACCCACCCCAAGTGTATTTTTTACGTTTTGCAAAATATATACGGGCATTAACCGGAGGGATGATACAGATCTTTAAACATTTTTAAAAAACGTCAAATCTCTAATTGTAATGTTTAGAAATTTTAAGAGAATCAAAATCGGAATCGGTACTTGGATCAGAATCGGGAATTTAGAACAGAATCGGCAATTGTAACAGAATCGGGGAAACATTTGGAATCGTCCCATCACTCATATATATATATATATATATATATATATATATATATATATATATATATATATATATATATAAAAGTGAACCTGTCTGTCTGTCTGTCTGTGTACGTGTGTGTGTGTGTGGATCAAAGTTAAAAAAATTGACCGTTTATTTATTTATTGCTCAGCATACACCTCCAAACACCCGGGCAACGGCGGACACCCATGCTAGTATATCTATAAAAGTGAACGTGTGTGTGTGTCTGCGTGTATGTGTGTGTCTCTGTGTGTGTGTGTGTACATTTCCCTACGCAATAACTCTGTCAATTTTTAGTCTACAGACTCGAAATTTTATATACAGGGTACTGAGATTTGGGAAAACCGATGTGATCGGTTTTCGGCTAGAAATTTCGCTGTTAAGGGGTCAAAGTTCAACGATTTGAACTTTGAGAACTCTACCAAACTCCTCCGACAATTTTGGGTCTAAACACTTGACATTTTAGATATTCATTCCTTGGACATGGATCTAGTTTAATAACTTGATTTGAGCCCAAAAGAATAAATGTTAAGAGGTCATAATAGGGGTCAAAGTTTAAAAAAAATTGACTTTTTTTTTTTCTCAGCGCCGGGCACCCATGCTAGTATATATATATATATATATATATGATAAAAGTATTAACGAATAGCATTCAATCGATTTCTCGACCCAAAAGAAATAAAACGTGAACAACGAACGTGGTCGTCCTTTAGTAAGGAAACTATAGTGTAACCATGATATAAGATACCCGAATATAATAAAAACAGATATAAGAGAGATTTTCTCTGGTCCCAAATTAGAGCCTGTGTTAATGTATAGTGTAACCCAGATATAAGAGAGGTGTGGGGACAGGAAAAGAAGTATCTTATATCCGGGTTAATCTGTATTCAAAATTGCTATATCAAATTTAAATTGACAAGCTGACAAAATTCCTAGTTCAAAATTTTTTGTGACTAACAAAAGAAAATGTTATTCTTAAATTTATGCGTGACCAACCGACAAAAATGCTATTACAAACATATGTGTGACTGACGAAAGAAAAATACTATTTCAGATTTAAACGTGACAGACCGACGAAAATGCTGTTTAAAGTTTAAGAGTTACTGACACCAAACAATTCTATTTAAAACTATGTTGTGACTAACAAACCGACTCTGGAAAAGACTTTGTTTTACTCATTCGATGTAAAATCAATAATCAATCATCAGACTCACCGGGATCGATAGTTTCCACTGCCGAAAATCCAATAACTACCATCAAGATAGCCATAAAAACGCAGCGATAAACCAATTGCACCAGAGACATCTTTCCAGGATGCTTTCGTGCTTGAACGTTTACATGCAGTCAACGCTCTGTAAAACCGTTGGAATCATACTGCTCGCTCCTTTTTTTGTTTATTTGCTTTCAAGAGAGAAACAAAGAAAAGAATACAGAAACCGGAACCTACAGCACACATTTATCGAAGTCTACTTTTCATGAGACAAAAGTTTAATACTTTAATCTGTAATGTGGCGCTGTTTTAACCGGAAGCTGTGGTCGTTGGTCAGTCGACACAGTTTCGTTTGTTCTGTGTTTTATAAGTACTTTTTATCTTTTATTTATTTTTATTTATTATTATTATTATCATTATTTGTGTGTGTGTGTGTGTGTGTGTGTGTGTGTGTGTGTGTGTGTGTGTGATACTTGGGTCTCAATTGACGCCCATTGTCGATGAGTCACGTCGAACAGCTTAAACAACAAAGATAAGTTCAAGAGAATATCACGAACTGGGCAAACGATGGGCAGTTCGTATACTTCTTAAAAAACATTTCCTCTCGATCAATCGAATTTAAAAAATTAAATCAATTAAGCAATTTGATTACGTTTTGTTAATGAAGTAATATATAGTGTGGTCTCTGGCTGTAGTAGAGGCCATTTTGGACGACAATAGCGTCTTTGGTATTGCCAAGAGCCATACCAAATATTAATATAATTTGGGAATAAGCGATTGAAAAAAAATAATGGATACATACAAATGGGCATCCATATATAAATGGAAATAAGTGAAACATTGAGAAAATAGAAGGGTCACCAGTTAGTAAGTGCTAATTAAACATAGACATAATTTCGTAAATGCAAAAATTGAGAAAAACGAAATTTTATAACAAAACATTTTTATATCTATAATTTTTTAAGGATGTAAAAGTTATTTTTAGTAAGTTTTCATTTATACAAATTCGTGTTTGGTGAAACAAGTTCAGTTAGTAGTACGCAAGTCGAAATGTTCACAGTGTGAATAATATGCGTAAGTAATGTACGTATGTGAGCATTTGGCAGCGTGGCATTGTGTATGTATGTTCGTTGGTTTACCTTGTTCTTATTAGTGTGGGTATAATTGTGAGTAGCAATTTGTTTCTGTTTGTTTGATGTTCGCTAATGTGTAAGAATATTTGAATAAGATGAAAAAGGTTAGCACGTGAGTTATTGAGTTCTTTTAGCCTCCTCCAACCAAAGGCATGGTTGAGCAGAGTTTTCTTTTCTTTTTTTTTTTGGAGGGGGGTGGGTCCTGTTTAAGATGCAACCGGTTTGTGAATTCTGACTTTTGGTTGCTTATTTCCTTGTTTTTAAAGGAGTTTCTAAGTTCGAGCCGACTTATTATTTTGACATGGACTTGTCACCTTTTGGGGTTTGAAAAATCTTCATTGGTTGAAATCATCAAAAACCTAGCTTCAATCTTTTCAACATCAATATTCTGATCCTCACCTTGGCTCTAACTGAAATGAATGGCTCTCGTCCCGAGGAAGCATCCTGCTCTGACAAGCTTCAGAGCCTAACTTCCACTCCTAACCTGGAATGGAAGACTTACATCAAATCTGTTGCGAAAGTTGTTGGAAAAAATGGTTCTAATATCTACTTGTCTAAAAGCCAAATACGTCTTGAGACAGAGTACTGTTGCTAGCAGGGAGATCCGAAATTATGATCAACAAATACTTCACCTTCCCATATTTTATTGTCATCGACATCGGTGAAATAGTCCATTTTTCAATCAAATCGATTGATTGCCTTTTCTAGTTAGAGACCACCCCCGGCAGTGTATCGTCCTATGTAAGACAAAATATACGCTGCCTTTCTTAATTTTCAGTCGTCGTATTGTTGAATAACCGATTCATGTTGAGAACCGTATCTCAGTGTGTGTGTGTTTGTGTGTGCTTGTGTTTGTGTGTGTGTGTGTGTATAAATACGTATTGAGACAGAGTACTGTTGCCACATCTATAGAGAAGTTGCCCGGAACATTCTTTTCTATGTTGACAGGGTTCAAAATCGGCTTTGAAACCTAATAAACAATATCCTTTTCTTTTCTTTGCAAAATCTTTCCCATAGAAGAAACGTTGTAAGTTTATCTCTGCTCCATCTTCATTTTCATTGCAAACTGAGCTTCAATCTATGACTCAAAACATTCACAGCAAACACTCATCTAACTACAACCACTCTCAACAATTCTCCTACTCTTTATCTGAGCCTAAAACTAAGCTTAAAATTTATTTCCTAGAAATGCCAGCCTGTAGAACTCTATACCGCCAGGCTGCTTTTCAGCTGACTACAACATAGTCGTTTTCAAGTCGACCCTCTTAAATAATCAAATTCTAGCCAATTTCTATCACTACCAATCATTACGCTTGTTGTCTCACGGTGACGTCCATGTAAAAAGTTGCTTTGACTTACTAAAAATTCCAAATGTTTCTTATCTGCTTTGAACGAGCATTTGAATTAATATAAATACATAAATTAATAGAATTAAACCCTACTTTTTAAATTGCTGTGTGATTTTCAGGCATCCAGCTAGTGTCTATAAACTAATAGTCGGATCTACCCGACGTTGCTCGGTAGTTTGTTTATTTAAAAAAAAATTTCACTTATTTTCCTTCTCCAATTTTGTCGTTTATTTTGATATTTTACTAGCAGGAAGATCCGAAATTGCCTGGGATTTAATGATGATCAACAAATGTTTCATCCTCCCATATTTTATTGCCAACGGTGAAATCGTCCAGTTTTCAATCAAATCGATTAATTGCCTTCTCTAGTTAGGGACCACTCCCTGCAGTGTATCGGGAGGAAGCTTCACATGCCTTCCGGCAATAACTTAGTCTACAATACATTGTAGTTTACATTGCATTGTAAATAACCTACTGTTGATTTTATAAAATTACTAGCAAGGCCACCCGGCGTTGTTCGAGACCGTATAAGACAATGAGAAAAATTTTAAACATGCCTGTTATTCTTAGGATAGAGGAATTTTTGATGTCTACATATCATTTGGCATCTTGTAGCAAAGAAATATTTTAGCTACCCTAGAACGGGTGTTACACAACATATGTATGGAATAATTGTGCTTTCATTGGACAGGAAATTTACAGCACATAATGTGGACAAAATTTCCTTAGCTTAAATAAATTTATGTTTGCTAAATTTTCGGTATGCCATAGGTAAGAGTGTGTGTGTGTGTTTTTTTTTACACCAAAGTGCTATAGTGAAGAAGCACCAGATTTTTTATATAAATGTTATACTACTCGAATATATTACATGATTTTCGATTTTGATAACTTATGTACGTCACAGATCAGAATTTCTTTGTTTTTCATATGGGTACTTTACTGTATAAGTACCTTATTTCCTGGGTAGGATACTGTAGAAGTACCATTTTTTTCTAATTTAAAAATAAAAGAACTCGATACTTTTAAGTAATTTTCTGTTGTGGTAAATTTTCTGTGCGTCTAGAGTAAGAATTTGTTTGTTATTTCATCTATTGCTATAGTGAAGAAGCACCTTATTTCTCATTTAAAAGTCATGCTATTCGAATATATAACTTGATTTTCGGTTTTAATGACTTTTATGCACGTCAGAGGTAGGATTTGATTTGTTTTTCATACGAGTACTATACTAAAAAAGTACCTTATTTCTTGCGTAGGATAATGCATCAGTACATTATTTATGATATATAGATGAAACTCCTTGATGATTTTACATAATTTTCTGTTGTGCGAACTTTTCTGTATGTCAGGGGTGAGAATTTGTTTTTATAATAGAGTTCTATATTAAAGAAGCACCTTATTTCTTATATAAATGTCATACTACTCGAATATATTATATAATTTTCGGTTTGGACTACTTTTATGTACGCCACAGGTAAGATTTCCTTTGTTTTTCATATGGGTACTATACTGCACAAGTACCTTATTTCTCGGGTAGGATACTGTACAAGTACCTTTTTTTTCTAATGTAAAAATGAAAAAACTTGCTACGTTTATGTAATTTTCTGTTGTCTTACATTTTCTGTATGCCAGGGGTAAGAGTTTGATTGTTTTGCTATCTGGATGCTATAGTGAAGAAGCACCTTATTTCTCATATGTAAGTCATACTACTCGAATATGACACATGATTTTCGGTTTTAATAACTTTCATGTATGTCACATGTATGATTTTCTTTGTTTTTTCATGAGTACTATACTACACAAGTACCTTATTACTTTGATAGAATTTCTTGTACACATAAATACATTAAAAACTGATCATTGTATGTGATTTTTGGAATATGATCAGTTAATTAGTATAGGAATGAGTCCAATACATACAAATATATAAGTATATACTATACTAATCATTCATAATAATGGGTTAATTAGTTAAGGAGTGAATCCAATACATAGAAATATATAAACATATACACATAATTAAAATTCATAATGATCGGTTAATTAGTTTAGGAGTGAATCCAATACATACAAATATATAATCATATAAACATATTTAAAATTCATAATGCTCGGTTAATTAGTTTAGGGGTGAATCCAAGACAAAGAACTATATAAACATATGTACATAATTAATATTCTTAAGGATCGGTTAATTAATTTAGGAGTAGATTCAATACAAATGCAATTATTTGATCTATTTACGTGGCTTTTGGAATGTAACAAATAAGTTGATATATCATATATATTTGGCATATGATATTTTCTTTACGTAAATCAAAAAGATTCTTCTGTATTTTTTTAAATAAAAACGTTCTTGTGTATTTATTACATAACATTTAAAAATCAAGAAAAAGAAGAAATTATGGAGATCGAAACCGCAACACTTGTGCTAGAAATCAGTCACGATAGCCATTGCACTAGTAGGACAAGGGCGTTAAAGTTATTGTGAAATATCTAAATAAATAGATTTCTCTTTTACTCGATGTACGCATGCGCACAACGACGCTATGGCGCTATGCTCGTCAATGTGTCATTTCTTTTAAGTCTGAACCCTTTTTTTTAACCTTTTAGCAATTGTTTTAGCCGATTATATACCTCTAATAAAATTCTGCACCCAAAATGCAATCTTTTGAGCAATTGCACGTCGTCCAACGATCACCCGTCCAGGAGGAGATACAATTTGAAAAACGGAGACAGACACTCACACACACACAGACATAGTGAGATTTATATATTAGATTTTGATATAACAGCTAGAATTAAAGTTTAAATTTCAAAAGTCAAGCATCATGGTTCAGTTGTGCTCTAAACAAAAACATTCAATTCGAATGCACTCCTGTCATATCAAAGAACCTACTGTGTACTTTATATACCGGGTCTCTCTACGTGCACGATGATAATGGTGTGAATAAACGTTTAAAATGCAAAAGTCAAGTATCATGGTTCAATTGTGCTTTAAACAGAAATATTCATTTCGAACGCACGCCTGTTATATCAAAGAACTTATTGTTGATTTTATATACCGGACCTTTCTGCTTTTGTGGTTATAAATCTTCTCAAATGCACTTGTGATTTTTGGCTGTTCTAACTAGTTTTGTATCGAAAACATTCCGATGCAAAACCTATCTAAGAATACTGCCAGACACATAAAATATATTTGCGTGAAATTTCAAGAAAATCGCTCCAACTACTTAGAAGCCTATAAGCAACGAACTCACCCACAGACCTACACACAAAGTTCTTTTTTTATATAATAGTAGATATTTATTAAAACGGATAACAAATAATCTATATTATATTTCTCTTTTACTGTATGTCTGCCTGTATGTCTGTCTGACTGTCCGTTACGCTTTTTCTCTGAAACTACTGGACTGATCTGATTGAATGGACCTTTGTTATGAAAAGGTGCTACGAACTAAGTATTATCGTATGTGTTCGATACACAGTTAGGGATTAATAGGAATTATTATATAATATCTATTAATAGGAACTAGTGGGATCTGTGGAAATTCCACAGGAGACTCATTCATATATAATATATTTATGTTGGCATTCTCTAAATGTTCAGCAGAAACGGAAACACTCTGATGTAGCTTTTTTGCTCAAACTGCAAAAGTATTTATCTAAGCTAGCAGGGAAGTTCTAAAATTCTGATTCCAATACAATTACTGATTTCGATTCTTTATCTAAATATTTAACTATAAAATTGTAATTTTTCCTGATTACCGTAAAAACACATGTTAAATGTACAAATATTTTCTCAAACGTAAAAATACACTTGTGGAGGATGATCTATAGATTTTAGTTTTACTGGAAGTTTAAAATCAATAAATATTTATTATTTTATCATTATTATCAACAGTAAAAATTTTTGTTTTAAACAACATCAAATAAAAAATACAATTAAAAGAATCGATTTTGGAATTGGAAAATAGGCACAAATTTTTCCAATTCCAATATTCCGATACTCCAAAAGGTTCCGATTTTTCTGATTCTCGATTCTGATTTCAATAACTCGTCTCAACACAACTATACATGTTATTTTAATATTTACCTCGTACCTAGGTGGTAGGATCAGGTGTGGTTTTAATAAAAGTGTTTCTGTGGAACGAACTGGAGTTGAACTTCGAACACCCAGGTTTCCATCGTGTGTCGTTAATAACTTAGCCATCATCACACCCAGAGTTGAACAACAAAATACAGTTCATAATGTTCGTCTTTTGTTGCAAGGTAATAATAAGTAAATGTCCGCACATTATTAACATAAAACACCTACGTTCACTTTGTTTGTTTAGTCGTTCAAACAAAGTATTTTGTATACGTGCTAGAAGAGTATCCATGTAAGATTAGTTGATTGTCAATATGTATTAACAGTAATTCCAGTTTACTCTGTGAATAAAATAAAAATAAAAATGGATAATTATTCTAGATAAAATAAAAGAAAAGAACAACAAAGACAACAAGCAGTTATAATGAAAAAAAAAAGTGAATATTGAAGTATTATACCCCGTTGAACCACTTTTAGTTGTCTATTTATAGACATTAAATGATAGTAAAATAATTCCTATAATTATTCTGACATGTCAACATCCCGTTTGTGACATCACTTCTTTCGCACACTATAAAATTACTAGTGGAAATTTTGTATTTTTATGTTACATATAAGGGACCCTATGGTCAGTAATAATTAATGTTAACTAGAGTGAATTTTGACACGGATCACATTTAGTGCATGTCATGACAACTTTAATTTGCATAAAAAATCGTTCCCAGAGATGGTTGAGGCAGGGGGGCAGCAGGTCAAATGGTAGATAAAACAGTCAAATGCTGCGAATGGCATCACGTTTTCAAACTGAGAGAAACAAAGGTTTTCGAATCAGTATCTCTATGGAAGCCATGCGGATGAGAGACTGCCGATAATGTAAAAATAATCTAAGCAGAATGTTACCTTGATGTCTCTGTCCGTGTACATCACTCATTTCAGTAAACTGGGAAGCTAATAAATAAATATGAGAATCGTTCCAAAAGTAATACCTCTAGTTTTTTTTTCCACATGCATGGATGTGAGGGGATTGCATCGTTATGATGACTGAACTTATATTTTCATGACTTGAAAGTTTCATCTCTCCATTGCAGATATTGATGATGTGAGACTCAAAGGAAGCATCCCCTATCATGGACGTGCGTCAAAAGCAGAGCCGTCATTGAATTCTTGGCAAAACTGCACTGAAAATGATGATAGAGAAAAATTAATTCTAGAGCGCAAATGATTGCTCCTTTTAATGGTACAACTCCCGTCTTCGTAGCTCTTCAACTTTGTAAGTAAAAACAAAAAAAGGAGCTTTTTGGAACGACCCTTGTAATTAGCTGAAATGACATTAGTCTCTCTCTCCGGAGTCAATTTTATCCTCTCTTTATGAAAACTTTCAGTGAACTTCTTGTGTCGTCTTTCTTAATGAGAGCAATTACTAGATAAAACGGCGACCATGAAAAGAAGCAACTATAAAGAAGTGGGAAAATAGACCATGTATAAATACCGCACGTATGTATAAAAAACAACTATTTTTATTTGTTATTGCAAATGTTACACTATTGTAATTTTGCGTTCTAGTCGAAATTTCTTCTTTCTACATAACCTTTATTCTCCTGATCATAAAATTTACTTTCCAATTTATTTCTTTTTAGATATAAGTTTATCATAGCTTGCAAACTACACAAATAATTTTTGCAATTTATGTGAAAGCAATATACATGAACTCTGGGAAAAAATCAACTTTAGAGGAAATATGTAATAAAAATTGAATTTGGATTAAAATTATGTATTCTACACTACTTTAAAAATTATGTTCCATTTAATGAACAATGCTAGGAAAAAGATTATCTGCACCATCACTAGCTTCGAGTGTCCTCAGTCTCTTTATATAAGGACAATCTGAGATGAAGATACTTCACCTCACAAGTAGACACTTACTAAGTATTTAAAATAACATCCAAATATGATCCTCTTGATACGGCTATACACTGGCCCATACGAGGAATGGTGCACCTCGTTCTAGTAAAGTTACCTCCAGGAGCAACACTAACCAGACCGGCAAGGGATTTTTATCCTGAGCCCTCAGAATCAACAGAGATTAGACCATTCCAGTAATGATCTGGTTCCTGTTAGTTTTGCGGTAGGAAGTTTAGTTCTGTGCAGTTCTATGAGGTCCACTCTCCCAAGCCTTACTTTCCCTATTTTCATGTCTAAGTTCTTGTAGTGGGAGGGAGAACTAAACAGCCCAACAACACTAAGCGGACCAGATGGATTCTTCTCCTGAAATCAAGTAAAACCCAGAAAAACCCACAATTAGGAGAAATTATGACATGATTAAGTGAATAATTAGGAAAAGAAAATTAATGCTCTTAACGGCTTTATTAAATCAACCTTTAAAAGGTAAAAAACAAGCATGTTTGGAATCAAGTGTTAGCCTCCTTAAAAGAGGTCTTTGGTTTCTTAGAACTTGCTGAAGTAAAATGAAAATTAGGTACATACAGAACTAGCAGGGAGACCCGACGTTGTTCGGGGTTGAATGAGGATAAACAAATGTTCCACACTTCCAATACTTTAATTGTCAAAGAAATCAGTGAAATCGTCCATTTTTCAATCAAATCGATCGCTTACTCTAGTTGGGAACCCATCGAAGTGCATCAGGAGAAAACTTTACATGCTTTCCCGTAGTGATTAAGTTCACAATACATTGTAATCTACATTGCAATTTAGAGAATCTACTGTTGATTTTATAAAATTATTTTTATATATAATGGCTTTAATTAAAGTTTAAAATGCAAAGGTTCATTTGTGCTCTAAACAGAAATATTCATTTTAAACGCGCCCCTATCTTATCAAAAAACCTACTGTTAATTTTATATACTAAGTCTTTCTACTTGTGCAATGATAAAACTTCTCAAATGCATTTGTGATGTTAGGCTGTATAAAAATGTTAACTTAGGTCCGAATCCTACTGTTCCTTCTTTAACAGCATTTATTTGATTATCGATTTTCGATACTTATCAGACGTATTGCAATACAAAGTCTATCTAAGAACACTCTCAGCAAAATAAAGTACATTTGTATGAAATTTAGAAAAAAATCGACTTAGCTATTCTGAAATCTATAGAAAACGAACTACCCTCGCCCATGATAGAGTTTTTCTTATATATATGTAGAGACAAGGACTGTGCTTGCGTCAGAATTTTCTTGTCAGTTTATGTAAAGTGCCGAAAGTTTTCTGATTTGTTTTTCACAAACGCTGGGCAATCTTTCAATATATAAATATATTATTTCAATTATTATGAAAATAATTCAATGAAAACTTAATTGAAAAATGAAAATCATATTCTTTTTGTTGTTATGAAGAAAATACAATGAATAATTATCGAGCATTTTTTATGAAACTTTTATGGAAATTAAAATTACAAATCAAGAAAAAAAACACCTATTCTAAGGCAAGTTTCGTGAATAGATACTTATTTTTTAATAACAAACAACTTATAGCTATCAAAATATTTTAAATTTTTCATGTGATTTTTTATAATTTTATTTTTATTAAAATATATTCTTGATTCAGAGTCTTGGCACTTTTTGGCACTTTTTGGCGTTTTATGTAAACTGTGCAGAAAATTCTGATAATAGCACTGTCTTTATTCTGTATAAGTACTAAATATACCATTACTTCCATTTCAATCCATATTTATAGTGCCTATTAGCATCCCATTTATGAGTGAAATAGCATTTATCAAGTGCAGACTATTTAATTATTTCCACAATCAAACAACGTCGCAGCTCACACTGTAATGTTATGACCCTTTAGACTGTGATCATAGCATAGTATCTGTTAACTGTGGCAAGCGGGACAAGGGCCAAAACATTATTATTATTGTTATTGTATTCTTGTTAAGTGATTTGAGCGACGGATGGTCGCTGGATCAGTTATTATGATTAGAAGAATAAACAATTAAATTGCGAAAGAAATGATTGACATGTGAATCGCAAAAAGAATGTGAAAATAGAAAATATATGTAAACATTATTTTGGGGTTTTGAATAAACAAATAACTAGTTGTGGATTAGATTGGTATGAGACACGTAATTAGGTGACGTAAGAGAACACCTGATGTAGTTAGTTTTGGAGAGATTCAGAGAGTTGAGGATTGACCACCAGAGCAGACAGACGTCTAGACAGGGGTGGACAGACAGCTAGGAGCGGGCTGTATGAACAGAAAATGTAGACAACTTCAGATCCTGTGAAAACCATTTGAGACAACTGTAATAAATTTTTATTACAAAAATATAAAGAGTTGTTTTAATGGTTTCATAAATAAGAACAGATGTCTCAATTATATGGTGCTGATCGCTTCATGGTTCGTCACGGAGCAGCGGGAAGATACAGAAGAACTCTTCAAGAAAAAAGGTATGAAGCATATATTATTCTTCTTATATATGAACTGTAAAAATATCTTGTGTGATAAGTCTGATACAACATGACTCGGTTTACACGTGTAGCACATAGTGACTATATGAGGCTGGCTGCACAAGTAAACGGTAACTCGAAATTTAGAGGAGTGGAGCAGCTACATGTCGCACCAATAAATATGTCTGTTCCCACAGTATGGTCCTCAGTAATGACAAGATTTCCGAATTTTTGTGTTCGACCTACGACCATTAAGTGCTAGGAAGTAGGAAAACAAATAAAGTAGGAAATAGATTTATCAATAGAAAATGAACAAGAATTTGTTCTTAACAAAAACGAGGTGAGCTTAGATTTAAATTCGGGTGTGACGAAATGACGATAGCAAAATGATGGAACAATAGGTAGAGATAAATTTAGTCTTATGACGCTAGAGAGTGCCATGGAATGCGACAGCTGATGAGTTTTTAACAATAGAAGCGATTCACGGACGACAAAGGTCAGCTTACGATCAACCAATAATATTATGAGTCGACAAAACATAGATGTGGGCCTTAGTTTGTCAAAGTTTGATGAGGACACACACACAGAGCTGATATATATGTAAAACATCTGAGTCTGTGTTTTCTTCTTTTGTGTTCCTCTATGTTGTATTTTATTTTTATACTTGAGAACCTGTGTGTTCCCTCGACAGCCACCACAGTGAGAGACTATGACGATAAGAACAGAAGATAGAGAAGAAATACATAGCAAACAATGTTGGGGTGGTGATTCGTCGAGCTGGGACCACGCGCTATGACAATTATTCTTACAATCAAACAACATATTGCAATAAACTATTTACAAAACAGGCGCCTAGAAAACAAATTAATTTGCAAATTCGTATGTAAAAGGAGATCTACTGAACTGTTGTGAGCTCCGTCACTTTGACTAGCTCTGAGTGTTTACCGAGGAAGGTGGAGAAAAGATTGGGCACTATGGAAGCCTAAATGCTTTGCTGGATTGATTGAGATTGTCGGACTGACTTCCTCATTTTGGTTGTTATCGTCACAACGTTTCGGCCTGATGAAGGCCGGAGGGCAAAACGGCCGAAACGTTGTGATGATAACAACCAAGATGAGGAAGTCAGTCCGATAATCTCAATCAATGAAAACACCTCATCTCAAAAATACAGACAATTACTAGCTTTGCTGGATGTTTGGAATAACACTGCTCAACGATATCGGCAACAATAATATCTAATGACGTTACAGCATCATATTGATTGAAAGCAAGATAAAGGAATGGCAGCTCAGATGGTTTGGACATGTGTTGAGAGTCAACAATTACACTATTGTGAAATTTGCTTTTATATTAGAAGTCGCTAAGAAGCAGGGGTGGTCTGGACCATCGATTAATCGAACCATGCCCAAGGGCTCAGCACTGAGAGAGGCCCCACCTGCCTGCCAATCAAATTATCATTATTTAGTACATGCGCTCCCACTTGGATATAGTGGTCTGTGATGGTTATATGTCTGTTTATATACTTTACTAACTAAACGTCTGTATATATATAGTTGAATCGTATGTGTCTGCATTTGTGACGTATTTGCGTCTATTATGTGTATAAAGTTGAATCGTGTATACATGACACTTCTAATGTCTTTTGTATTCTTATCATAAATGGACCATACGTATGTATGTATGTATGTATGTATGTATGTATGTATGTTGGATATTTGTTTTCGTTTGATTCCTATTTACTTGTCCATTTACTTGTAAAATAATGTCAGAAATATGCCATCATCATCATTATCTACAGCAGAAGTGTGTGTCTTGCAAACAAACATTTTTAACAAAAAGTCCAGGCGCTCAGTTGGATATTTGTTTTCGTTTGATTCTTACGTCCATTTACTTGTAAAATAATGTGCGAAATTTACCATCATCATCATTATCTACGGCAGAAGTGTGTGTCTTGTAAACAAACAGTACTGATCTGATGGATTTTGTTCTCATTTGATTCCTACGCCCATTCCTTTGTAAAGTTGCACAAACTCTTCAACGAGTAACTGTCTCTTCTACAAATTGTTTGTTTTGGATTGTTTTTTTTTTCATGTCAAACTCATTGAGTTGTACCCATCACCTTCATCCTGAGGATATGTGACTTTTGGAACGTTCCTTCATGTGTATTTTACATGTATGTGTATGTGTACGTGTGTGTACGCATATGTAAGTACATGCTTATATGTGTGCCCCTATGTGTGTATGTTCGCATTTGTGTGTACATGCATATGTATGTTTGTGTGCATTCTGTGTGTATGCATGTATGTGTGCATGCATTAGGACAGGTCGATTTGCAACTTTTTTCAGAAAATCAACATGGCACTGGTGATGACAATTGGGATTTGATGTGATAAGAACATATACCAAAAATTAGATTCCTATCTTGAACAGAAAATTGAGCATTTAATTTTAAAAATCGTGTAGAAAAATGCTGGAAAATCCTTCATTTTCATAGCATTATTCACAACACTGACTTTGAAATTTCACTATTTTTTCATAAAATATTAAAATTGATATGTTTATATGAAATACATTGAAAGAAAAATAAATGCATGAATTATAATTTTAATTATGAATCACAACTAGCAAAATATCTCAACTTTTACTGCATTGATTAAACAAAAATTGTAAAAATGCTAATTAGCAACTAAGTCTTTTAAATTTCACTATTCAAAAAATATGTGAAGATGTATTACACGATATAACAACTTGATACAAGGTAAAGAACCATATATTTTTATTTTTTATTCACTGCAATAATAAAAACTGTTATAATAGAACTAAATTTTTCTGTGTAATTTCATTTTGAAGAAAATGAAGGAGTAATTTGCTGGCACGATGACTTTGTAATAATGTGTCTATGTCTTGCTTCCTGCTAATATACAACTTTTTGAGAAAAATCAACCAAATTTTACCAGTGTGTGAAAATTGATACCAATAATCTTTTTCAGTCTTTATTTATTATTGTTTTTAGTTGTTCACTATTTCTGGGAAAAACAACACACAAAAAATAATTATTTGAAAATATTTATTTTTTTATGTTTTTGCGATGTAATATGAATAAAACTGACTATTGTTTGTGTAAATTGAGAAAACTAATAAAATTTAATGGATAAATATTTATTTACCTATTGAACAAAATCGTTTCAATGTCCTCTTCTCTCACATATCTGAGTTTATTATCGATATTATGATATTTTCTGGAAGTAGTGCAAAAACACTATATTTTGAACTGTTTAAAACAGTAATTTGGATTTCAGTTAACTGTTTTGTTTTCTGAATCATATTAAAAATATACTGTTGTTGGTTAAAAAATTGTTGGTTTTGATCTCAAACCAACTAACTGTATACACTTGGATGATAAATTTGACTAGAATGTTTAATTTATCAGAGTGTTTGAGGATAGATGCCTCTGGTCCTAAACACGTTAACCTTGTGGCTAATGTTAGATATCTTGCTTGATTCAAGGGCCCAATTTTCTAAGCTTAGGTTAACTTCGAGAAATGCCAACAACATACTCAAAAAGTAGCTTCTGATCTTCACTTAAATTATTTGTTTCTTTTACTGTCAGATAATGAGGATCGGGAGGAGCGCTAATTTTTTAGAATTCTATTTGAGGCAAATCTTGATAATTATTGATACAAAGTTTTCCCAAAGGACCAGTAAAAGGCTTTTTGTTGTTCCATCAATTAATTCAAAAATTGCTCTAAATGGCAGTTCTTCTAGTGGAACCTGAAAATAGCAAAATTTGCATGTTTAATAATAGAACCAGAATACATAATAAATACCAATATATTATTTTATTTTTCACAAAAAAGGAACATAATTGTAGGTGAATCTATAGAATCAATTTTACCTCCTTATTAAGAGAACCAGTGCAGACTATGTGTCTTGTTTGATAATTTTCTGTCTTGCACTTTATTGCAAAGTCATCACATCTCAAGACAGGAAGTTTACAGCTAAAAGAAGATATATCAAACTGTGTAGCAGTTCATTCATTCTTTTAACTTTCATTGCTGCAAGGGATTTTCTGTCAATCTGTTTGGCCCTCTTATAGCAAAATATATTGATCTTCTGTCATATATAACCTTCCCTTAACAAGGGCAATTGTGGATTAATTGCTTGCCAAATACTAATTAATTCCTTATCAATTAACTTAGAAACCTCACTATTTTTTAAGTATATATACAGCATAATCACGTTGACACACCAGTTCCCGCTGGATCATCGAAGTTAAGCAACGTTGAACCTGGTCAGTACTATTGGGTGACCATTTGGGACTTCCAGCTGCTTTATGTACTCTCTGCTTATCTCGACATTGTTTCCAGTCGTCCTGGACTTCTCCTTGCCACTGGACTCAAATAGTGCCGATTCAGGAGAGGTGTGGTTGGGGATTGTGCAACCCTTGCTACACAATTACATGCGCAACTGCCCCTTACAGGTGGTATCCTTTGTCTTTCAAAACTGAACAGAGGCATCATTTTTTTAAGTGGGGATAACGGTTTTCGAGGAAATAACTAAACTGGATGACTTGTCATGAAGTTGGGGTGCTGTTTCATCCAAACGACAAGGTGGACCAGCAAATTTTGTGAACCACGCGTTAAAACTGAACGTCGTGCTTTTACTGACATTCTAATCTGAAAAGTAAAATAAATAAATGGATTATAACTGAAGAAAACTGTTTTAGGCTATTTCCCAGTTTCATACGTAAAAAAAATAAGTGCTAGTTATAAGAAAAACTTCGTAGAGTTGAATGAGATGTATTGAAGAGAGAGTACCAGACCAAATCAGAGGCATAATAGTGTTTAGTTTAGACATTTTTAGTAGACTTTAACTCCTCCTTCGATAACAGTAATTTATCCATAAAGAAATTCATTCTTGCTGTAGCTGTGCCATTTTAAACGAGTGTTTAGAGTTTGAAAGACCAGTGCTTGTGCATCTATGTTACCATGATATATTTGATAGTATTTTCTAGTGAAATGTAATTTTTATGGTATTTTTGTTTATTAAATTGTTAGGTGAAAGTACAGAATAGTTGCAACACACCCTCCCCATGTTAAGAATGGCTTTCTAAATAATAAATTTATTTTAGCACAAATAACGTAGATGCACAAGTACTGAACAACCTTTAAAGCAGTTTTCTTATTTACTCATATTAACCTTTGAGGGTTATCTGAGTTTAAAATTATAATTTTAGAACAAAAATACTGCTTAAAAACAATTACTTCCTAAAAATAAAAGAAACAAAAATTTGCCACTAATTTTCTGCAAAGTATTTTTTTTATTAAGTAGAAAAAACTCGAAAATTTACATTGTTATATTTCGTAAAGAATGTGTAGAATAAAATTGTATGGACTATTTTTTAAAATATAAAACTGGAGTATTACTATATTTTAATAAAAATTTCAGATAGAATTTGATGTGAAATATTCAGTTGGTGAAAAAATAATTATTTTTTGACGTTCGTTAATGACCTTATTTTTGCACCAACTAATAGAAAAACAAATTACAAAAGATAAAACAAATGTTTAAATTCGCTGTAGACACTTGAAATATAATAATATATATTTTAGTCCTTTTCATTTCTCCTTTCGAAATAATTAAGCCTAAAAATCGTAAGATTTTCAAATTAAATAATAAACAAACGTTAATTTTAAATAGCAATAACGAGTGTGTATTTACAACGGTGAATCTAAAATGTTCCCACCCCAAAAAAGTTCCTGAAATGAAAATGTGAACTTTAGTCGCTATTATTTAAAAAACATAATTTTGCCTTTACAGTTAATATTTTATTAATTCATTATGCTCACTCATTTTATTTAAAAATGTAGTTCAAAACATATTCTAAAGAATAATTCCATTTTCTCAACAGTACGGATTGTTTTGGTGACGGGACGTTCTTGACAATTCACCGAAAAACTTTTAATAGCTTCAATTTTAAAGTCATTTCCTCAAGCAAAGATATCGATTTTGAAAAAAATATTTTGTGTAGGTCTTTTCTATGTCAAACCCCAACTATCATCAACATTGCATCACCATGGTCCCAAAATGCCGTATGCATGCATGTGTTTATTTCCATGTGTATGTGGGGTTGGGGTGGAGAGGGCTCCCGTAAGCCGTGGTGAAGGCAACCCCTCTAGGAGAAGCAAATCTCTGATTTAAAAAACCATAAATCGGGAGACCACCTAAGCTGGTCTGCAGTTTAACTTGTTGCTGGCTATCTTGCTCTTGCTTGTTGCTGGATCTGAACATTTTGAACTGAGAGAGAGAGATTTAGCTGTCGTACAAAGCTAAAACTCTGTAGCATCATCTTTGTATAGATACTCCCTCAGGTATTTGTCTATAAAAATAGTCCTGTGGCAATGGAAAAGTTGTGAGTGTGTAGGCTTGAAATGCTGGAAGCATGTAATAATTGATCGCCATCATTATATGTATCTGTGTGTGCATGTATGTATGCATGTATGTATGTATGTATGTATGTATGTATGTATGTATGTATGCATATGTGTATGTATGTTTATCCTTCAGGGAGACTTCCAAAGGATGAATGAACCCTTTTTCGGGGTCAATGGCCAACTAGCACCGTGTGTGTTTGTGTGTATGTATGTGCGTGTTGGGATGGAGAGGGCTCCCATAAGCCGTGGTGAAGGCAACCCCTCAAGGAGAAGCAAATCTCTGATTTAAAAAACCATAAAGCAGGAAACCAGTGCCCGCATTAAGCTGGTCTGTAGTTTAACTTGTTGCTGGCTATCTTGCTCTTGCTTGTTGCTGGATCTCAACATTTTGAACCGAGAGAGAGATAGACTTAGCTGTCGTACAAAGCTAAAACTCTGTAGCATCATCTTTGTATAGATACTCCCTTAGGCATTTGTCTATTAAAATGGTCCTGTAGTGATGGAAATCATTTTTGGGCTCATGGGCTTTAAGTGTCTGAGGGAGTGGCACTCGTCTGACAAGACGTTGCAATCATCATGTCATCATGTATGTTTATATATGTACATGTGTATGTATGTATATCTATGTGTATATGTATGTATATATATGTGTGTATATATGTTTATGTGTGTAAGTATATATAGATGTTTGTGTGTATGTATGTATATGTATGTGTATATATGCATATGTGTATGTATGTGTATAGATGCATATATATATGTATGCATAGTTATATGTAGTTAAATGTATGTGTATGTATATGTTCATATATGTGTACGTATTTGTATGTGTATATGTATGTATATGTGTGTTTGTATTTGTATATGTGTGTATATATGTGTATGTATATGTGTATATATGCATGTGTGTATGTATATGTATGTATGTATATTATGTATTGTGTATGTATGCATATATGTATATATGTGTGTATGTTTATAAATATATATGTGTTTATTTGTATATATGTATGTGTGCGTGTGTGTATATATATGCATGTATACCAATGACCGTCTTCAGTATCATGTCTGCTTGAGCGTGTGAATTCGCTGGTAATACAAAAAAAAAAAATGTCATTTTTGGGCTCATGGACTTTAAATGTCTGAGGGAGTGGAACTCATCTGACAAGACGTTGCAATCATCATGTTATATAACGGACTGTTTTCCTTAGATCCTTACTGTCTATTTTACGCCCTGTGATTCATCTCATCCAGTATTGTTGATTTGTGTGTGTCGCCATAATTACATATAACATGACATAACCACATTATGACATACCTGTTTTGCTATTGTTTCTTTTCGGAGTTTCTTCAACCATCTTGGATTCTGTTTAAACAAAGACACTTCAAAACAGACACAAGAATGCTGAATCTTTTTATATATATGTTCTTTATTCCTCCCAGGTACTTGTCATAGTAATCGACGATCTTGGCTTGGGGTGGTTCTCCTACGTCTCCATTCTGAGACTTCTTCCACCCTACCTCCTTCATAAGGAAAGTCATTTTAGAATTTTTGTTCCTTGACATCTACAATCTAAGTCAACGATTCTTCAGCAAACCAGAACATGTGACATGTGATACGTCAACTTCCGGTCATCTGTTCGGATACTTTCCGGTGAAAACTTGATCAGGTCACAGTTTGACATGCTTTAATAACCTTTCAAAACATGGCTTCACATCTCTTGTCCATGCAACTATAAATAGATAGATAGATAGATAGATAGAT
>NC_136493.1:126523522-126563522 GCF_053919585.1 Euprymna scolopes | reverse complement strand
CCATATCTGGGCAGGAGCTGCTAAAATCAGCCTATCCTGCCTTGACAGAGTACAAAATAGACTTCGTGGCTTAGTGGGGGATTTCTCTACCCTGCAACCTCACTCCCACAGAACAGACGTTGCGAGCCTATCCTTATTTTATCGTTATTTCCATGGCAGGTGCTCGTCTAAACTCCAATCTCTGGTCCCCCCTCGCCAATCTTTCACGAAAAACACCCGTCTAGCTGAATCCACTGTGAAAAATTTCCCCCACTCTATATCTGTGCCTAAATCAAAACGCGGATTCCATGAACAAAGCTTCTTTCTTAGAACTGCACGCCTGTGGAACTCTGTTCCGTCTGCCTGCTTCCCTCCGCACTACAACTTGGATTTCTTCAAGTCCAATGTTAACAAATTCCTAATGAACCGCCCCCTTAAGTAAACACTTCATCAAATCTCCACACTAACATAATGTACTTGCAATAACCCTTATCCCTGAGTGGCTTCCGGGCCTTGATAAGTGGTGATCACTGTGTAAAAAAAAAAAAAAAAAAAATTGCGCATGCGCGGTTATGCCTAGACTTGCGTTACAAAATTTGGGACACAATGTACATATTTACTTTTGTACCGTTTCTATATTTACTTTTGTACCGTTTCTATATTTACTTTTGTACCGTTTCTGACAAAAGCTTAATTTGCACCAAATATAAAAAGTAAACAGATCGCATTTTCTGGCTAATTTTCTCGACGCTGTTTTTACAGTTTGTCAATGTGCAGGGAGAGACTACTCTCGTTTATTAAAAGATACGTTCAGCTCGTAATTTAAGACGCGATATTATTTTTATTAAATCAAAACATTAAAAAACAAAAACAAAGCTACGGCGATTTTTTAATGTAACAAAGTTAATAACATTAATAATACAAAATGTATAATGCTAAAACCAACGAATAAACGATATTTGTATGAGATGAAAACATTAAAAAATAAAGCCGTGGCAAGTTTTTTAAAAATTTTATTTTTAATTAAAAAGTAAATGTTATGGTAAGGTTTTTAAAAAATAGTCTTTAACCTTAAAAAAATACAAAGGATGAAACTGCACATCGGTTCTCACCGGATCACCAAAGTTAATCAACGATAAGTCTGGCCAGTACCAGGTGGGTGACTATTTGTAAGTACTAGGCGCTGTATAGAGTGACAGGACAGCACTACTGTTAAAGAAAAAGTAAAGCGCCTCCTTCTCTCTGCTAGTATATGCGAAACCCTTGGACAAGGTCGAGAAACCACGATCAGGGTAAAGTGAGGTCATGGAAAACAGGTGACAGATGTAACGTAGGAATGATTCTGTTCATAGCTTCGTATCTCATTGTGCTGAACAGAAGATATCTTTGACCACAATGGTCAGGACAATCGCCCAGTATGGGCATTGCTAGGATAGAAAGAAACTGTAAAAAAGCTGTGGCAATCCATCAAAGAAACCGCATTAACTGGGTTCTGAATGACGAGCAACAATAAATTCATGAGTGTCTCGGGAGAGATAGATAGATGAAGAGTCATAACCGTCCATACCTGTACAAGGCATGACACCACTTAAATGAATGAATTAAAGTACTTTTATTTGAAAGTCTGATGAAAGAGTATATCTTCGGAAATTAAATTTAATAAATAAATAAATAATAAAATTCAACTGTATCGGATAAGTTTTAATAATTCAAATTCCCAATATATTGTTTCTGAAACGAGAATACTATTTTTTTTTAATACATTTTTATGTTTTAAAGCAGAAAATTCACATGAAAGAAATTGTTTGAAAATAAAGTAAGTCAATTCAAAGAAGAAACATTTTTATTTGATATTCTACAGTGTTAACTTCACATGAACATTAATTTAATATACAAAGCAACTTAGCAACAGAAGGGTCTTAATATTTCAATCATTTACCAGCTTGTTAAATTTCAACTGCGAATAAATCCAAGGGAGATAATTCGATCATCAGTTCAAGGGAAATAATTCTATTTTTTATTGAATTATAGCAGTTACATAATTAAGATCTTTGGTCAAGATCAGAGTGTAGTATCTGTTCTTCAGATGCTGCACTTCTATTTCTTGTTCTCTTTCAGTGGAGGAGAAATCCTTCACGACTGAGACAATTTTTATTTTTGTACCTTTTCTCCACGTTAAAAAACGACCCTGGTGTCTAACTCTGTCCCGTGGGGAGGCATAGTAAATAGGTACATAATTAAGATCTCTTTTTTTTTTTTTTTTTTTTTTTTTGGACTATTAATATTCACGTAATGATTCGGTTGGCTAACAAACGCGTGTAGAAATACTCAAGCGATTAAAGCTTAATTTCACACGCGCGGTTATGCCCAGATTTTTTTTACAAAATTCGGAACACAATGTGCATATTCACTGTTTCCTGCTTTTGTCAAAAGCTTATTTTGTGCCAAATATAAAGAATAAACACATTTTATGGCTCATTTCTCGTGTGGCTTCGACAAAATGTGTACACAAAGCGGAAGCAGATTCGAAACCAAAATTACAAGGCTAACAGACTTGGACTCAATTGTACTTTTATAATATTAGGGTGAGAAGAAAGTTCTTGCAGAATTATTAATTTTGATTTCAAAAAGCTGCTGATCAGCTCGCGATATCAATGAAGTGTTTGACCCATGAACCACTACTGAACGCACAGCACAATGGTAGCTTAAGAAATTTCTGGCGGCGATGAGAGTCTTAAAGATGATGGGCATTGTGGTCTGCCTTCGGATGTTAACAATGACCAATTAAGAGACTTAGTCGAAGCCAATCCAACCAAAACTATTGGAGAACTTGCTTCTAAATTAGATGCAACATATAAGACAATTTCCAACCATTTGAGAGAGATTGGAAAGACAACAAAATTGATAAATGGGTGCCTCATGAATTGGACAACAACCAAAAGAAACGCTGTTATGAAATGTTGTTTTCCCTTCTTTTATGCAACAAGAACGACCCGTTTCTTGACCGGATTGTGACTTGCGATGAAAAGTGGATTCTTTACAACAAAAGGAGATGCTCAGCTGAGTGGTTAGATGCTGGCAAAGCTCCACAACATTTCCCAAAGCCAAAATTGCACCAAAAGAAGGTCATGCTGATTGTTTGGTGATCTGTGACCGGTCTCATTTATTACAGTTTTTTGAATGCAGGTCAAACTATTGCAGCAGACAAGTACTGTCGATAAATGGATGAAATGTATTAGAAATTACGACAATACACAGCATTAGAAAAGGCCCAATTCTCCTCCATGACAATGCCTGATCACACGTTGCTAAAGTAACCCTGTAGAAGTTGAATGAATCGGGCTATGAAACTCTGCCTCATCCGCCATACTCTCCAGACCTCTCACCTACCGACTACCACTTTTTCAAGCATTTCGACAACTTTCTGCATGCGAAATGCTTCAAAAACCTAAGTGATATCAAAAACGTCTTCAGTGACTTTATTACCACCAAAATGCAAGATTTTTACGTCACTGGCATAAATGCACTTGTTTTGCATTGACAAAAGTGTTGATTTTGATGATGCTTATTTCGACCAATAAATTCTTATTTGAGTCAAAATATTTCATCTAAATTAAAAAGTTAAAAACTGCAAGAACTTTCTTGTTAACCTGATATATTAATTTATATTTTCGTGTTCTTGTGTTGATGAAACTATTAAATAATGTAAATTGTACATGGGTTCGTTTTTCTACATACGACTCTGGTGACCTTTTCTTCTTCTTCTTCTTCTTCTTCTTCTTCTTCTTCTTCTTTGTAAACAAGACCAGTTAAACGAATACAGACGCTACTATGAAATGGCAATCTCTAACAATAAACTCACCCCACTAACAAAGACAACAAAGTTTAGACCATTTTAAAAATAACCTATTCTATTTTGACCACAGTATATTGCTGGTCATGCTCTGCCCAGTTCTAGGAGGTCCACCTTCCAAGGTTTTGCCTTCACTCTTTGAGAAACGGTCTGTAAATTGCTAATCACCTGAGGCACCCCTATTGCGGAATGCTGACCGGACTATCCGGGCATTCTTTGCAAGCCAGAGTGCACCTCCTAGAGTGCGGTACATCTTTAATCCCACTTTCCAGTTCTTGTGTCACATCTTCCTGCCATGGGTGGAAGATAGATAACTCACTTAACTCCTCTACAGAATAAATCCTAGAGACGTAAATCGGATATCAGCTCAAGGGAAATAACCCAGATAAAATCTTGCTGTTACACATATGGCATCTATTTAAAGTTAAAATCGTCAGTGTTTCCTTTTATTATGAACAGACTCCGTGCGGTTACTGTTTCTTAACACCTTTTGTATGCTACTTAGATTATAATATCTAAGATTTACAAAACAAGGTCGCGTCTATCTTTAATTTGCTCGACTTTTACACGTTATTTTTGCGATATTTTTCACTCACCACATATTTCTTTGGCTTGTCATATATAAACGAAACTGAATCCATAGCACAGCCAGTTCCCTGGGACGTCCACTAGATGTATCAGAATTTTGGGGGCATTTTTGACACCCCTAACATAAAACTGTGAATAAAATATAAACAGCTCATAATCTCTTTTTAAAGTTGGTTGTTTATTTTCTTTATGGATTATACTCACAAAATAAACTATTAAAGTTGTATAAAAAGTAATAGAAATATTATTTTTTATTAAAAAAAAACAGTAATGAAATCAATTAAATTTTATGAGTTAAGTATTTTTAAATTTTTAAACTTTAAAAATCTATCAAAATTTTTCTATTGATTCAATTTTTATGATATTTTCAGGGTCAATGTGAAATTTTATGCTCTTTCCGATAAACTGAATATAATATTTTAGACAAACGTTTTTTTTTAAATTCACGCATCCCCCACATTTTTAAATGTCTATTAAAAAGTAAATAATTAATTTATTCACCAAAGTTTTATATATCACAAATTAAAGATAAAAGATCAATAAATAATATATTCAAATTTAAAACAACAAAAAAAGTGTTTTTTTTTATTTTTTATTTTTTTTAAAATAAATTTACCTGTAAAATCCGAAGTTTAAAACCTTTTTTTTTTATAAACCAGGTTTTTTAAAAAAAAAAAAAAAAAAAAAAAAAATGAAACCTTGGTCCTTGCTCCTTTAATAAAAAAAAAAAATTAGGGTTTGAATTACATTTTTCGAGTAGTTATAAGCTTGGAAAGACAGGGGGTCGAATTATTCAATATATTTCACGCATTCGTAAGGTCAGTTTCTGGCACACCTAGACGTCCACAAAAGCAAAGGTTTGATCAATGCGAGGGAAACCCCTTATTGCTATTCCCCTTTTTATGGGGAGATGGCCCCCCCTCCCTCACCGATGTGCTGGGGAACAGCGCAACTCAAGTTGTGGAAATAAACCTCGAGAGTTAAATACCCCCTTTTTTTTGTGATACGGTCTTCGGGTCAAGATCAAAGTGTAGTATCTGTTCCGGCAGATACTGCAAGCTATGACTAGCTAGGACTAGCTATGACTAGCAAGGACCAGATGTGGGGGCAACCCCACATGCCTGACCTTTAACCAGCTCCCATTTCCCACCTCTCGGGAGCTGGTCCCCTTTTTCCCTTCCCCCTCCCTTCACTCCTCACATTAAAAATCGGCCTTGTGCCTAATTTGCTCGGTGGGGGAGCAAATAAATACCATCTGTTCCGGCAGATGCTGCAAGCTATGACTAGCTATGACTAGCTATGACTAGCAAAGACCAGATGTGGGGGCAACCCCACATACCTGACCATTAACCAGCTCTCATTTCCCACCTCTCGGGAGCTGGTCCCCTTTTTCCCTTCCCCCTCCCTTCACTCCTCACATTAAAAATCGGCCTTGTGCCTAATTTGCTCGGTGGGGGAGCAAATAAACACCATCTGTTCCGGCAGATACTGCAAGCAAAGACCATATGTGGGGGCAACTCCACATATAAGACCTTGGTCAATGTAGGGGCAACCCTTCATACCAATTGTCACTATCCAGCTCCCCTACTCCCCGGGGAGTTGGTCCCCATTTCCCCTTCACTCCTCACATTAAAAATCGGCCTTGTGCCTAATTTGCTCGGTGGGGGAGCAAATAAATACCATCTGTTCTTCAGATGCTGCATTTCAATTTCTTGTTCTCTGTCAGTGGAGGAGAAATCCTTCACGACTGAGACAATTTTTATTTTTGTTCCTTTTCTCCACGTTAAAAAACGACCCTGGTGTCTAACTGCCCTGGGGGGAGGCATTGTAAATAGGAACAATATCATATTTTTACTGATGCAAGGGAAATAACTCCAAACTGAGTTATATCCCTTTACAAAACCGTGCCTATACTTGCGATTCGACTTTTGAAACGTGAATATAATATCGATTACTAAGTGACCACTTTTTATATCCTAATTCGCCACCGAAAGCTACACGAGAGTAATGGTTAACGAGATTGTCAGTTGGGTAAATGTAGAGTTTAGCGACGTAAATTATTTGACATACAAAAAAATTATAAAAACTATTTATTTTTTATATAAAACACATTATTAGACCCAAAAGCTGAAACAAAACCAGAAAAAATTTCATCTTTTTTATTTTTTCATCATTTTTTATTTGAACATTTTTTTTCGTGAAATCCGTTGATGCGCTTCCCATGCATCTTGAAAAGCTAGTGTCAAATGCTGGCACTCATTTCGAATTCTAAATAAAACCTTATGCTGTACACTTTCCTATTATATTCATTTCTGGTAAAAATTGTGTTTCAGTAATAAATCAAAAGAACTTAATAATAGAGAGTTACTTTCCAATCACCCTGTACACACACACACACACACACACACACACACACACACACACACACACACACACACACACACACACACACACACACACACATATATGCTATTATTATATCAAATAAAACAAAGTAAATTTTTCCCATATCTAAAAAGACATTATAGAAAAAGAAACACTGGCTCCACACGTACATTAATCCAAAATGGCCACACTACCTGCCAATAGCTAATGCATGCTTTGTGGTTATTATCAATCGATTTTATTCAATTAACTAAACTCCTACAATAATTCCGAAGAGAATCGTTCTCCGAAACAAGTCAAACTTAGAGGTGTACATTACCCAGTGTAAGTTAAATAAGTATATTTCATTTTGATTAAAAGAATTGCAACATTATCATTGTTTGTGTTTGATATTCCATAAAAAGAAAATATGACTTTTACTTTCTTAAAGTAGGAATCCCAGATAAAACGCCAAACATTAATCAACGGGAATTAGATATTATACATTTGCTGAAATTTATTTTAACTGATGTCTCTCTACTTACATTCATCACAATCAACGCCGAGTACATACTTGGGCTCCTATCCAAAAATCTAAAGAGATGTGATACCATCGACACTCCTCGAAGTTTTAGGAAGCAAAAAAAAAAAAAAAGATGAAAAAAGATGAATAACTATAACAAAAAGAGGAAATAGTTGATCAGCAAAATAAAAAAATATAGGAAGTGAGGTTAGTAGAAAGATAATGGAAGGAGGAAATGGTTTACATTCGAAAATAGGATGGTTAATCAAGGTGTGTCAGCAATTGGGATAAAGAACCAGACATTGAGGTCAATATATTTAGAGTTAGTTTATGGACTGTTTTATTTTGAAGGTGAGTTTTGTTACAGTTACGATTTTGTGTGTGTGTGTGTGTGTGTGTGTGTTTTAATGGAAATCGCTTGAGACAAAGCATGACGTCACTTGATGGAAGGAGCTAATAAGAATGAAAGCTGGTATTATGAAGAGAAGAAAGACCTATTGACTTTAGCTTACAAAAAGACCAAGAGTGTAGGTCGAAAGAAAACAGTGAACAGGAATAGAGTTCCACAATCTTGCAGACCCTGGAATGAAGTCTGAGATGTCGGAATTTTTCTGTCTCTGTCTGTCCTTGTGGCCATGTCACTAGTAAGGGTGCTGGAGGTAAACGTTTTGTCTGGGCTGACGTTATCCGCCTTATAGTCAGGGACCCGAACCTTGGATTAACCACTAAGGAGGCTGTCCTATCAGCAGGCGCAAAGTACTGGGACTGCTGTATTGCCATTTGGTGAGTGGATCTGGACCATGCAGTAGTCTTTGGTGGGGCCTCTCGATGCTATACTAGTGGGTAATTGTTACGGCTTTACCTTTTCATGTGCTACAAAAAAAATTTTTTTTTCCTGTCTTTTTCTCTCTTACTTTCCCTCTCTGTACTGCTCTAACCAAGTATGCCGACCTATTCCATAAATCCCAAAACCTCAACATGAAATATCTCCAGAATAAAAACTCGATTAAACCTAGAACCCCATCTTCCAACGTAGACCCCTACTATAAGGTCTCCTTCTCCAACATCAGGGGTCTACGTTCCAACCTTCCAGAGGTTGAAACCCAATTACAGGAGACAAAACCGAACATATTATTTCTAAGTGAAACTGGAATAGGGCCGACCACTTCCCTAGATGAGTTCATAATTAACGGATACTCTAACTTAACAGCTAAATCTGACCCCCAAGATCGCCATGGGCATGGAATATGTGCCTACATTAAAGATGGCTTCCCATGTGGCAGGGATATCTCTAGAGAAGATCCTAACTTACCCTATATGTGCTTCAAGGTTGCACTTGCTAACACCACTGCATTTATATTTGCTCTCTATCGGCGCCCACAACAGCGGAGTTACTATCTTTAAGAGCATATCTGAGAAAATAGACCACATACTGTCTGCACATCCCTCGGCTAACATCCACATCTGTAGTGACTTCAACGTCCATAACATGGAATGGCTGACCCATTCAAATAAGACAGACGATGAGGGGAGGTTTTGTCATGATTTTGCCATTGCTTATGACCTCACTCAGATTGTTCGCGAACCCACCCATGTGCCCGATACACCCGATCAATATGCAAGCCTCCTAAACCTTTTTCTCTCGACTTCCCCTGAGCTATGTTCATGTTCCGTTCATTCCCCTCTAGGATCCTGCGACCACTCCGTCGTATCAGTTAAGATAAAAACGAAATTTAATAAGTCCCCATACGTACCCCTCCACCGTACTGTATACCGATACACTATGGCTGACTGGGATAGCTTCCGTACATTCATATCTGATTTACCTCTGTACTCCATGTTTAAAAAGGAAGTGTCCTCTATAGTATAAGATCTGACCGGATGGTTAATTGTAGGCATAGTCCAATTCATACCATCTAAAAAATTCCAACAAAAACCTAACAGCCAGCCATGGTTCTCCTCAGAATGTGCTGCTGCTATCGCGCACAGAAATCACTTTTTCCATAGCTACCAACGTAATAGATGCACTGAGACTAAAGCTGCTTTCAGGACTGCTAGCAACCACTGTAAAAGAGTAATAAAAAATGCAAGAGAGCTATATGCGGAGTCTGTTAAATCCAAAGTAGCTGATTAGCGGCTTGGTTCCCACCAAATAACAAATAGGATCCTGAACAGAAGTGTGCGTTCTATCCCAAACATTATCAATGGACTAGAGGTCATCTCGTCAGCGTCAGACAAGGCCAAACTATTTGCAAAGAACTTTGCAGCTAATTCTACCCTATGCGACGAAGGCCATCAACTCCCCATATTTCCTCCTATAACACAGAACAAGCTAGGTAACATACAAATATCCGTGCATGAGGTCGCCAAGCTAATCAAAAACCTTGATTCCAGTAAAGCAACTGGCCCTGATGGCATCCCAATTATAGTGTTAAAAAAGCTTCAACCAGAACTCGCTCCCATACTTATGAAACTATTTAAGCGCTGCCTTAAGGAGAAGTGCTTTCCGACTCCCTGGAAGACCTCATCAGTTTGCCCTGTATTTAAGAATTCAGGTGATAAGTCATCTCCCTCTCAGTACAGACCAATAAGTCTCCTGTGTGTTATGAGTAAGTGGTTCGAATCCATATTAAATAGAGAAATAGTCAACCACCTAGGAGAAACAACCTTCTTAGTGACACACAATATGGTCTCTGCTCTGCAAGATCTACCGCAGATGTGCTGATGGTTATATCTCACAGGATCTCTTGACAAAGGCTTCCTTTCTAAGACAATTGCTCTTGACATATCAAAGGCCTTCGACAAGGTATGACATAAGGGTCTACTTCACAAGATTTCCAGCTACGGTATAACTGGAAATGTTTTCTCAATCATTAAATCATTTCTCTCCGATAGGCTCATAAGAGTAGTGGTAGATGGACAAAAATCGGAGGCCTGCAATATAAATGCTGGAGTCCCTCAGGGGTCAATCCTGGGCCCAACTCTCTTCCTGATCTACATCAATGACCTCCCTAAACACATACTTAAATCATTCGTTGACATCTATGCTGATGACACGACCATCTACGGCAACACATCGAAGGCTGTAAATGACAAAGTTCTCTCTGATTCTCTCTCCTCTGATCCCGAACGCGTGGTTCAGTGGGGGAAGACGTAGCTGGTTACCTTTAATGCATCCAAAACCAAACTCCTATTCTTACACCATCAACGCTCTGATATCCATCTGGCATCAATTGGGATGGATGACTTTCATCTGGATGAGGCCCCGTGTTTTGACAAGCTTCTGGGTTTGACCTTTACTCCTGATCTGAAATGGAACATGTACATCAAGTCTGTTACCAAGGTCGCTGGAAAGATGGTGGGATCCTTCTACCGCTCTAGAAGATATCTTACTATTGATGCAATTCTCTATCTATATAAAAGCAAAGTACGCCCAAGGATGGAATACTGCTGCCATATCTGGGCAGGAGCTGCTAAAAACAGCCTATCCTGCCTTGACAGAGTACAAAATAGACTTCGTGGCTAATTGGGGGATGCCCTTTTCTCTACCCTGCAACCTCTCTCCCACAGAAGAGACGTTGCGAACCTATCCTTATTTTATCGTTATTTCCATGGCAGGTGCTCGTCTGAACTCCAATCTCTGGTTCCCCCTCGCCAAACTTTCACGAAAAACACCCGTCTAGCTGAATCCACTGTGAAAAATTTCCCCCACTCTTTATCTGTGCCTAAATCAAAACGTGGATTCCATGAACAAAGCTTCTTTCTTAGAACTGCACGCCTGTGGAACTCTGTTCCATCTGCCTGCTTCCCACCGGACTACAACTTGGATTTCTTCAAGTCCAACGTTAACAAATTCCTAATGAACCGCCCCCTTAAGTAAACACTTCATCAAATCTCCACACTAACGTAATGTACTTGCAATAACCCTTATCCCTGAGTGGCCATTGGGCGTTGATAAGTGGTGGTTACTGTGTAAAAAAAAAGAAAAAAAAAGAAGCCGTATTACAATATTACAACGAATTAACAGAGGCCTTTAGACCAACGAGTCAAACGAGCTGGAACAAAGGAAGCAGGGAATAGATCAGTAGATCAGGCAATTATGAGGAAGACATGCCATAATAGTATTTGAAGAAAAGAATGAGACTAGCAACATTACGTCTATGAGAGAGAGAGAGAGAGAGAGAGAGAGACAGAGAGAGAGAGAGAGGGGCAACTGAAAAAGAAAGTGTGGGGCCAATCAAATTACAGATACGGTTCTTCAATTTATCAAAAACGTTCAAATGGATTCACCAGTGCAAATATGGCAACTGTACTCCATATATAATCTTATAGTAGATTTATACTGATAGAGAATAGCCTAGGGTGTGAGAAAGTGTCTAGAGCGATAGAGAGAACCGATTTTACAAGAATCAGAAAGGGCAATGGATTTAATATAAGGACCTTGAAAAAAATTTGATGAGAAAGAAAGACCAAGAAGAGCAAAGCCATCCATATGAATGTCACGAAGAAGAGGGACACGCCTGTGATTGAAGGACAATAGTTGAATGTTAACAGGATTAAACGAAACAAGCCATTTCTTAACTCAGTCCATAATAGAACCGAAATCAGTTTCTAGATCAACCTGAACACTAATATCACGGGGGCAATTTTTCAGCTATCTGGGAAGCAAAATGCGGCAGGGTATATGTTATAGAGTGTGAAGAAGACCAAGATCAGCTCAACAAATCATTTTTTTTATTCATATAGAAGGGATAAGATCAGGCTCATATGCTTTGGAAGTGTCAAGGTTTAAATGAGAATTATGGCATGGAAAAGGGTGACTATCTGATCATCAAGTGTTGCTTCTGTCCGTAATGGGAAATTTGAGAAGGAATGTTTTGTAGAGTCCAAACTGGAATTTAAAGTAAATCCATTACGCTTCAGGCTGATCTGTTGCCATACAAACGACATCACCGTGGTTGGAATTGTTGATTGTTCTTTATTCAACACACTATTATATATATTTTAGAAATCGGAAGTTCCTAATTTCTTAACTCAGTGTGTTTTCTGGTCATTTCAATAAACCCAATAGCTACGGATTATTTCAGCCAAAACAATATAATAATAAACTAAATCACTCCACAAATGAGATTCTACTTTATTTACGTGATTACGTGTGAACATATTGGAGAACTTGCCAGAGGAAAAAACACACACACACACACACACACACACACACACACACACACACACACACACACACACACACACACACACACACACACACACACACACACACACACACACACACACACACACACACACACACACACACACACACACACACACACACACACACACACACACACACACACACACACACACACACACACACACACACACACACACACACACACACACACACACACACACACACACACACACACACACACACACACACACACACACACACACACACACACACACACACACACACACACACACACAGTGTGAAATCAATTTTGCATATAAATTTAACATAAAATTATCAACATTTCTGGTCTGTTCTACCTTTTTAGGGATGCTCATTAACTTTTTTACCAATAACCCTAAAGCCCACTGGCAAGGCTGTAAAACAATGGGCAACCGATAAAAAAGAGTCAGTTCAAAATAAAATTTATATCTCAAAGCAAAATAAGATAGATCTGGTTAACTGCTCTAAAAAGCTAGACTAAAATTTATATCTCAAAGCAAAATAATATCTGGTTAACAGCTCTAAAAATCTAGACTAAAATAAGTCAAATACAGACAGAAGCCCATTAATGACAAAGTAAATTAATTTTTTTTAAATTGAAAAGAAAAAATAATTTTTTAAAAATAATTATCAATATGTGTTTATCAGTATTTTTTCTTGAAATGTTTTTAGTTCTTTTTTTTTTAACATTTTTCCATCAAATCGATTAATTGCCTGATCTAGTTGGGCCCCTATCGCAGTGCACTGGGAGGGAGATCGCATGCCCCTCGCGCTTACTTAGTTCACAATACATTGTTGTCCACATTGCACTGTAGAGAACCTATTTTTGATGCTATTAAAATTGATTTTTTCTGTGAAATGGCTTGAATTAAAGTTTAAAACGCAAAAGTCACGTACCATACTTCAGTTGTTTTCTAAACAGAAACATTCATTTCGAAAGCGCTCCTGTCATATCAAAGAACCTAGTGTTGATTTTATGTTGAGCTCTTCGATTTGTATAGTAATAAAACCTATCGAAAGCACTTGTGATATTAGACAGGGTAAAGTGTTAACTTTGGTTAAAATCGCCTGTTCCTTCTTTCATCGGATTATTTTGATTATCGATTATCGATACTTATCCAAGTCATTTCGACACAAAACTTGTCTAAGAACACGACCAGGCAGATACAGTACCTTCGTGTAAAATTTCATTAAAAATCATCCCAGCCGTTTTCGAGTTCATATGGAACGAGCTCACACACACACACACACACACACACACACACACACACACACACACACACACACACACACACACACACACACACACACACACACACACACACACACACATATATAGAGTATCTATAGAATAAGAAAATGACTCTATAAAATATATATTAATGTATATAGATTTATTCATTTATTCAGTAAGGATGATACATCAATTAAGGGTTTAAAAGGGCTATTTATACCATGGTATTTCAAAGTCTAATCCTTCTCATCAGAAGAGGAGAGAAGATGTTTGGTAACATAATAGGAATGCGACGTCTAGCTATAGTTACATTAAGCGCGAAGTAATTATGACGTGAGAGAAAAAATATTGAGTGTTTGCGGATGGGATAACTAAAGTGATCTCTGTGATATAAGGAGGAATATACCTTTTATTATATAATGAATGTAGGTGTATAGCATATCAGTCATGGTGGGTTTAATATATGTGTACAATATGCGTGACTAAACTATCGGGGAGAATATAGAGTAAAGTAATTGAAAAAAGAAGCTTATTTAATCCTACGTATTAATGGGTTATAGCTATGAAAGGGGTGTACTTGAAATAGGCAATTTATGCTATGTCTGTATATTTTAGAATGGGTATCGGAAATTATAACTTAGCATTTAAATGAAGTATAAATTATTAGGGATAACATTATAATACTATAATAAAATAGTAAAGGTGAGGGGATAAATTATAAAGGGTGCAATACAGATTTTTTTTGAAGTGAATAAGAAAGAGGATAAATAGATGGCAGAATAAGGGGATAAACAATAAAAAGGAGTATGGGATTAATAAATATGAAAACTGTAAGAATTATAGAGTCATAATAAATAATAAAGGTATAAAAATACAAAGTTATTAAATATATCGGGGAAATAAGGAATAGATAGAAAAATAGTAAGAAAAAAGTATAAAAATTTAAAGAGCCAAGTGAAAAATTGAAATAAAATGAAATGAAAATACGACAATAAGGAAAATTTACAGTAGGATAAAGTTCTTAAAGGCAGAGGAATAGAAATGTTCTCCAAAGTTTTTGGTCCTTGTTGAGTGAAAAGCAGTGTCGAAATATTTTAAAAAATTATTCACAAATATACAGAAGTTCCTCTGTCAGAACTGCAGTCTCTATCCAGTTTAAATGGTGATTCAAGGTAACGTATTGCTGTGGGTGATGAAAATTTTGAAATCTTTTATAATTTTAAGCAGAAACGAGAATATAATGATAGATAATACCTTACTTTTTGGGGAGAAAATGGTTCGGTACGGCGTTTAATTTCAGGATATAGTTTGTGATTGCAACAAAAATGTATAATAAGTCTTATTATAATCTTATTCTTTTAACTCCAGTATATATATATATATATATATATATATATATATATATATATATATATATATATATATATATATATATATATATATATATATATATATATATATAAATGAGATCAAAAGAAATAAATTTCTTTTTTTTTGTTGTTTGTTTTTTCTTTTTCACACAAATTTCAACTCTAAACAACAGTAAATTTTTTTTTCCTGTTGTTTTCAATGGTGTTATAAATCTCAATATATTTCAGGCATATTAGTCCTTTTTCAAGAGAAGACAGTGGAAGAGTGTTCAAAATTGGAAAAGCAGTTACAGAGTTTGCCACGTGATACCGCAAATATAGAACAAAAATGAACGTTAAAATAAATCAGTTGGTGTTTAAAATACTTGTTGCGTCTGTGAATCAAGGGAGATGACTATTCAAGCAAGCGTTGAAGGGAGGCGACTCTGTGAGATTTTATTAAACTTTTAATTATTTTAAAACAATAATTTTATTATTTTAATTTTTTTTTTATTATTATTTTAATTATTGTGTTTCTTATGTTTTAAACTTATATTATAAAAACGGAGCTCAATTCCAGTCTATTGTTTAGTGTGGGAGTATTTTTTGAAATAATTAAAGATTCGAGAATACGAAGTTGACCTACGTTTCTTGAAGAAGCAAGAATGTTGATGTGAAAATCCGGTTCTGAATTAATGCAAATGCGAATATGTTTATAGAACGACGAAGCAGTAGTGTTTAAATGCTCTTTAATGCGGTGATGAAGCAATCTGGTAGTGCTTCCAATGTAAGATGCACTGCATTTAGCGCATTGTAGGTCGTAAACAACGTGGTTCTTAAAGCATAAACCTGTGTGTGATATTGGGCAATTAGAGAGTGAACAAGGGGAAGGTGTATGCGATGGATGTTTTTGGTTGAGCTGTTGTCTTAAAGTAGATCCAGTGTGGATGAGTTGAATGTTGAGTCCCTCGCTGCGGATGGCTTTTCGGATTGAAGATGAGATTTTGTCACTGAGGAAGGGTAGTTTTAGAAAACAATTGTTAGAGAAGGGTCGGGTGTTGCGTTTTTTTCTTTTTAAGTGAGGATAGGATCGTATTAGGGTATCCGTTTAGTGAGAGGGTCTGTAGGAAATTGTTAGTGTGTGTATGTTTGTCGGAGATGTTAGTGCATTTGTCTTGTATGCGTGAGATTTCGGCATGTGCGTAGTTTAGTTTGTCCTTGAGAGGTAGTGCAGATTTGAAATGTATGAAGAGGCGTTTGCTGGCGGGTTTTCTGTAGAATTCAGTGCATATGGCACCATTTTTTTAATTTGTATTTTAAAATCAACTAGAGAAAGAGATTCAGAAGAGTCTGGGTGTTCTATAGTAAATTTAAGTTTGGGTCGGCGTTATTGAATTTGTGGAAAATGTTAATAGCTTCTTCGCGGGAGTATGTGATAATTAAAATGTCATCGATATATCTAGTAAAAAGGAGATAAGAGTAGCAGGTACTAAGGGTGTGTCTTTCGAGTTTGTCCATATAAGCAATGGCAAGAATACCGGATAGACTGGAGCCCATTTAAATTTACTGTTGTTTAGAGTTAAAATTTGTGTGAAAAAGAAAAAACAAACCGCAACAAAAAAAAAAAAGAAATTTATTTCTTTTTTTTTCATTTAATTTTACTCTATATATATAAAAAAAAAATCTAGCATTGTTCTTGGCTTTTAATTTTACCGTATAATTTTCTTCAACAATGCTTCAAGCAAACTACAATCTACTCATATATATGTATATATATATATATATATATATATATATATATATATATATATATATATATATATATATATTATTTGAGGGTAAACGGTTACATGTGGTCGTTACAAATAGCCATCTGTTTCAGTCAATGAGACTTCTTCGGACGACGTGAAACCTCTTGACGCCACAAAGAAAAATGAAAAAAAAAAAGAAGATTTTTTCCATTTTTCTTTGTGGCGTCCAAGAGGTTCCAGATCGTCCGAGGAAGTTTCATTGACTGAAACAGATGGCTATTTGTAACGACCATATATAACTGTTTACCCCCAAATAAAAAAAAATATTAAGCTCTTTTTATTGAGCACTATCTAACAACCTCATTGTATTCATTAGTCTCGACTTTTAAACACCTCAAATCTCACTCTCTCTCTCTGTCTCTCTCTCTCTTTCTCTCTCTGTCTGTCTCTCTCTCTCTCTATATATATATATATATTCTCGTTTTTTTATTCAAAAGTAATGGACTAGTGAATTCAACGAGGTTGTTAGATAGCGCTCAATAAAAAGAGCTGATAATACTTGTTTATTATTATATAAACATGTTCACATCCCGCTTCTACAAACAGCCACTTGTTTCAATCAAACAACAGATATCATCAGGCAGCGACTTGACTATTCAAATGTTCAATGAATAATGGTAATGGTTTGTAGCAGCGGGATGTAAACATGTTTATATAACAATAAACAAGTATATATATATATAATTTATATATATATATGTATATATATATATATATATATATATATATATATATATATATATATATATGTGTGTGTGTGTGTGTAATATACATTCAATTCAGTAACACTAAAAAGATATTAAAAATTCAGTAATACTAAAAAGTATAAAAAATTCAGTAACACTAAAAACTATAAAAGAATTCAGTAACGCAAAAAGCATATTAAAAAAATTCGTAACACTAAAAAAATATTAAAAATTTAGTAACACTAAAAAGGATATAAAAAAATTCGTAACACAAAAAAACTATTAAAAATTTAGTAACACTGAAGAGGATATAAAAAAAATTCAGTAACACTAAAAATATATAAAAAAATTCAGTAACACTAAAAAAATATTAAAAAATTTAGTAACACTAAAAAGGATATAAAAAATTCAGTAACACTAAAAAGGATATAAAAATTCAGTAACACTAAAAAGGATATCAAAAATTCAGTAACACTCAAAAGGATATCAAAAATTCAGTAACACTAAAAAGGATATAAAAAACTTCAGTAACACTAAACAGGATATTAAAAAATTTAGTAACACTAAAAAAAATATTAAAAAATTTAGTAACACTAAAAAAATAAAAAAAAAATTTAGTAACACTAAAAAGGATATAAAAAAATTCAGTAACACTAAAAAAGATATTAAAATATTTAGTAACACTAAAAAGGATATAAAAATATTTAGTAACACTAAAAAGGATATTAAAAAATTCAGTAGCACTAAAAAAATATAAAACATTTAGTAACACTAAAAATGATATAAAAAATTCAGTAACACTAAAAAGGATATTAAAATATTTAGTAACACTAAAAAGGATATAAAAAAATTCAGTAACACTAAAAAAATATAAAACATTTAGTAACATTAAAAAGGATATAAAAAATGTAGTAACACTCAAAAGGATATAAAAAAATTCAGTAACACTAAAAAGGATATAAAAAATTCAGTAACACTAAACAGGATATAAACAATTTAGTAACACTAAAAAAGATATAAATAAATTCAGTAACACTAAAAAGGATATAAAAAAAAATTAGTAACACTTAAAAGGATATAGAAAATTCAGTAACACTAAAAAATATTAAAAAATTTAGTAACACTAAAAAGGATATAGAAAATTCAGTAACACTAAAAAGGATATAAAAAAATTCAGTAACACTAAAAAGGATATAAAAAAATTCAGTAACACAAAAAAATATTAAAAAATTTAGTAACACTAAAAAGGATATAGAAAATTCAGTAACACTAAAAAGGATATAAAAAAATTCAGTAACACTAAATAGGATATAAAAAAAAATCAGTAACACTAAAAAGGATATAAAAAAATTCAATACCACTAAAAAGGATATGAAAAATTAAGTAACATTAAAAGTATATAAAAAAATTTAGTAACACTAAAAAGGATATAAAAAAATTAAGTAACACTAAAAAGGATATAAAAAATTTCAGTAACACTATAAAGGATATAAAAAAATTCAGTAACACTAAAAAGGATATAAAAAAATTCAGTAACACTAAAAAGGATATAAAAAATTCAGTAACACTCAAAATGATATAAAAAAAATTAGTAACACTTAAACGATATAAAAAATTCAGTAACACTAAAAAGGATATAAATAAATTTAGTAACACTAAAAAGGATATAAAAAAATTCAGTAACACTAAAAAATATAAAAAAATTTAGTAACACTAAAAAGGATATAAAAAAATTCAGTAACACTAAAAAGGATATAAAAAAATTCAGTAACACTAAAAAGGATATAAAAAAATTCAGTAACACTAAATAGGATATAAAAAAAAATCAGTAACACTAAAAAGGATATAAAAAAATTCAATACCACTAAAAAGGATATGAAAAATTAAGTAACATTAAAAGTATATAAAAAAATTTAGTAACACTAAAAAGGATATAAAAAAATTAAGTAACACTAAAAAGGATATAAAAAATTTCAGTAACACTATAAAGGATATAAAAAAATTCAGTAACACTAAAAAGGATATAAAAAAATTCAGTAACACTAAAAAGGATATAAAAAATTCAGTAACACTCAAAATGATATAAAAAAAATTAGTAACACATAAACGATATAAAAAATTCAGTAACACTAAAAAGGATATAAATAAATTTAGTAACACTAAAAAGGATATAAAAAAATTCAGTAACACTAAAAAATATTAAAAAATTTAGTAACACTAAAAAGGATATAAAAAAATTCAGTAACACTAAAAAGGATATAAAAAAATTCACTAACACTAAAAAGGATATTAAAAGATTTAGTAACACTAAAAAGGATATAAAAACATTCAGTAACATTAAAAAGGATATTAAAAAATTCAGTAACACTAAAACGGATATAAAAACATTTAGTAACACTAAAAACGATATAAAAAAAATTCAGTAACACTAAAAAGGATATAAAAAATTCAGTAAAACTAAAAAGGATATAAAAAAATTCAGTAACATTAAAAAGGATATAAAAAAATTCAGTAACATTAAAAATGATATTAAAAAATTCAGTAACACTAAAAAGAATATAAAAAAATTCAGTAACACTAAAAAGGATATAAAAAATTCAGTAACACTAAAAAGGATATAAAATATTTAGTAACACTAAAAAGGATATAAAAAAATGCAGTAACACTCAAAAGGATATAAAAAATTTAGTTACACTAAAAAGGATATTAAAAAATTTAGTAACACTAAAAAGGGTATTAAAAAATCAGTAACACTAAAAAAATATTAAAAAATTCAGTAACACTAAAAAATTATAAAAAAATTTAGAAACATTAAAAAGGATATCAAAAAATTCAGTAACACTAAAAAATATTAAAAAATGCAGTAACACTAAAAAGAGTATAAAAAAATTCAGTAACACTAAAAAGGATATAAGAAATTCAGTAACACTAAAAAGGATATAAATAAATTTAGTAACACTAAAAAGGATAAACAAAATTTTAGTAACACTAAAAAGATATTAAAAAATTTAGTAACACTAAAAAAATATGAAAAATGTAGTAACACTAAAAAGGATATAAAAAAATCAGTAACACTAAAAATATATTTAAAAATTCAGTAACACTTAAAGGATATAAAAAAATTCAGTAACACTAAAAAGGATATAAAAAAATTCAGTAAAACTAAAAAGGATACAAAAAATGTAGTAACACTAAAAAAATATTAAAAAATGCAATAACACTAAAAAAATATAAACAAATTCAGTAACACTAAAAAAATACAAAAAATTTATTAACACTAAAAAAATATAAAAAATGTAGTTACACTAAAAATATATAAAAAAATTCAGTAACACTAGAAATATATTAAACAATTCAGTAACACTAAAAAATATAAAAAATTTAGTAACACTAAAAAATATATAAAAAAATTCAGTAACACTTAAAATATATTAAAAAATTCGGTAACACTTAAAATATATTAAAAAATTCAGTAACACTTAAAATATATTAAAAAATTCAGTAACACTTTAAATATATTAAAAAATTCCGTAACACTTTAAATATATTTAAAAATTCAGTAACACTTAAAATATATTAAAAAATTCAGTAACACTTAAAATATATTAAAAAATTCAGTAACACTTAAAATATATTAAAAAATTTAGTAACACTAAAAAATATATAAAAAAATTCTGTAACTTTTTAACTATATAAAAAATTCAGTAACACTTAAAATATATTATAAAATTCAGTAAAACTTAAAATATATTAAAAAATTCAGTAACAATTAAAATATATTAAAAAATTTAGTAACACTAAAAAATATATAAAAAAATTCAGTAACATTTAAAATATATTAAAAAATTCAGTAACACTTAAAATCTTTTTAAAAATTCAGTAACACTAAAAATATATTTAAAAAATCAGTAACACTTAAAATATATTAAAAAATTCAGTAACACTTAAAATATATTAAAAAATTTAGTAATACTAAAAAATATATAAAAAATTCAGTAACACTTAAAATATATTAAAAAATTCACTAACACTTAAAATATATTAAAAAATTCAGTAACACTTAAAATATATTAAAAAATTCTGTAACACTTAAAATATATTAAATAATGAAGTAACACTTAAAATATATTAAAAAATTTAGTAACACTAAAGAATATATAAAAAAATTCAGTAGCACTTAAAATATATAAAAAAATTCAGTAACCCTAAAAATATATTAAAAAATTCAGTAACACTTAAAATATATTAAATAATTTAGTAACACTAAAAAATATATAAAAAAATTCAGTAACACTTAAAATATATTAAAAAATTCAGTAACACTTAAAATATATTAAAAAATTTAGTAACACTAAAAAATATATAAAAAAATTCAGTAACCCTAAAAATATATTAAAAAATTCAGTAACACTAAAACAATATAAAAAAAATTAGTAACACTAAAAAGGATATAAAAAATGATGCAAGGAAAGAAAGAAACCTAGAACAATATAACTAAGAAAGGATTTACTAAAAAAGAATGTCAAGATGAAAGAATTCATAGAAGAAATAAATTAAGGAAGGATCTAGAAAAATATTTAAAGACAGAAAAACAAGAGTGAATTAATTACGATGAGATCTGCCTGAATAAAATGCGGAAAGAAAGGATTGACGCAATACATTTAGGATCCACGGACATAGAGAATGGAAGAAAAGAACAAAAGAAGAGAGGAATGAAAGAAATTAAGAAAGAGTCTATGAAAATAAAGTATGGAATATAAGAAAACAAGAAGGAAGATAGACTAAGAAATGATACACGGAAATAAAGTGTGCATAGAAACAAAATACAAAAACCAAAGCGAAATAAATTAAGAAATGATCTACTGAAATGGTGAATGGAACGAAAGAAAGAATGGAAGGACATAAAAAGAAAAAAAAGAATCTAAGAAATAATCTACGAGAATAAAGAACCGTAGGAAAGAAGGAAAGTCCGCACTGTTGCTTAAGCTCCAATCCCTGTCTCATCACCGTAATGTTGCATCCCTCTGCCCGTTTTACAAGTACATTAATGGAATTTGCTTGGATGAACTCATAGCATTTGTGTTCTCTCGACGTACATACTCCCGACTAACCCGTCAAGTAGCAAAATCCCACCCCTTTACTGTTGAGATCCCTAGATGCTGGAAAACTTTCTGCTCTAATAGTTTCTTCCCTCAGACTGCAAGACCTTGGAATTCTCTCCTTGTTTCCTGCTTTCCTGGCTGTACTAACATGCAGAAGTTTAAATGTAATGTGAACAGGCATCTCGCTGCTTAACCCATCACAATCCCCTGTTAGACATGGTTCTAAATAGTAGTCCCTTACGTCTATGTGGCAATGCGCCTGGTAAAAAAGATTTTTAAAATGTCGAGAAAAAATAGAAAAAAAAAAAAAACTGAACAGGAAAGAAAGACGAAAAGAAAGCAATGATGTGACGAAAAAAGAAAGAATGAATGAGAGAAATACAGATAGATAGATAGATAGATAGAGAGAGAGAGAGAGAGAGAGAGAGAGAGAGAGAGAGAGAGAGAGAGAGAGAGAGAGAGAGAGAGAGAAGAACAAAAGGAAGAGGGAGGATGTGTCTTTATTTCCAGTTAATCGTCAGTTTATCAGGATTCACATCTGTGCAAATGAATATTAAATTACCGTCGATGCCCTTTGTGGTCGTCAATTGCATTTTTATCTGTGCATAAAAAGCCGGCGATGAAGTTGGAACTGTTTGACGGGAAAACTCGTTCGCTTGGAAGTTATTGCGTTCGGAGATACGATTCAGTAAAAAAAAAAAAAACAGTAAAAAGAAGATGGCCGCTTCATCAGACGCGGAGTAGAGACAGTGGCGAGCGAATATCCTGCGAGATCACAGGTAGAGAGAACATCACAGCGAAACGTGCTTTAGCGACATCAAATAGGCCCTTCCCAATCAATCAGATAAATTGGAATTTTAACACCGGGAAAGAAGAGATCGATCGATACTACTGTCCGCTTTGTTTGTTCAGAGCTGCAATGTGGTTTCCGTTTTTCAAAAGTAACGCGAATTGAAGTATAAAGTGAGAAAATTTTCCTATATATAAAGTTGTACTTACTGTCTGTTTGTATGTTTGTCTGTTTGTTCACGAACTCACCTATGAGTTTTGCAACCTCTATGCATGACCTCCGTTCAGTTGTGAGAGACAATGAATAAACCCTGTAAGGGTAGCTGCGTGAGTACCTGTGAAGTAAGAGTTGCATAATCTCTAACCCTACCTCTCTTGAGTAGGCACTGCTTGATTTCAGTGGGAAAGAGAAGTCCAGTATGACGAATAATGCCGACAGAGCACATAGAGCACATGTTATTCCCAAATGGTCACCCAATTTATTACTGATCAGGCTCAACGTCGCTTAACTTCAGCGATTTAACGAAAACTGATGTGTCAACATAATCATGCCGTCTCGACCCCCATGAGCACAAAGCTAAATTCTGAATCTACATTACTCAAAGCGCTTAGCTATGTATATTTTATTTTGATTAAAGAGGGTACACTGTTATTTTGAGGTTATTGTTCGTGCTTGATATCTGTAATTAAATATACCTTAAAAATTGGTACAAATCTGATTTTGTGCAACGTGTAGTGTCCGGTGGCAAACAAAAAGATTAAAGAAAAAAATGGCCACTGCTTTAATTATATGTTGGTGATCCCGTGAAGTAAGGAAATTTCTCGTCACTTTATATACAAATAAGATGCTTCCGGTTTGAATAACATGCATGTTTTTGAGAGACTGAGCTGAATTCGGAGTAGCTAGTCTCACAGCAGTGTGTTGAATTTGGAGTAACTAGCCTTGACTGCAGTGTGTCGAATTTAAATTGTTAGTTGTAAGTGCAGAAGAGTTAAGAATCGATTTGGAAAAGTACAGAATAGTTAACAATTGATTATTTATCTGTAATACGACCCTCTTCAAGTAAGTAGATTCAGTAATGAATAATTTATTGACTTGTTCCATTGCTCTATTTATATAAAAAAATCCATGGTTAAATTTCGACGACCATGTAATTGTGAAAGAAATCTCTTCACTCCTCGCTATATTTTTCATTTACAATGTTACATGTAACTTACACGATTCAAATACTTTTCTCTTCTTTCAGAAACAAAATGTTTTACTCACCATTCAAGAAGAAATGTAATTTATAAATTTCTTTGTCAGTATGCATCTGATTACATGGATAGATCTACTGAAAGGTTAGAAATAAGAATACACCAAAATATTCCTCATACTATTCCCGCATCCAATGTTTCGAGTATATCCCGGAATTTATAGGTGCAGAAATCTGACACCGCACCGCTAACCAGTTGGTATAAATACCTGTTTGCTTTATTTTTACCGTTTTAATTAGGTTAAGGGTCTTTGCTTATCAATGCTAAAAGACACTTGAGGATAAATGTTAATGGGTGTCAGATGGCCGTTGAGACAAAACCGTGATTATCGATAATGATAGAATTTGGGTAGTGTTTATTTAAGATGACGGTTCAATAGGAACCTGGTCACGTAAGACTTGAAAACGGCCAGGTTGTAGTCAGTTGGGAAGAAGCCCGACGGTATTGTGTTTCACATACGGACAGTTCTAGGAAATAAATTTATATTACGGAATTTAGGATTAGTTTTAGACATAGATAATAAGAGAAATTGTTAGCTGTCGTAGCAAGACGAGTGTCTGTTGCGAATGTTCGACAGGACGTCGGGACCACAAATAAAAGCTCAGTTGAGCATCTGCTATGAGTTCGAACCGTCTAATCAATATTCTTGCATCCATTGTTATTAACGCCTTTTGACCTAAACCATCTAAGCAAGAAGACATAGGAGATTTTTCATTATTTAGATCAATCAAGATGAGGAATTTACCTATAATTTATTTCTGTTGTTTATTTCTCTGTGACCCACCTGTCTGTCTGTCTGTTTGTCTGTCTGTCTGTCTGTCTCTCTCTCTCTCTCTCTCCCGTTCTCTCGCCAGCAATTGCTGGCCGCAACTTAGTCATTACTCCACCAAGGCGTATCTTCTATCGTTCAAATTTCTTTCGTACCCAACTCACCTAGCTCTGATGTTTATCATCATGACAGCTTTAGCAGCTGAGCTAATCCCTGACCTTTTCCTGGTACCCTCAGCTGAAAACAACTCAAAACAATGTCTCCCTAGAGCCCATAATACAAATAATCTCTATAGATTCGCGTGAACCTGAATTCCTTTCTTCTTTGTCTCTTTCGGTACGTGTCCCAAAATATATACTAGTGATTTAATCACCCGAAATTTCTCGCAGGGCCCCCATACACTGTAATATCTAAACTCATAGCGCCAGCATATTTTCACTCTTACCCTCAGGGTTTTATGGTAAACAACCGATGATCCCTGAAATAACATTATGGCTATTTTGAATTCGTGAAAGCAAATTAGTTTACTGATTGCAGGAAATTAATTGACTTACTGGCAAAAGTAATTTTCCAACGAAAGGTAATGTGTTTTTATATATAACTTTAAAGATTAAAGCACTTCTAAGATTATATATATATATATATATATATATATATATATATATATATATATATATATATATATATATATATATTCCCAACTCGCATTTAGGTAAAAATACACTTTCGTATAAATAATTGAATTCATTCAAAAAGTATCGCTAATAAAACACACACACACACACACACACACACACACACACACACACACACATATAATATATATATATATACACACGTATGTGTGTGTGTGTGTGTGTAAGATTGTCAACATCATGAAATTTGGAATATAGACTTTGTCATTTATTCATTACATCGGCTTCTTAAATAAGGTTAGGTATATATAAAAATAGGAAATATAAGTGAATAAAGAATATTTCCACAGAAATATATATATATATATATATATATATATATATATATATATATATATATATATATATATATATATATAATCGGAAATATTTTGCATTTAATTTTTCTCATTTGAAACGCCACCACGCACACTGTCTGCATCAACAAGCTATGCAATATAGCAAAAAAAAAAAAAAAAAAAAAGAATAGAAGATCTTTTCAAAATGATTTAATGGAAGAAAAATAATTTTTGAAGCAATACACGGCTTAATAGCAACAGGACTATTGATCTGAACCATTTATTATGCAGTTTGAACGTTTCTTCTTCTTCTTCTTCTTCTTCTTCTGTTTGTTGAATTGCTTGTCACGTGATCTTATTTTCGGCTTATTTTAGGCCATTTTCGTTTTCAGAAAATCCCACAAATAGAATCTCATTCCGATCGGAAAAGTGGGATAGGGGGAAAGGGGAGTCGCTTCCATTAAGAACTGTCTATTGTTACTATTTTTATTCACTAGACGTTATTGCACTAGTCGCAAATAGTGATTTCTTGCAAAAAAAAAAAAAAAAAAAAAAACGAAACAAAGACAGGTGGTGTTCCCCTGTAGTTAAAGCGAAAGTAATTCTATCCAAATTCTCAATAATTTACGCTTCTTTCCATCATTTGATGTTATCGCACCAGTATTTTACCAGTGATATTTTGCTCATAACAACTAGTGGATTAATCTGGAATTTGAGTGATAATAAATCTCAAGATTTAAGTACACACTGTATCCTTCCAGTCGAGGTTTGGATGGTACTATCCCTTCTCGCTCTGTCCATTTTCACAAATGCTCTTTTATTTTTTTTCGTGATTACACATCCTAACTATGTTGTTGAGTTGCATCACGACTACAATAAAATGCAGTTATGATAGTGGTTAGCTCTAGAAAATTACCATATTCTTATGTGTATTAGGTGTTGTCCTCCAACTAACAGTCCAGTCTATTTGTTTCGATTGCGTTCCCCATAAAGTTAAAAATTTTGTTAGATATTTTTTACTTTGTTAAGCATTAACTTATATGTGCTTGTAAACTTTGTGTCTCAGGCTTCTTGTCGATCCATTTCATGGCAATGTTCTTTTTCAGCCTTCAGGATCTTTTGGTAGTTGTATAGCACATCATATGTACCCTTGTCGCTTTCCGGTACGGTTTTGTTCTTTGAAGTATAGTTTACAGTTATTAAGGGAGTGATAGATATATTCGCACAATTGTGTTATTAAAAATGTTCACATAGGCAGGTTTTTATTTAGGGCCATATTTTTTTTTTACAACCAGAATGCATATATGCCGTCATAACTTGGTGATTTCTGATTTACAATTTTTCTTAAGGTCGTCTTGAACATTTCTTCATTAAATTCAGTTTATGTTTTTCGATCATTCAGCATTTCTGTTGTGATCTTGTCGGTTTTCCAATACATTGCTCTAGAATTGCTCAGTTTCTGTCGGGCTCGGTTGTACTGTGTTTGTTTTTATCATATTTTATATTTTGGTAAAACTGATTTTCGCTGTTTTCAAAAGTCCTACTTTGTACTGTTCAAATTTTTATACAAGTCCTATCAGTCTCCCCTCCGACGTTCTTCAGGTGTATCTTGTTGAACTCGAAAATCTTTCTATCGAACTCAGAAATCTTTCTGTCGAGCTCAGAAATCTGCATGAAATATTGAATGGAACCTTTTATTTAAACTTCGGGGTTAGCATGTTCTCGTTCCGTGAACTATGACTGGATAGAAATCCTAAATAATTCGCAACCGAGAAGAGTGTAATTTACAACTAAATTTTTGTAAGTACTTTAGCCAACATTGGGAAAATAACACCCAAAATGAAAACAATAGTCCGAAAACTCCAATATGAATACTCAATCCTCATCTAAAAATTCAGAAACATATTTGCATTAGTTCTTCATGTTTCTCCTTTAGTCTTATCGGCCAGGGATCACCAGTAACGACTAGTGTCAAAATTGAAAGAGTTTACTACTACTACTACTACTACTACTACTACTACTACTACTTAATTCAGGAAAGCTGTATCAATAAACTGTTTGCTTCTTTGTTGTCTATGTTACAGCGTCTCAATGAATTTAATGCTATTTAATATCCAAAATACAATAAATATTTGAAACGATTCATTGTATGCTGCAGATTTACGTATAGCTGGGGGGTGAATTGTACGTTCATACCTATCCCAATGGTATTGCTGCATAATTGTACGCAACAGATTCGATGTAGGATGTAAACGAGAGGATGAAATATTATACCGTCCGCCATGATATATATTAAATCACAAATGCCCCCCCCCCTGCATAAAGAATTGTATGGGATGGCATTTTAAACGTCATTTCTTGACCCGTATTACTCTGTAAATTCATTTTGTGAGACATTCACAGCATGTACTCGTCTAAGTACCACAACTGAAAATGAATTTTATTTCGTTCTCTGCGTGCCTAGCATCAAAGCGAGTCTCCATGAGTAGAATTTAATTTCAAGGACTTCCCATTCCTGGAAAGCATTACAACGAGACTGCCTCCCTGCAGACCACAACTTGGTAGTTTTCAAATCCAATCTCAACAAATTTTTGTGATTAAACTTCCTCATAATTTTGCCCCATTCATGCATCATTTGCAGTGCTCTCATAGTGCATAGTATATGTAAAAGAAAATAAAAACTAAACTCAAGCGAATTGGTTTTCGCTGTGATTTTGTTGATAATTGCACTACAACAGACAGCAATTTCAAAATGATGTTCGTGATAAGTTCGAATGGAAGAAGATGCAACGATAAGTTTGATTACTTATCGATTAGGACGCTAATCGATTGTATCGGTAAGTGCAGTATTTCGATATTTGCTGACGTCAGGCGGTACTTCCCGATATTGTCTGGAAATCTTAACGCTTCTCATCGAGTTCAGGATGTGACGCGTAATGTCAGAGACCTTTATGCTAAATAATGGGTTTGTGTCATTGGAAATTTTCATGAACAATAGACAATTTTGTTGTACTGCACTAAGAAACATATTATGTCTCAACGCCAGACTAAAATACTTATGATGTTATCAATGTATGTTGAACACGGGAAGTAGTACAAAATTTTGAACGAAACGTTTCACCTCATTTAACCATTATTTAATCCACGCGAGTAGTTTGCTCTCGTTCTGTCAGCCATGGTACAAGTCATAAGTAATTCGTAATAGTACAGGGTGGAATGATAAATTTGTCGCCCTAAAGAAAATAACACTACAACTTTATTTTAAAACTTTTATTGAAAAAAAAATCAATTCTGGTAACTTGATTATGTAGTAAAGCTGAACTCTATTCAATGTAGCCGCATTCAGCCTCAATCAACACCTCAATACGGGTTCAGAACTGGGAGTATGCCTTTTCCATAAGCGCCGGCGAATACTCGGCGAATACTCGGCAGATGGCGACGACCAAGCTGGCTTTGGTGCAGTGGGAGGTCATGTTGGTGATGTTCTCGATGTAAGACCAACGAAGTAGTTCAGCGGGTTCAGGACGAGAAAGGAGGGGGCCAGTGAGAGAAGGGTACAAAGTCGTAGCATTCCTAAAGCCAAGCTTGGGTCTCTTTGGACGTGAGCTGGCGCCGAGTCCTATTGCCACACTCAGGGTCTTCCAGCGGCCATCTGGCTGCACCACACTCTTCAACAGATCCAGGTACACTTTGGTATCGACTTTCAAGCCGACTTCGAAGATGTGAGGTGGCATGATGTGGCCCTCACTCGAAACCACAACAAAGACCATAACCGTGTCCGGAAACTTTTTTTTCATCACCCTAAGCACGTCCCTGTTATTCGTGACAATCCAGTGATGCATTTTGAGGGTGCTGGTAATGGTCCTGTTTTCATAACTTGGATCGATAGAGAGCATGAGTTGTACAACGGCGCATGTACGATCTCGTTCGTTAAACATTGTGTCACTTTCAGAATTGATAGAAGACCCTTATCGTTTTTGGGATTTGTACACAACTGGCCAACTAATAGATCGTCTGCATAAAAAAAACCCCGGTTTTCATCAAACGGAAATGGAATCATATCGCATTTTCTAATTTTTAATTCAATAATGCTCATTTTTTTTATTATTTGTATCATTTATACTACTGTTCTATTCTAGGATGTTATTTTCACAACGTTTCGGCCGATGTAATCTTCAGACGCATCTTGTTGAACTCGTGTATAGAATTTCGTATCTATTAAACCCGCAGGGGACCTATTGTACTCATTCTATCAGCCATGATAAGGAAGAAGTTTTAAGTAATCCGCAATGGTATTCTTAGTATCGCCTGCAGTGAGGATTGAACCTTTCATCCCCAATAAGCCTGCCACTTAAAACTGATTATCACTTAGTACATGATCCGGTGCACAAAATGTCCATGTGATTCAATCCATCTGAGAATAATGTCTACGACGAGAACGGTAGTACGAATTAATCAAGTAATACAAATATTCTAATAACATTCTAATAATATTGACACAGAAGAGACAACAACGGTATAAACAGTGGCGGCTCGTACATAGAACTGTGGAACTGCAGCACTTATTTATGTTCAACATTATCGATAAAATAAAAAAAATAATATGTCCGTCTTTTTACTACTTTGTTCTCTTTTTATGTACATTCTAAAATTCTTAAGTTTAATGTCGGTAGACATTCCCAAATTCATGTAAATATATATATATATTAAAAAAAAAACAAAAAAAAACTTCCGTGGAGGCGATTGCCACGGTGGAGCTGTAATAGCAACAGTTACATCTTCTTAGTCTTTGCTCTTATACGCATGCGTGAAAGAAGCAACGTCACAAAAAAACAAAAAAACAAAAAACTGACAGAGAACCGTGGCTTCTCGTAGGGACGCATTTTTTATTTTCCTTATTATTAGTGCAAGAAAGACCACTTAAACCGTTTTCTTTACAAAAAGTATTTTTTAACTGAAAATGTGTATGAGAAAATGTGCTTCTGAATAAAACTGTTTTTTTTTATGTTTAATACGCATACTTTGTAGAATACCTTTGATATTTAATTTGTTAGTTGATAGAAACGCAAAAAGTTTTTAATTAAAAGTATTCTTTTACATTTGGTAAACATTACAGAAAAAAAGGTTTACGATTTTTTATTGTGAATAATAATAAAATATTTTTATTGTACATCATAATAAAATATTTTTATTGTAAATAATAATAAAATATTTTTATTTTAAATAATAATAGAAATTTTTCATTGTAAATGATAATAAAATGTTTTTATTGTAAATAATAATAAAATGTTTTTAATTGTAAATAATAATAATAAAATATTTTTATTGTAAATAATAATAATAATAATAATAATAATAATAATAATAAAATGTTTTTATTGTAAATAATAATAGAAATGTTTGTATTGTAAATAATAATAAAATGTTTTTATTGTAAATAATCATAATAAAATGTTTTTATTGTAAATAATAATAATAAACATGTTTTTATTGTAAATAATAACCAAATGATTTTATTGTAAATAATAATAAAAGTTTTTTTTATTGTAACTAATAATAAAATGTTTTTATTGTAAATAATAATACATAATAGTAATAAAATGTTGTTTATTGTAAATAATAATAAAAATGTTTTTATTATAAATAATAATAATAAAATGTTTTTTATTGTAAATAATAATAAAAATGTTTTCATTGTAAATAATAATAGAAATATTTTTATTGTAAATAATAATAGAAATATTTTTATTGTAAATAATAATAAAATGTTTTTATTGTAAATAATAATAAAAATGTTGTTATTGTAAATAATAATAAACATGTTTTTATTGTAAATAATAATAAAATGTTTTTATTGTAAATAATAATAAAATGTTTTTATTGTAAATAATAATAGAAATATTTTTATTGTAAATAATAATAAAATGTTTTTATTGTAAATAATAATAAAAATGTTGTTATTGTAAATAATAATAAACATGTTTTTATTGTAAATAATAATAAAATGTTTTTATTGTAAATAATAATAAAATGTTTTTTATTGTAAATAATAATAAAATATTTTTATTGTAAATAATAATAGAAATATTTTTATTGTAAATAATAATAAAATATTTTTATTGTAAATATTAATAAAATGTTTTTATTGTAAATAATAATAAAAATGTTGTTATTGTAAATAATAATAAACATGTTTTTATTGTAAATAATAATAAAATGTTTTTTATTGTAAATAATAATAAAATGTTTTTTATTGTAAATAATAGTAAAAATGTTTTCATTGTAAATAATAATAGAAATATTTTTATTGTAAATAATAATAAAATGTTTTTATTGTAAATAATAATAAAATGTTTTTATTGTAAATAATAATAAAAATGTTGTTATTGTAAATAATAATAAACATGTTTTTATTGTAAATAATAATAAAATGTTTTTATTGTAAATAATAATAAAATGTTTTTATTGTAAATAATAATAAATATGTTTTCATTGTAAATAATAATAAAATATTTTTATTGTAAATAATAATAGAAATATTTTTATTGTAAATAATAATAAAATGTTTTTATTGTAAATAATAATAAAATGTTTTTTATTGTAAATAATAATAAAATGTTTTTATTGTAAATAATAATAGAAATATTTTTATTGTAAATAATAATAAAATATTTTTATTGTAAATAATAATAAAATGTTTTTATTGTAAATAATAATAAAAATGTTGTTATTGTAAATAATAATAAACATGTTTTTATTGTAAATAATAATAAAATGTTTTTTATTGTAAATAATAATAAAATGTTTTTTATTGTAAATAATAATAAAAATGTTTTCATTGTAAATAATAATAGAAATATTTTTATTGTAAATAATAATAAAATGTTTTTATTGTAAATAATAATAAAATGTTTTTATTGTAAATAATAATAAAAATGTTGTTATTGTAAATAATAATAAACATGTTTTTATTGTAAATAATAATAAAATGTTTTTATTGTAAATAATAATAAAATGTTTTTATTGTAAATAATAATAAATATGTTTTCATTGTAAATAATAATACAAATGTTTTTATTGTAAATAATGGTAGAAATGTGTTTATTGTAAATAATATTAAATGTTTTTATTGTAAATAATAATTGAAATGTTTTTATTTTAAATAATAATAAATCTTTTTATTGTAAATGATAAAAATTTTTTTTATTGTAAATAATAATAAGAATGTTTTTATTGTAAATAATAATAGAAATGTTGTTTATTGTAAATAATAATAAAATGTTTTTGTTGTAAATAATAATAAATTTTTTTATTATTATTTACAATAAAAAACATTTTTGTTATTTACAATAACAAATTTTTATTATTATATATCAACTATATTTGACCCTTTATTTATACCAATTAATTTAATAAGCATATTTTCCCATAAACATATAAATAAAATTATGTATTTCAACATGTTTTTCGTGTGTTTGTGCAAAAAAAAATGTAGATAGTTTTATTCAGTAAAATTTGAAAAAATTAATAAAAAAAGTGATCAGCTTCTGTGTTGTACTAGGTTGATGAGAAAGTTCTAGCGCAATTCATAATTTTGATTTCATTATAATACCTTTACTTTATATATCATTTAAAAAAAGTTTTTTTTACCGTCTATCTAATCGTTTACATAGGAATTGGAATAGACTCCCATTAAGCGTGATTGTCAAAGCTGATGAACTACAAAAATGTAATTAAAAATTTTTTTTTTTTTTATTACATTTTCACCCCAAACAAGGTACATTGCCACTGTGGTGTAGGGAGCTACTATCAGGGGCAGCAGCTACTGGGGCACTATGTTGGTATTTGGGCAGCAAGATGTCGGTTCACGTTACACTTGAACTTCTGCATGTCAGTACAGTCGGGGAAGCAGGGACCTGGAATGGAATTCCAGAGTCTAGCGGTTCTGGGGAAGAAACTACTGGAGTATGAAAGATCTTTTACATCTAGGGATCTCTACTGTGTGGGGGTGGGATTTAGCTGCCTGTCGGGTTTGTCGAGGGTGTCTACGTCGTGGGGGAACAAATGTCTGCAGTTCGTCAGAGCATTCACCATTAAAATACTTGTAGAACAGGCAGAGGGATGCAACGTTTCGTCGATGGGACAGAGGCTGAAGCTTAGATGTCAGTGGTCGTGAGAACAATTGAGAAGAACGATATGCAATAGAAATCCTATTTTAAACCTGGGAAAAATTCTACAGAAACGTATGGAATGCTTAAGACTGCTTTTAGACCATCTTGCATGAATCGAGCATCAGTTCTTGAGTGGCATAAGTGCTTCAAGGAAGGCAGGAAGTCTTTGAAGTATGATAAGAGGTGTGTGAAGAGTAAAGAAGTCAGAACACCAGAGTTGATTGGCCAAATAAAGAATTTCACAGATAAGGACCGTCGTATGTCTCTAGAGACAATAAGTGCACAGTTTGATGTCAGTGTAGGAAATGTAAAAACAGTTAATCGTGAGGAACTAAAAATGCGGAAAATTTGCGCAAAGTTTGTCCCAAGGGTGCTCCAATCATGTCACAGACTATTTGGACAAGATGGGCATCAAAACAGTTCGTCACCCTCTATAGTCAAGACTTTGTTCCTTGTAACTTTTGGTTATTCTGTTAGCTCAAGAAAACTTTAGATTCTGTCGTTATAAGACAATTGAGGAGATGAAAGAGGCTGTGACGATGGTCTTTGGCACGCTCACACAAGAGAACTTCTATATTATCTTCCAGAAGTTGTTGAAACAGTACAACAAGTGCATTGCAGCCGGAGGAGATCACTTCAAAGGGGACTATACTTTCATATGTGTACTATCAATAAAAGTGCCTATACGAAAAAAGTCTGGAAACTTATTGAAGGTGCCACGTATGTCTGACTTGTCCATTAAGTTTCAGTCAGATGTTATCGCCATTTATTGATAAATGCATTTACATATAACATACAAAATTGTTAATAGCTCTACATTACCCGTGTTACGTCTTAGGTGGTTCTTTTCAATTCAGGAATAGTCTTGGAATTGTTTTAATAAGTATTATCTTTAAAGTAACCTCACAGATAAAAAGCTGGAATGTGAAGACTATTCAGGCCCACACCACTTATTAATCAGAGATATCATTTTAGGACGAAAAAAACAAAAACTGTTGGATATTCATGACTGGAACTTGGTGGACAATTTAGACATAGATAAAAGTTTACTTATACAATAATATGGTTTTATTAGATATGTACCAGTTTCGGTTCTCCATCGCATGTATAAAACATTATACAATCGTTGTGATCGAGAATCCTAGCTCATGCTCGTCTGTTGATACAATTACTCGGACACCGATGTTTAGTTTTTAATAAATTTTATTAATAAGAAAAGAACAGTTGTAGAGAAAACCGAAGAGACGTGTTACTTGCGTGCACGTAGAAGGGAGCGAAAAGCAGATTGTTAGACACGTAGAGTTTGTCTCGTTTCACTGACCTACATTGTGCGTGTCTTTCCCCCCCTCAGATACGGCACTTTTTACACGTCTGCTTTCCTTATCGTGTCATTAGGTTGATGAAGAATTTCTCTTACACAGGAATCACGTGATTTTGCTGACTTCTGTTTTACCGAGGTCACCTCTCAGCTTTAGGTGTCGCACAAACTTTTCCAATCAAGTAGCAGCGTTCGATATATAACAGCAGTCTATCATCGAATCTTACATTTTGGTGAATCTTGACATGATTCACTTCTTGCAACACATTATATTAATTTCAAGCAAGACAAACTCAACCAGTTAAGTTCCGCGTTTATTTATCATTGAAGATCGGCTTTTGAACCTTAGACTTTTATAAATAAGAATTTCGAATAATATAAAATGAGTTTTAATGAGTCAAACAAAAACCAGGTCGAAAGTTACACCGGTCGAAACGTTGTTAGAATAACATTCTAGATGAGAAAGATATTCCAAATAATACAAATTATCATTTCTCATTTAAAAAACAACAACTCATAAACAAAACAGATTGACGAAGTAATAGCTTGTCTCGTTAACCTTGCTATATTGTACCCCCCCCCACTCCCGGCGCTGTTTACACATATGCTTTTATTTGAAGTGTTGACAGTAAAACAGCGACTTATCCATGCCAAGAAGTCACGTGATTAATCAATTTCCGTTTTTGGGATCACCTCTGATTTCTAGGTGTCAATCAAACTTGTTTATGCCACACAAAAAGCATTGCGCATTTTATTAACACTTCCATGGGTGAAATGTTCTTATGTAACCATGTATAAAGGTTTTAGCTAAGAGAGTTATTAATCAAAAAGAAAAACGTGCAAAATGTATGCTAAAAAACGAATATTTTACTTGAATTTTTACTATAAAATGGAACAACAGTATTTTTTTTTTTTTATAAAATTCCATATGATTTATACATTTCCAAACACAAACAGGCGACGCATTCATTTTCCGCCATTATTTAAACGAATCTTTGTAATTTCCGTTTGTTTAACAATTTTTTCCGTCTCTGGGAATTTAGTGAATGAGTCTCGATACCACGGGACATCATTTGATTGATGAGGGGAAAAACTTGCGCAAATACATTTGAAAAACAAAAATAGCGTAAAAAGTGTAAGAATCTGTAATAACGTGCAATAATATTTTTTCTTAAAAAATATCCCACGGGTTAAAAACCATTACGCTTGGAATACAAAAGAAAACTTGTTTTTATTATGGACATCAAATCAAAGCGATAATTGTGTTGATTCAATTGTAACGATTAGAAGAAATAGTTTTCTTTCACTTTTGTAAAAAAATATACTATGCTTGGACCAAATATAACGATTAGAGTAAATAGATTTTTTTCCTTTTTTTGTAAAGATATACTCTGCTTGAGTAAGATATAACGACTAGAAGAAATAGCTTTCATTTTTATAAAGGTATACTGTGCTTGGACCAAATATGACAAATAGAAGAAACAGATTTATTTTTTTAAAATATACTGTGTCTGGACCAAATATGACAAATAGAAGAATAGCTTTCATTTTTATAAAGATATACTTTGCTTGGGCCAAATATGACAAATAGAAAAATAGCTTTCATTTTTATAAAGATATACTATGCTTGGACCAAATATAACAAATAGAAGAAATAGATTTATATATATTTTTAAAGATATACTGTGCTTGGACCAAATATGACAAATAGAAAAAATAGATTTATTTATTTTTTTATAAAGATATACTGTGCTTGGACCAAATATGACAAATAGAAAAAATAGATTTATTTATTTTTTTATAAAGATATACTGTGCTTGGACCAAATATGACAAATAGAAAAAATAGATTTATTTATTTTTTTATAAAGATATACTGTGCTTGGACCAAATATGACAAATAGAAAAAATAGATTTATTTATTTTTTTATAAAGATATACTGTGCTTGGACCAAATATGACAAATAGAAAAAATAGATTTATTTATTTTTTTATAAAGATATACTGTGCTTGGACCAAATATGACAAATAGAAAAAATAGATTTATTTATTTTTTTATAAAGATATACTGTGCTTGGACCAAATATGACAAATAGAAAAAATAGATTTATTTATTTTTTTATAAAGATATACTGTGCTTGGACCAAATATGACAAATAGAAAAAATAGATTTATTTTTTTAAAAGATATACTGTGCTTTGACCAAATGTCACAAATAGAAAAAATAGATTTATTTTTTAATAGTTTTTACTGTGCTTGGGCCAAATATAATGAATAGAAGAAATAGCTTTCGTTTTATTTAAGTTACTAACTAGACGCCCGGCGTTGCTCGGTTGTGCTTAAACATAATATTTTAATTTATACACATTGCGTATGTATTGTTATAGAATCAATCCTTTATCGAATATTATGAATTACGAAGAATAATCTCCCCGATTCGGAAAAAAATAAAAATAAAATAAAAAATAAAATGATAATGTCGTTCATAAAATTCCGTCTGTGTTTATTTACAATATCACGTCAGCTTATATTTGGGCTTGACGATGAATGCTCTGGAAAAGTAATTTCTAATTTATCTTACGTTTAAAAACATGCAAATGAAGAAATGATTTGTGGCGATTTTAAATGGAACTAGGGTACGATTATACATATCTCTATTACCAAATAAACCATTATACACTGTAAAATTTGCTTTATGCATGAAAAAAAAAGGGGAGATATCACATATGAGAAATATTTGGAATCAGGTCTCCTCTTGCTGTTATTTCAGATCATTTGAAACCATAGCAGAAAGTTTTTGTCTCCTCTCCATCAAGAGCAGAGGCTTTGGGGGAAATATAAAATATTTTTTAATACATATACAAAACTAGTAAAACAAATGACTATGACTGATGCATTGGTAAAAGTAGCAGTATCTTTTCACACACGAAAAATCATTTATTAAAGGTTTTTGAGGGTGCTGAACCCCCCCCCCAGTAAAAATCCCAGGAAATGAGTAGTTTCCAAGATATGAAGAAATTAAGTGGAGAATCACTTTTCTATATAAATTTAACGTAAAATGAACATCTTCATTATAGCCAAGGTAGCTACAAAGTAGGTGTTCATTTTACCTTAAATTAATATAAAAAAAGAGACCCCCACTTCTTGAAACAGTATTGTCCGACCTTTAGGTCAAATGTTACATAGCCCACTACACAATTCACGTCATTAGCTTTCCAACGAGCCTTCATTTGTTAAATTCTGATCAGTAATTGCCGAGGTTTGGAACTTATAAACTTACCCCAAAAAGTGGTATATCTATATATGGATATATCTATACTCGTCGCAAAATTGAACATTGAAATGCCCATATCTTTGTTCTATGGGCCGAAACTACATGAACATTTGCAGGCGTTTAGAAGAGTATTATACTATTCTATGGTTAAATTTTTATGACAATTGGTTAAATAGAACCCAATAAAATATGCCCAAAGTAGCATGCATTTGCATACATTTATATATAGTGTCCTGGCAAGTCAGTTTTAGTTTTGCTGTTTTGGGATGAATTTTGCTTCTGATGTTTTTGCTTGGTTGTCTCTCCTTTGGCCTTGCCATGCCACTAATATGGATAGCCAAATTGAATATTGCCCATATCTTTGGTTCTATAGGACCAAACTACATAAACATTTGCAGGCTCTTTGAAGATTGTAATGCTATTCTATGGTTAAAATCTTATGACAATTAGTAAAAAAAGAACCTATACATTCAAACCAATAAAATATGCCCAATTTTGCGTACATTTGTATATACAGAGTGTACTAGCAGACGAGCTTTAGTTTGCTGCTTCTGTTGTCTCCCCTGTGGCCATAGCTTGGTGAGATGGAGAGGGCTTCTGTAAGCCGTAGTGAAGGCAAGCTCTCTAGGCGAAGCAAATGTCTGATTTAAAATAACATAAAGCGGAAGACCAGTACCCACATTAAGCTGGTCTGCAGTTTTACTTTTTGCTAGCTATCTTGCTTTTGC
>NC_136493.1:126506022-126521022 GCF_053919585.1 Euprymna scolopes | reverse complement strand
CTGTGTAGCTTTATTGTCATATATATTTTCATAACTTACTTTATATATACGAGGGTAAATCAAAAAGTTTTAAGACAAGTGATATAAATTCCATCTAAATGAAAATAGAGCAACAAAACAAGGTTTAATTGCACTACTGATTACTTAACAACAAATTTGACAAGTTACAGCATTCTAAATCTTTTATTCTTTTTTTTCAGATAATATTTTATGATATTAACTTTTTGACAGTCCAAAATGAGCCAATTTGAAATTCGTGCAAACATTAAATTTCTAACAAAACTGGAAGGGAAACCGACGGAAATCATTAAAGCTCTACAAAATGTTTATGGAGACTCGTCACCTTCTAGAGCTGTTGTTTATCGTTGGATCAGACGATTGAAGGATGGTAGGAATGATCTTCAAGATGACCAAAGAGAAGGTAGGCCTTCAACATCAAAAAATGCTCAAAACATCGAGCTTGTCAGGAATCTTGTTGAAGAAGATCGGAGAATAACAATGAATGAGATTGCTAAGGAGCTTGACACTTCATTTGGGTCAACCTTTTCAATTCTGAAAGAAGATCTTGGTCTGAGTAAGCTTTCTGCTCGTTTGGGTGCCTAAAGCGTTGCAGCAGAATCAGTTGAATATGAGATCAGATCTTTCATTGGCCCTTCCGACTAGAATTGAAGCAAATGAGGCAAACTTTTTTGAACGGGTCATAACCGGTGATGAAACATGGATTTACCTGTACGATCCTGAAAGCAAAGTTCAGTCTAAACAATGGTTACCAAGAGGATCAGCAAGCCCTATCAAGTTCAAAGCAGAAAGGTCAGCTCAAAAATAATGGCAACTGTTTTTTGGGATAAAGATGAAATCGTTTTATTAGATTTTCTTGAAGGACAGAAAACTATCACCGCAAGCTATTACGAAGGAGTTTTGAGAAAGCTGAAGACTTCATTGGCTAAGAAACGACGAGGAAAGCTCCATCGTCAACTTCTGTTCCATCATGACAACGCTCCAGCACACACGGCCAAGACTGTAAGAACAATTTTACGCGAGTTTCGCTGGGAAATCCTTTCACACCCTCCCTATAGTCCTGATTTAGCGCCTAGTGATTTCTTCCTATTTCCAAAACTGAATGAACATTTGAAAGGAATAAGATTTCAATCCATAAATGAAACAAAGAAAGAGGTTGTGACCTGGTTCACTAGACAAGTTCCAGAATTTTATGAAGAAGGAATTTATCGATGGAAACATCGCTTACAGAAGTGTATTGAGTTAGGCGGATCGTATGTAGAAAAATAACGTTTTCAACTTCCATAAATAAAGTTTTTCTTCAATTTGTCTCAGAACTTTTTGATTTACCCTCGTATATATATATATATATATATATATATATATATATATATATATATATATATATATATATATATATATATATGAATACAATGGTTATTTTTATATAAAAACTAATATTCATCTAAATGTGAACAAAAAATAAAAAAAACAAAAAATTGTGTCAAAATAAAAAAGTAATTTGCTATCATTATTTTTTGTTAAAAATAATTCCATAAAACAGAATATAGTTTTCATCTTTCATTTAATTTTTCATTGAATTATTTTCGTAATAACAGAAATAATACATTTGTAATAACAGAAGTAATACATTTTTCATTGAATTATCTTCGTAATAACAGAAATAATACATTTTTCATTGAATCATCTTCGTAATAACAGAAGCAATACATTTTTCATTGAATTATTTCGTAATAACAGACAAAATACATTTTTCATTGAATTATTTCGTAATAACAGAAATAGTATATTTTCATTGAATTATCTTCGTAATTACAGAATTAATACAGTTTTCATTGAAAAAAAAGAAGAAAAATGACTAGCGTTTCCGCCAAAAATAAAATAAAATAAAATCACAAAACTTTCATTTGGCACCTTCCAGCGTTTTACTTAAACTACCCGGAAACTTCTAACTATAGCACGGTCGTTATTCTGCATGAATACCTAATACTTTCATCAGCGCTGTATAATGCCTTGTCTTCAATTCTCGCCAAATTAGTGCGCGTGTGTTGCAATCCTCCGAGAATTGATTTATATCATTAGCTGAAATTAAGGTTGTGGCGTACTTCTCATATTAACTATGATTATTACTCAATTAATTCAAAAATTGGCATCTTTTAGAAGATGAATCATCTCGCCACGATGCAAGCTTAAAAAAGGGGAATGAGAGGAGATGGGAATACGTATATTTATTTTAAGCTTGTGCTATTATCTTTTGTTTAAAAAAAACGCATCTTCTCTCACCGAAGTTTCGATCGAAATTGGCAACTACTACTCTCTCAATCAAATGTCTCATGTCATTTCTGGCCAATTTTAATTATTGTTTTCTTTCCCGCAAACCGAAACTTATTTGTAGACAAAATAAACCTCGTAATTTCATCGTGATCTTTGTCGAGAACATATATCCTTCACGACACAACACCAGATTCATCTGAACATGTATATCATATAACTAATATTAGCCGGGCGCCCGGCGTTTCCCAAATACGCTTGAATATACTACTTTGATCTTTTTTTTACATGGGGGTCACCACTTATCAAGGCCCGAAGGCCACTCAGGGATAAGGGTTATTGTGTGTATAGTAATCAATGAGATAGTATTGTAGTAATCATTAGCATTGGAGATTTGATAGAGTGTCTTACTTAAGAGGGCGGTTTGTCAGGAGTTGGTTTATGTTAGACTTGAAGACATCCAAGTTGTAGTCAGGTGGGAAACAGGCAAGCGGCAGAGAGTTCCACTGGCGTGCAGTTCTAAGAAAGAAGCTTTGCTCATGAAATCTACGTTTGGATTTAGACACAGATAAACGGGTGTTTTTCGTGAAAGATTGGCGAGGGAGGACGAGAGATTGGAGCTCAGACGAGCACCTGCCATGGAAATAACGATAAAACAAGGATAGGCTCGTAACGGCTCTTCTGTGGGAGAGCGGTTGCAGGGAAAAGAAAAGGGCATCCCCCACTAAGCCACGAAGTCTATTTTGTACTCTGTCAAGGCAGGATAGGCTGTTTTTAGCAGCTCCTACCCAGATGTGGCAGCAGTACTCCATCCTTGGACGTACTTGGCTTTTATACAGATAGAGAATTGCATCAGTAGTGAGATATCTTCTGGAGCGGTAGAAGGATTCCACCATTTTCCCAGCGTCCTTGGCAACAGACCTGATGTACGTGTTCCATTTCAAATCAGCATTAAAGGTCAAACCCAGAAGCTTGTCAAAACATGGAACCTCCCCAAGACAAGAGACATCCATTTCAATTGATGCTAGATTGTGATCAGAGCGTTGATGATGTATTTATTATTACGTATTTTTGATTATTGTAACCACTATATAGTAGGGATTTTAAAGATGATGAAGAAATATGACTTCAGTGCAATTAACTGGAATCGAAACCAAAAAATATAACTCTCCAGCCTTAATCGTTTTTGTTTGAGCATCGTAATAGAGATAAGAGATAGTAAAAAAGGAACCGACTTTTACATATAAATGTGTATTTGCAGACCGTTTCTCACACAGATAGACAAAGTTATATATATATATATATATATATATATATATATATATATATATATATATACTAGCAAAAGTACCCTTGATTGGGTTCAAAAACAGCCTACAGAAAATGGACTCTGATTTATGAAAGTATGATAGAATATGAAAAGGAAGGGTTGTAACGAGATAACTTCGAATTCGGTGGTATCAAAACAAAAGCAAAATATGATGAAAGTAAAAATAAAATAGATAAACCCCATAATTTATTATACCATACCTGTTCACACTGAAACACTTATCACAATATTTTGTGGATCTATATAAAAAAACCTTGTTAAACTTTGTGACATATTTCCATTCTATGGAGGTCAAGCGCGAACGAACCCCCATAATTTTATTATACCATATTTCTTCAAACTGAAACAATTATCAAAGTATACTTACGCAGATAGATATGAAAAGTCTTTATTAAAGTTTGTGCCTATTTCCATTTTATGGATACCTGGCGCGAACGCAGACCCCACAATTTTATTATACCATCCATATTTAAGTTAAAACATACTTATCAACGTATTATTATGTACATCTATATCAAAAACACTTGTAAACGTTTTTTTAATTTTTAATTTTTTTATTTCTATACTTTATGGACCAGGCGCGTACGCAGACCCCACAATTTTAATGAATCATCATTATGCCAGACCAAACATACCCATTCCTGTGTCTCGATGCATCTTCTATCATTATATGTGATCAGTTTTCTATAATAGTCAACCATATAGGAGCCTATTCGTGACCAGACACACACACAGACGTTCATATATATATATATATATAATTATTACTATAATAATTATTAAATAACTACAGACACTAGTGTTCCTTCTTTTTGGGAATCATCAGTGCAGGGAGTTACGATTACAGCCGGCCGGGAGATTCGAACCCGATCACGAAGCCATCTCTGACTCCATTAGCAAGGAACAAACCACACGGCCAACGTTAGATAGAAAATTTAAAAATTTATTATCAAAACGTCCATCTAGAGTGATCTAATGGTTATAACATCATGATCTGCCCATACGGGCTTAAGTGACCGACTTACATTTCAACTTTAAAGTGCTCAACAACAACAGCTGGTTTGAAAAGACACGTGATTGTTCATAGGAAGTCAACTCAGTGGAAATTCGTCAATTTGTATACCACATCTGCTTCAAGATGTGCAAATCTTCGGCGGGAGTGCAGAGTCATCTGAAATGGCATGAACGACGAGATTGGGAGAACTCAATGTGACGGCGATCATCATATGTATATATATATATATATATATATATATATATATATATATATATATATATATATATAGTCATCCACATACAGTACTGTTTCGCTGTTTCACAGCTCATCAGTGCGGCTAGACAGTTAACTGCCTCAAGCCAGGATCGAAACCTGACCGCCCAAATGACAGTCAAGGCTTCTCACCATTAGGCTATACGGCTGCTGCTGTGAGGGTAATGAATTTAACGATGCTTTGATATCGTCTCTAAGTACATTCAATAATAAGAAACACCGAATGAAAACAGCCCTACCTAGCAAAAAAAAAAAAATACTAGGAACTCAAGGAAAACGGACGTTCGCCGGTAGTCGAATGGAAAATAGTACGATAAGCAAGCACATGTAGGGACCTAGATGACCCATGTAGATTATGCCTTCATGAAAAATTTTCTATCCTTTACTTTTAAGAATCCCAACATCTATTAAACTATAGGAGAGAAATACCGAACAACTGTGTTCACAGGATAACATTTACTGTAGGATAGAGATACAAAATAATTTTAAAACTAACAATAACAAAAAAAAAATAAATAAACATACACATACATAAACTATCACACACACATATATATACACACAAATATATATATACACACATATATATACACATATATATATATATATGTATATACACACATATATATGTATACACACACACACACATATATACACACACATATATATATGTATATACACACATATATATGTATACACACACACACACACACACACACACACATATATATATATATATATATATATAAACAAGCATATATAAAAAAATTAACCTAGATTTAAAATAGGTCAGTTCACTAGATATCTACGCTCCTCGCTAAACACAAAGGAACAGCACACACAAAAGAACAGGTCAACCGGGGGTCAACTGGGCCTTTGTCCTGTAAATGCCTGCTCATTGGCTGATTAGGAAGGATGACGTGGAAACTAGAAAGCTGATTGGCTAACTAAAAACTCGATAGAAGGTGCGTATATAAAAACGCGAGACAACCACAAAATTCTCGCATAAGCCTGAGGAATACCTGCGTGGATGAAACACGGAATATTCTGTGTAGCTTAACCGCACTACATATTTTATAACTTACTATATATATATATAAAGGGTTTGACCTTTACTCCTGATCTGAAATGGAACACGTACATGAAGTCTGTTGCCAAGGTCGCTGGAAAGATGGTGGTATCCTTCTACCGCTCCAGAAGATATCTCACTACTGATGCAATTCTCTATCTATATAAAAGCCAAGTACGTCCAAGGATGGAATACTGTTGCCATATCTGGGCAGGAGCTGCTAAAAACAGCCTATCCTGCCTTGACAGAGTACAAAATAGACTTCGTGGTTTAGTGGGGGATGCCCTTTTCTCTACCCTTCAACCTCTCTCCCACAGAAGGGACGTTGCGAGCCTATCCTTGTTTTATCGTTATTTCCATGGCAGGTGCTCGTCTGAACTCCAATCTCTGGTCCCCCCTCGCCAGTCTTTCACGAAAAACACCCGTCTAGCTGAATCCACTGTGAAAAATTTCCCCCACTCTATATCTGTGCCTAAATCAAAACGCGGATTCCATGAACAAAGCTTCTTTCTTAGAACTGCACGCCTGTGGAACTCTGTTCCGTCTGCCTGCTTCCCACCGGACTACAACTTGGATGTCTTCAAGTCCAACGTTAACAAATTCCTAATGAACCGCCCCCTTAAGTAAACACTTCATCAAATCTCCACACTAACGTAATGTACTTGCAATAACCCTTATCCCTGAGTGGCTTCCGGGCCTTGATAAGTGGTGATCACTGTGTAAAAAAAAAAAAAAATATATATATATGAACCAATGGTCCGTAAAAAATACAATTATTTGGTTCGCCTCCTACCGCACTGCGAACTTACAGCTCAAAGGTGACACACTTAAAAAAATGGAGACATACAGACACACAAACATAGTAAGTTTTATTTATAGAAAATTGTACTCAATATATAATAGTGTTTTTAAAAGTAAAAATAAATGACTTGCGTGACATCAGTTAGAATCGAAACCATATAGCGCTGCAGCATTGGTCGCTACTATTTGAGCTATCGTCATATGGATAAAAAGTAGTTGAAAATGAACCAAGTATAGCGCATAAATGTGTATTTGTGCATACGTACAAGAGAATTTTAAGTCAACTTACGCCTGCCAAATTTTATATATTCTTCAATTTTTACCTCTTAGCAACTATTTTTGTCAGATATAAAATCATTAAACAACAGTCTACAAAAATGTAATCATTTCATCTGTTTCGGAGAAAATTCACTGTGAAAAAAATGGAGACAGACAGATAGACACACACACATAGATATAGTGAGTTTTATAAATCTAATATATAAACGGTTATATGTCTGTCTGTATGTCGGTCTGTTTGTCTGTCTCTCTCCATATTTTCAAACACTATCTTCTCCAAAACTAAAAGTCGCAGAGCAGTGATCGTGGTAACGTCACCAGCTTTAAAGGCTACAGTTGCGGTTTCGATTCTAGCTGATGACACCTAAACCTTTTTTTTTTTTACTTTTGAAATCGCGACTCTATAATAATATATACGAAATCTGGACAAATTAAAATATCAGGGTGACTTTCGGGTTAAAAGAGCTAAAATTGACACCTTTGTGCTTATTAAAAAATATTGATGGCTTGGATTTTTATAAAACTTTCTTGCAAGTTGTAACTAACTGATTTCTATATAATTTTGTTTGTCTATACTTCGCGATAACACTTGGGTGTGCCCCAGGGGCTCTTTTAAGGCTAATAAAAACACTTCATTTTTGGGACTATTTTACCATATTTGTCCAAAATTTTCTGTGTATGTCTGTTTAGCAGTTTTGCATGGTGCTGAACTCAAATTGAAATATGTTAAGGCCTGGGGGACTTTTGGGGCTAAATGGGAGAGGGCCAATGGTTGACTTAAGTCATTTCTTTTTTTTTTTTTTGCATGGTGCAGAACTCAAATTTACATATGTTAAGGCCTAAAAATACACCTTTTGTCCATTTTCACCAGGATTTGACGTCCCCTGGAGACGTTTGGGGCTAAAAAGGGGGATGCTGAACTTAGTCATTTTTTATGCCTCGTTCACTGTGCACTCACGGGGGACCATGTATGCTTCATCTGTTTCTTTTTGATTTCTCATTTTATCATTCATCTTTTTTTTTTTTACTTCACGATTTTTCCATTCATGTAATTATTATGAACATTTCGTTTTCTCAGCTTCAAAGACGTTTCTACAGAAAGTTCACGTTAAACGGTGTGGAAAAAACAAAAAACAAAACAAAAAAAAACAAAAAAAAAAAAACAAACGAAGGAAAAGTTTTTTTTGATCCAGAAAGAAATGATAGATTGAGTTTTATGACACGCAGTAGAGGCACAAAAAGTTAAAATCAAGTTTCATTAAAAACTTGTTTTCATTAATTTAGCGAACTTCATGATTTTTTTAGTTATAATTGGTAATGAAATTTATTTTTCAGATTAGTCCGTACGGATAAAATGATGAAAGTTGCTCTGGTTCTATTTTATGTGAAAATAATTTTCACAGGAACACTTGTCTGGCTGCAACCACTATCAACAATTTCCCCACTTTCTATCTGCGCCTAAATCTAAACTCAAATTCCGTGAACAAAGCTTTTTTCCTAGAACTGCCCGCCTATGGAACTCTGTTCAATTGTAATGTTTACCAGCGGATTACAATATGGTCGTCTTCAAGTCCAATGTAAACAAGTTCTAGTTGAGTCGTCGCCTTTAATAATCAAATTATACCCAATTTACACCACTACCGGCTATTATGCTGTTTTCCCGGTGACCACCATGCACCCAATAACCCTTATCCTCGCAATGCCTTCAGGCCTTGATAAGTGGTGACTCTCTTATAAAAAGAAAGACATTTACGGATACCTTAAGAGTTTCTGTCTTTGCTCTAATGTGTTCGATTTAACGAAGTAGGAACGAACTCGTTATATCTAGTTAAAGGATTTGGAGAAGAGGCGACAATTCTTGTCTTTTCCTACAAAATTTTTTTAATATTTAAGTTAAAAAATTTTTTTTTTTTTAATAAGATATACTTATGCCTAGGCGCCACTCGGGTTTTCACCTTGGCATCCAAATAACAGCATTGCAGAAAAACCGGAAGTTCTGTGCAGTTTTAGGAGGGTCATCTTCCCAGACTTTGTCTTCTCTCTATGAGAAAGGGTCAATGTATTGCTAATCGCCCGAGGCGAAGAATGTCGACGGGGCTGCCCAGGCATTTTTTGTGAATCACAGTACTCCTGCTAGGGAGCGCTGATTTTTCAATCCCACTTTCCGATCCTAGTTTCACATTTTTCGCTGTGGGAGAGAAATACCTATAAGATAAATTATGACGCTATCGTTTGCTGGGGAGTGTTACTCGGTTCAGGAAACTAGTTCTCTGGTGTAAGACACGATATCAAACGAGAGGCACATGGAAACAGCAACAGGTTGAGATGTCGTCGGCTATAAATTGCAGGGACCGCATGCTGAAATTGAACGCTTGTACAAAAATAGCGAACAAATGCATTTTTATAAAAATATATATAATTCATTTAAGATTTAACACTGGCGGAGCATATTTAAATTGACCCTGTTGAGATCCGACTCGTGCAGCCAAAACTGCTATCTACGTCTGTTGCGTACGAGATGCAAACTTCAACTGTTTTTGAACACTCATATTCAATTCTCTCTTTCTGTATTGAAAGAGAGAGAAAGGGAGTGAAAGAGAGAAATAGAGAAAGAGAGACACTGATGCATAATGTATGAATATTGTTTTGTTTTTTCAAATTCAGCTACCCTCATGCAATCCTGACTGACGAATGATTTTGACAGCGCCAAATTTTCATAAACAATTGTCAGTCAAACCTGGTTGATATGTTCTAACAGTTACAAAATCACAAAGCACCTGCATGAACACGTTTTCACTTCACAAGTGCAGAACAAGTTAGGCACAAGGTTTATTAATGTAGAAGTCCCAGCTCCCCAAAGTGGAAGCTACATTCGTCTCCCCCTTTTCTGTGATCTTGCAAAGTCGGGTTATTATTGCATTGTCGGGTTATCATTAAAACTTTTTCTATCTTCTCTTAATTAATAATTATATACCTTTTGTTTGAAACATTAATTCTTTTGCTTTTGTTTTTTAAAAATATAATTGTTTTGCATAAAAATCGTTAATCTTTCCCTGTTTATTTTTTGTCGTTTAATTTTATAAACTTTTTTTTCTTTGTAAAAAAAAAAAACGTTAATCGTCTTATGTTTAGTTTTATAGTCATTTGATTTTTATTCACTTTCGTAGTTCATTGTTCTTCCTCTCTCTCTCTTTTATAGAAATAACAAACCATATTAATTGTCTGTATTGTTTTAGACGCGTATTGTAATTATTTTATTTATTTATTTGGGTTTTAGGTGATGTTTGTGTTTTACGTTTATACGTTATTTTTGCAGGGTATCCGAAGTTAAATAATGCATTATTAATAAAATGAAGTCGAAAATAGTCTTCGTATTATTGGATTCTTCGGACTATTGTTCTCAACCGAAATGCTATCAGCATTAATGGTTCGGTCGATGCCTAAAGCTAACAACGGTTTTACGATATGTGGATAAGACAGTCACAATTTGGCCTCACCAGTAAGATGTTCAAACATTCCTGAACCATGTGAACCCTATCCGTTAATTTATACAGTTCATAATTGAAAATAATCATAATAACAGACTACCGTTTCTAGATGTGCTGATAACTCGCACTGGCCAGAGTTTTATGTCATCATCCGCATAATCACGTTGACACACCGACTCCCGTCAGATCACCGAAGTTAAGCAATGTTGAGCCTGGCTAGTACCAGATGGGTGACCATTTCGGAATTCTAGGCGCTGTATGTGCTTTCCGCTTATCTCGGCATTGTTTCCAGTCGTTCTGAACCTCCACTTGCTACTGGTATTCAACAATGTCGACTCAGCAGAGGTGTGGTTGAGGATTGCGCAACTCTTGCCAGAAAAATTTCACGCGCAGGCACCCTTACAGGGGGTATCCATAGACTGAAGGAAGCCTTTAAATATCGAAAACCAAATTTTCTGTACATCTGAACTTCTACAGTATCTGAACTTCCATTCCTATCATCTATATAACGTAAAGAAAGAAATCATCCCTTGCCTACAACCTCGAGCAATACCTACCAAGAAGAGATGGACAGTTTTAGAAAAAAAAGTTCCACCGAAACAACTATACAGAGAGCATAACATCAGCTCCGAGAAATTTAGACGAAAGACCGAAGGACACCAGGCATTAAGGAACACACAAGCACACAACGCAATAACTTAAATAACACGCTACTCACCAAAAAAAAAAAAAAAAAAGTATAACACTTATTTATTTAAATATTCCTAACTATTCTTATTGAATTCTTTTCTATTATGAAAATAAACGAACATTGAACTAGGGCTGTTACAACAGCATTGTTTTGACTCTTGAGTATATATCCGTTAATATCTTAAAAGTTGTTATATAGACGGATGTGGTTCTCGGTTGATTAATTGTATCTAACTGTGTTGGATATATATATATATATATATATACTCGAGAGTCAAAAGAATGAAAAGAATATTCTGTTGTCACATCCCTATTAATAACTTTTAATGAATTATAATTTGTATTATTGAGTGGGGAATTTTTGATTACGATTTCAAACCTGTGGATAATTTATGGACCTTTTTACCGACTCAGACTATTTCGATATCTTTGCTGAAAAATCCTCTGTGTTTCACAAGGACAAAAACATTGATAAACATTTTCTTATTGATGCAAACTGCCATTTTATAAACATATATAAAAAACAAGGTTCTTTCAATATGTTTTCAGACATTTTTTTGTACGGGCATGTAAAATTGTTGTAGACTCTTGAAAATTTAGTAGATTATTGCTATCCTATGATATGACTGACCAATTTTAATGATTTCAGGTTTAAATGAACAGTACAGAAGGAATTGGAATACACCCTACTAAAGCCTGATTGTCACAGCTGGTGAATTTCAAAAATGCAATCTGGACGCGAAGGCACTTCAGAATAACGATAAGTAATAAAATTCTGTTTTAAACTTGCACAAAATGCCACAGAAACGTATGGGATGCTTCAACCTGATTTTAGGCCATCTTGCATGAATCGAGCATCAGTTTTTAAGTGGCATAAGAGATTCGAGGAAGGCAGGGAGTCTGTGAGGGATGATAAAAGTTGTGGGAGGAGTAAGAATGTAAGAACACCAGAGTTGATTGGCTAAATAAAGAATTTCATGGATAAGGACCGTCATGTGTCTATAGAGATAAAAAGCTCACAGTTTGATGTCAGTGTAGGAACTGTAACCACAATTATTCCCGAGGAACTGAAGATGTGGAAGAGTTTCGCAAAGTTTGTCTCATGGATGCTCAAAGTAGGTCACAGATTATTTGACAAAGATGGGTATCAAGACAGTTCCTAACCCTCCCTATAGTCCAGACCTTGCTCACTGTGACTTTTGGTTATTCTCTAAGTCCAAGGAAAACCTTAGAGGCTGTCGTTATGAGACATTTGAGGAGATGAAAGACGCTGTGACGAGGGTCATTGACACAATCACACAAGACGATTTCCATGGGACCTTCCAGAAGTTGTTAAGAATAGTAAAACAAGTGCATTGCAACCGGAGGAGATTACTTCGAAGAGGGCCAGAGTGTCATCTGTTTACTATTGATAAAAGTGCCCATATGAAAAAAGTCTGGAAACTTATTGAAGGCACATCGTTTCTCTTTTATGAACTCATGCTTCCTAACTCATTATTTTTTTTTGTTTCTCACCCAACATTTCTTTCGCTCTTACACGTTTGAGTATAAACTTAAGAAACGTTTTCCCACTAAAATTGTCTCCCCAAAATTGGCTCTCCTCCAAAATCTTCCGCTCAAATTCAAATCCTAGAAAAATGGTTATCTTGCTTTGGTTAGTACTAATAACATCTAGCATCAGCATGTTTTCAGAGAATCTTAAAATAAAACCGACAAGATAGCAATAGCGTAAGAGCGAAAAACGTCCGGTAATTAAATGGAATCGAATCATAAAATAAAAATAAAAAGCCAGTCGCGAAATGAGACCAATTGTACAAACGAATAGAACAAGCCAATCAGGTTCTCCTTTAACGATCGCCATTTATTGTTGAGTTGAGGCGAGGAGCATTCAACAAAATGGCGATTATTATTCTACAACGAGAAAACAAAAAAAATATTAAACGCAAGCATAGGAATTAATGACAGACCATGATAAACCGAAAATTGTTAGGGAATAGGACTTTTTACTTTCGTACTGTTATGATTAAGCAGGGTTATTAAAATTACATGCAGTTAACGATATAGGGCAACAGTATTAACGCACCTACATCTTTCTGACCTCAACTAATGTGTTGAATTAAGCTGATATACTTGTCCTGTCAAAGTTACGCGTTGAGGATATGTTAGGAGGCAAAAAAAGAAGCAGAGGAAAGCCAAGAAGAAGGTGGAAAGAAAATGCTTTTGATTGGACATCTCTCACCAGTTGGGCTTCCATTAACCAACTTGCCGTGAATCGGAAGGAATAGCGCAAAATAAATCATATGGTTTCGCAATCCGCACCAAGCAGAAGATGCGACTCATGATGATCTTAATCAGGAATAATGGACTTGCCCGAATACAATAAGTACATGTCTACCTAACACGTTATTGAGTAGCGATTCGTGATGATCATATATATTTGGTAAAGCGAAAAGTCTAAAATGTTATGGTTAGTAAAGGTCATTTGCTAGTTTTAGCACCTATGTTCACATTCAATCGGTGAAGTTAAAAAGAAATAAGAAAGAATACTTTTCAAATTACAAAGTTTAAGAAAAGAAAAAGAGTAAAAAGAAAACAACATCAATTCTTATTAAAAAAAAAGTAAAATAAAAAACGTTATATGGCGGATTGATTGATTGTTTTTTTAACAGAATATCAGGAGTTCATGATGGTCTAGTATTAACGACACTGACTTACGGCCTTGGTGCTTCAAGTTCGAATCCAGTTCGTTGCACAAAATTAATTTCATTTAGGATGTTGAAAACCGTCTCATGGTCCCTCCCATAAGTACGCAATGTTTTTCTGGAGATAATTCTGACTAGTAAAATATCGGAGAAACCAATGCCAACAATAGAATCTTCAGATTCACACGATATGATGATGATGATGATGATGATGATGATGCTGATGAACACTATTTCAATTCTATTAGGTCATTCAATGCCATAAAAGGTTATTTTTCGTAGATTCTTATGTGTAGTTTATTTGCAGTAGTATTGGATCGAATAGGTTTCCTCTTTGAATGTTTAATGCCAGGAATATTTTGGAAGTGAGTAAAGAGATTTTTGTGTTTTTCAAATTTTCTCGTTGTCTCGTAACTTTCAGAAAATTACGTCTCACGGAACCAAAGTAAAGGATTCATTTTTCGAATTTATTTCAAACAGCGAAAAGTTGTCTGACTTGCTATTTACGTTCTCCCCCTCCCATAAACACTTAAAATGGCTTCGTATGTCAGTTTGTCTTTTTCCTTCACGTTTGAGTGACGGGATAGACATTTATATAAATACAAATTAATACACATTGGTCTTTATTATAGAGTGGGGAATAAAAGCATTACGGAATTATTTCAATAAGTAAAATGCAATATAAATGAAAATAATTATTCACACAATTTTAAACTGCACATTCAGAGGAAAGTTGATCATCTGTACAAGTAATAAACACTATACAAGAGTAATCTTCCCTTTAAGAGAATTGTGTTACATCACACTATATAATACCTGCGGATGACAAAACTATTCGCATTTTGATTGGGAAGCATTGGGTTTTCAACCCCCATCTCCCTTACTTGTGCTACATCTTCCCGCGATGGGAAGGAGGTAAATACCTACTTACAAAATGTATGCGTATTATTTGGATTCTTCGGACTGACCAGCACCAACTTCCACAAGAATTAAGGAAAATTAAACACTTACATATGTCAAATGCGCCACAACAGTAATACAGTCGAGAATGTTGTAACGCGTAGAAGTCATGAGCATTGCAT
>NC_136493.1:126301022-126503522 GCF_053919585.1 Euprymna scolopes | reverse complement strand
GCAGCAGCAACAACAACAACAACAACAACAATAACACCAGCAGCAGCAACAACAACAACAACAACAACAACAACAACTCAAAAGTAAGAAACAACATATGGCATTACACGGTGCCATCCAGTAACCAGCTTCCAAGAAACAAAAAATAAATCGCGCAATCAATGGTGATGAAAAAAATTATGAGGGCATTATCTTGTTTGTCAATAAGGTTAAATAATTTGGCTACTTTCTCTGCGTCAATAATGTATTTGTTTATGCCATAAATCGTGAAATCGTGATAAAAGGACAATTATCCAAAACTCCGTCCGGGCGCCAAGGGAGTCAATTTTGTCTCAACACTATTTAAATAATAACCTTTAACATCTATCTTATCTATCTATGTCTTATCTATGTCCACCTTTCCATTTTCAGCAACCATCGATTAAACTATCGAGAAAATCAAAATGCCTCACCGTGGTTTTTAGGGTGGGGGTCATTGGCGAGACAAATCCTGGGGCGAGAATTTGGATCACATAAAAAGGAGACTGGTATTACAATAAGCATTTTAAAATATTGTTACTGGTTTGATAGGCAATATTGTTCATTGTTTTTACAAGGGATTCACCACGTATCAATGCCTGAAGGCCACTCAAGAATAAGGGTTAATGAATGTAAGGTGGTAGTGTAGTAAGCGTTAATGGTGTAGATTAGGTAAAATTTAGATTATTTAAGGGAAAGGCTCAACAAGAACTTGTTTACATTGGAATTGAAGGCTATCATGTTGTAATCAGCCGGGAAGATGGCTAGTGGAACAGTGTTCCATAGGCGGGCAGTTCTAGGAAAGACGCTTTGTTCATTGAATCTGCGTTTAGATTAAATCACAATGGGGAAATTATTGTTAATGGGTGTGGCTAGTCGAATGTTTTTTGGTGAAGGTTTACTATAGAGAGACGATAGATTAGAGCTCACACAAGCATTTGCCATGAAAATAGCGATATAGCAGAGACAGGCTCGAAACGTCTCTTCTGTGGAAAAGAGGTTAATTTGAGGTTTTTAGATTTTTATGTGACTAGCTTCGAATATTTTTTAGCCTTTTACAATTTGTTTCATAATGTATTATTTTATGTATACTAAGAGTGTCAAAAATCGGAAGGTGACAGTTATGTTTGTTGAGAGAGTTATAAATTGCAGTATGTATTTTGAGAGATTTATAAATTGACGTATGTTTTTTGAGAGATTTACAAATTGCAGTATGTTTTTTTAGAGATTTATAAATATCAGTATGTATTTTGAGATATTTATAAATTGCAGTATGTTTTTGAGAGATTTATGAATTGCAGTAGGTTTTAAGATATTTATAAATTGCAGTATGTTTTTAAGAGATTTATAAATTGCAGTATGTTTTTAAGAGATTTATATATTGTAGTATGTTTTGTACAGATTTATAAATTGCAGTATGTTTTTGGAGAGATTTATAAATTGCAGTATATATTTTAGGAGATTTATTAATTGCAGTATATATTTTTAGAGATTTATAAATTGCAGTATGTTTTTTAGAGATTTATAAATTGCAGTATATATTTTTAGAGATTTTTAAATTGCAGTATGTTTTTTTAGAGAAATATTAATTGCAGTATATATTTTTAGAGATTTATAAATTGCAGTATACATTTTTAGAGATTTATAAATTGTATTTTTATTTTTAGAGATTTATAAATTGCAGTATGTTTTTGAGAGATTTATAAATTGCAGTGTATATTTTTTGAGATGTATAAATTGCAGTATATATATTTAGAGATTAATAAATTGCAGTATGTTTTTGAGAGCTTTATAAATTGCAGCATGTTTTTGCAGAGATTTATAAATTGCAGTATGTATTTTGAGAGATTTATAAATGGCAGTATGTTTTTGGAGATTTATAAATTGCAGTATATATTTTTAGAGATTTATAAATTGCAGTATGTTCTTTTAGAGATTTATAAATTGCAGTATGTATTTTTAGAGATTTATAAATTGCAGTATATATTTTAGAGATTTATAAATTGCAGTATGTTTTTGTGAGATTTATAAGTTGCAGTATGTATTTTTAGAGATTTATAAATTGCAGTATGTTTTTTTTAGAGATTTATACATTGCAGTATATATTTTTAGAGATTTATAAATTGCAGTATATATTTTTAGAGATTTATAAATTGCAGTATGTTGTTTAGAGATTTATAAATTGCAATATATATTTTTAGAGATGTTTAAATTGCAGTATGTTTTTTTAGAGAATTATTAATTGCAGTATATATTTTTAGAGATTTATAAATTGCAGTTTATATTTTTAGAGATTTATAAATTGTATTTTTATTTTTAGAGATTTATAAATTGCAGTATGTTTTTGAGAGATTTATAAATTGCAGTGTATATTTTTTGAGATTTATAAATGGCAGTATATATATTTTTAGAGATTTATAAATTGCAGTATATATTTTTAGAGATTTATAAATTGCAGTATGTTTTTTTTAGAGATTTATAAATTGCAGTATATATTTTTAGAGATTTATAAATTGCAGTATATATTTTTAGAGATTTATAAATTGCAGTATTTTTTTTTAGAGATTTATAAATTGCAGTATGTATTTTTAGAGATTTATAAATTGCAGTATATATTTTTAGAGATTTATAAATTGCAGTATGTTTTTTTAGAGATTTATAAATTGCAGTATATATTTTTAGAGATTTATAAATTGCAGTATATATTTTTAGAGATTTATAAATTGCAGTATGTTTTTTTTAGAGATTTATAAATTGCAGTATGTTTTTTAGAGATTTATAAATTGCAGTATGTTTTTGGAGAGATTTATAAATTGCAATATATATTTTTAGAGATTTATTAATTGCAGTATATATTTTTAGAGATTTATAAATTGCAGTATGTATTTTTAGAGATTTATAAATTGCAGCATGTATGGTTAGAGATTTGTAAATTGCAGTATGTTTGTTTAGAGAATTATTAATTGCAGTATATATTTTTAGAGATTTATAAATTGCAGTATACATTTTTAGAGATTTATAAATTGTAGTTTGTATTTTTAGAGATTTATAAATTGCAGTATGTTTTTAGAGATTTATAAATTGCAGTGTATATTTTTAGAGATTTATAAATTGCAGTATATATTTTTTTAGAGACTTATAAATTGCAGTTTGTATTTTTAGAGATTTATAAATTGCAGTATATGTTTTTAGAGATTTATAAATTGCAGTATGTTTTTGAGAGCTTTATAAATTGCAGTATATTTTTTGAGAGATTTATAAATTGCAGTATGTTTTTGAGAGATTTATAAATTGCAGTATGTTTTTGGAGATTTATAAATTGCAGTATATATTTTTAGAGATTTATAAATTGCAGTATGTTCTTTTAGAGATTTATAAATTGCAGTATGTTTTTGGAGAGATTTATAAATTGCAGTATGTTTTTGGAGAGATTCATAAATTGCAGTATGTTTTCGGAGAGATTTATAAATTGCCGTATATATTTTTAGAGATTTATTAATTGCAGTATGTTTTTGTGAAATTTATAAATTGCAGTATGTATTTTTAGAGATTTATAAATTGCAGTATGTTTTTTAGAGATTTATAAATTGCAGTATATATTTTTAGAGATTTATAAATTTTAGTATGTTCTTTTAGAGATTTATAAATTGCAGTATGTTTTTTTAGAGATTTATAAATTGGAGTATATATTTTTAGAGATTTATAAATTGCAGTAGGTTTTTTTAGAGATTTATAAATTGCAGTATATATTTTTAGAGATTTTTAAATTGTAGTATGTTCTTTTTGAGATTTATAAATTGCAGTATGTTTTTGAGAGATTTATAAATTGCAGTATGTATTTTTAGAGATTTATAAATTTTTGTATGTTCTTTTTGAGATTTGTAAATTGCGGTATATATTTTTAGAGATTTATAAATTGCAGTATATATTTTTAGAGATTTATAAATTGCAGTATATATTTTTAGAGATTTATTAATTGCAGTATGTTTTTGGAGAGATTTATTGATTGCAGTATGTATTTTGAGAGATTTATAAATTGCAGTATGTTTTTTAGAGATTTATAAACTGCAGTACGTTTTTGGAGAGATTTATAAATGGCAGTATATATTTTTAGAGATTTATTTATTGCAGTATATATTTTTAGAGATTTATAAATTGCAGTATGTATTGTTAGACATTTATTAATTGCAGTATGTTTTTTAGAGAATTATTAATTTCAATATATATTTTTAGAGATTTATAAATTGCAGTATACATTTTTTGAGATATATAAATTGTAGTTTGTATTTTTAGAGATTTATAAATTGCAGTTTGTATTTTTAGAGATTTATAAATTGCAGTATATATTTTTTGAGATTTATAAATTGTAGTATATATTTCTTTAGAGATTTATAAATTGCAGTTTGTATTTTTAGAGATTTATAAATGGCAGTATATATTTTTAGAGATTTATAAATTGCAGTATGTTTTTGAGAGCTTTATAAATTGCAGTATGTTTTTGGAGAGATTTATAAATTGCAGTATGTTTTTTTAGAGATTTATTAATTGCAGTATATATTTTTAGAGATTTATAAATTGCAGTATATATTTTTTAGAGATTTATTAATTGCAGTATGTATTTTGAGAGATTTATTAATTGCAGTATGTTCTTTTTGAGATTTATAAATTGTAGTTTGTATTTTGAGAGATTTATAAATTGTAGTTTGTATTTTGAGAGATTTATAAATTGCAGTATGTATTTTTAGAGATTTATAAATTGCAGTATGTATTTTGAGAGATTTGTAAATTGCAGTATGTATTTTGAGAGATTTATAAATTGCAGTATGTATTTTTAGAGATTTATAAATTGCAGCATGTTTTTTTTAGAGATTTATTAATTGCAGTATGTTTCTGGAGAGATTGATTAATTGCAGTATGTTTTTTTAGAGATTTATAAATTGCAGGTTGTATTTTGAGCCGCAGATGCCCGGAGGTATGCTTATCTCCACATTCATCACACTCCCAAGGAACATAGAACAATCGACTGTAAATATCACAGAACGATGGGCCATAAATTTAAGCTTCTTCTGAAAATAGAAACGATGAGACTGAGAAATGAACTACGATCTTGAATATCAGAAGTGCGATTTGGATTTGTCGCAGACAAGAGAACAACAAATATTCTATTCACAATGACAATACTGACAAAAAGATATATAGAGATGCAGAAAAAACCTTTGTGTGTTATCGATTTCTCAAAACATGATCTATTCAAAATGCTAAATAGACATTTATGAGATAGCCGTTAGAATTCTGATCAACATCTATTGGAGACAAAAGACAACAGTTAGAATAGATGAACAGTGAGGAAACATTAATAAGAAGAGGAGTCCGCCAAGGGTGTGTTCTGTCACTAAATTTATTCAACATCTATAAGGAAAACATACTGAGAGAAATTGAGGACATCAAAGGAATAAGCTTGGGTGGACACAAAATTAACCAGCTAAGGTATACAAACGACACTATGTTAGTAGCACAATCCCAAGAAACCCCTCAACACGTGCGGGATACTGTGGTGGAAGCAAGTGAAAGTAAAGAACTTGTTTTAAACATCTAAAAAACGGTAAGCATAACAGTATCGAAGAACACCTACACTCCAACATGCAAGCTACAATGTCGCGATGTACTAGTTAAACAAGTTGACAAATTCAAATATCTGGGCTACTGGATCACATCTAATGAAACTAAAATACAAAGTCGCATAGTAACAGCCAAAGTCACCTCCAACAGATTGTCATCAATCAAGGAGTTGGGACATCATGTTTTGGGTGGGAATCATTAACGATAATTTGGTTGGACCATACCGAGTGCCAGAGGGTGCAAAGCTTACCAACAATACGTACATGGCAATTTTGAATAATCATTTGTCGCCATGGCTAGATGACCTACTATTGTCACGTCGCTTTCAGATGATTTTTATGCATGACAATGAACCATCCTATTCTGTTAAGGCGACTGCAGCCTTCCTTGAATCTATGGGCTTCGTTGGAGAAACACTCATGAACTGGCCATCGTGTTCTCTAGACCTTAACCCCATTGAACATCTCCGGTCAATATTGAAAAGAAGGGTTTAGAGAAAGCGGAGCAATTTACTTCAAAGGATGTCCCGTGTAGGAAAATAGTTGATGTCGCCAGAGCCATAACTCCTTTTTAGACCAAACAATTGGCTTCTTTGGTGGACAAAAAGGCTGTTTAAAGTTATTGAAAAATGTTGGGTAGGTCGATAAATAATTCATTTGGATCTTCTTTTTTTATCATTCTTTGACCGAAAATTATAAAAAAATATAGTTTTTATGATAACCCATTGCACTTTCGTCTTAAAACAACATTTTAAGAGACCTGCAATAAAGCGATGGACAGTGAAAATTACTTGATAAAGAATAAAATGTGATTTCCTGAATATCGCATGAAGTTGAATAACATTTTGGGAAATAACTAACCTTAAAGAAGTCCTTTGATGATACAATTTTAAATGTTTTGTGATGTATATTTAGTGAAATATGGATATTTTACTAATTTGCAATAAAGCGATTGACACGTTCTGGTTTCGATTTTCATGGCGCACGAGTAATTTTTTTTTAACTTTAAAAATAATTACCATATATTGGGCTCAATGTAATATAATAAATACCAAATCTGCATATTTAAATAGCATATTTAAGCGTATTTTACGACCGGGCAATCCCTAGGGCCTTCTAGTATATATATATATATATATATATATATATATATATATATGTGTGTGTGTGTGTGTGTGTGTGTGTGTGTGTGCGTGCGTGTGTAAGACCTACATCAGATCCGTTGCCAAAATTCCTGGTGGAATAATTCTACTGCTTCAGAAAGTATCGATTTTTTAAAATCATCTTCTACCTGTACAAAACCAAATATATCCTAAGACGGAGTACTAATAGTACACTTTCTTGCCTTGGCAAGATACGAAACTGTATTCGAAATCTAGTTAGCGAGTAACTTTTCGCCTCCCTGATTTCTCTTTCTCAAAGAAGAGACGTTGCAAGTCTACCTCTGCTCTATCATTATTTTCACGGTAGGTGCTCTACTCAGCTTCCAAATTTGATCCATCCTGTAAAACATTCGCAAAAAAGTCGTCTAGCTACAACAACTGTAAATAATTTCCTCCAATCTTTATCTATGCCTAAAACTAAACGAAAATTCCATGGACGTTCTTTTCCTCGATCTGTCCATCTGTGGAACACAATTCCGTGGGGCTATTTCCCAGCTGAATAAAACATAGTCGTTTCCAAATCTAATGAAAATGAGTTTTGTTGAATCATCCTACTATATAATTAAACCATATCCAAGTTCCATCGTTACAGATCACCACAATTTTTCTCACCTTAACGCCCATTAATCTTCCAGGCCTTGATAAACGGCGAACCTCAAGTAAAATCAAACTTATATTCAATCAATGATGCTATCAAGTATATATAATAAATCGTTTGTCATAGGATTAGTAATTTGGCATTATTCCACCACGTGATCCCCTTCTCGGCGACAATCGGAGCCCCAACGCGTTTTCCGTGTTCTTCTTCTCCTTCGTATTCTCCTTTCGTTCTGGTAGTGCCGTCATTTCTTACACATTGACGACAGCCGAAGACGAATACGTGTTCACAAGTATAAAAAAATAAACAACACAAAGAAAAATAAAGAAAACACAAACTCCAACGCATTTTGTATATATCAATTGTATTCAGTGTGTGTATGTGTGTGTGTGTGTGTGTGTGTGTGACAACATCGATCTTCTAAACACTAACGTATGCATTTTAGTCTTCTGTCGAAGCTGTGTTCGTCCGTTGACATCAGCTGATCTCAATCTGCTCCAAGTCCCAACCTACGATCAACTGTCACAAATTGGAAACTGTCCTCAACTGTTGCAAACTCATGACTGTCCGTAAACTCTAAATATATATAGAAACTCTTTATCCGATCATTTTCCAAGTTATTAATTAAGAATACTATTTCAACCGTGTCCTTGATGAGCAACTTCCTCTCTATTGTCTTTCCACCAACTGCCTTTACCTTTGTTCTACTGATCAACTTATTTCCTAACATTTTTTTTGAGAGGGGGGGGATTGAACGTCGAGAGTATCATAATATTATATAATATAAAAAGGATCGATCTTCCGTAAACCAAACACCAAAATCAAATAAAACAATGGGAATTTGAACACATCATATCAAGTTTCCAGGCAACGGTGCTAACTCTCACGCCACTTCTACCTGTTAAATAATGTAATAAACTAAAAAAAAAAAACTCCCAAAACAAAGATTGTTCTCACGAGGCGTTGGTAGCGTTCATTGATGCGTATCCATAAACTGGATGTCTTTATTATGGACTTAATCATCATTTCATGTGACCCATGATTGCACTTTGCGATCGATACGGTCGTTATCTTTACGCTTTACTAATCTTTTATGAATATTAACAATCGATAAACACCAGGTTTCGTTTTTAAGTTCAGCACAACACACATTAAATTATTTTTCGACAATTTTGAAAGTTTTTTTTTTTTTAATGATTTCGAAACAACAAAGACAATTTCAAGCAGAAAAATAGTGTTGGTAGTGATTTTTTTTAAGATAAAATAAATCCACAAAAAAGTAAAATCACACTTATTTTACTTGTTATATATCTATCTGTAGGACCATAGCTATGCATAAATTAGAGGAAATAGAAAAAAAAAGGACAACTGGATAAAAAAAAATCAAAGGATATCAGATAAGAAGAAATATGAAAATAAGATGAAATTATTTTTGTAGATACAAAGATGGAAAGTCGATTTTAATATGAACAAAATGCTTCTCGTTCTTAGTTTCGTTTAAGAACACATTGAATTAAAAGAGTGCCGTTTGTAGTAGACAATAAAATGTAAAATTTTAACTTAACGAATACACACATATATCTGTGTCAGGTCATGTCATATGCTACTGGTACCATGTAACCCAGTACTACCTGCCTCATGGTCGGGTCACCGGCGACTAAACTGGTTCCCCCACCAGACTTGTTTGGTGAGGAGGGCGGCTAGTCTCCCTGGAGGATTAAAAACAAGACCTTCCAAAGGGCGAATGAACTCTTTTTCTGGGTCAACGGCCAACTAGCACAGTGTATATTTGTGCGTGTGTGTGTGTGTTTGTGTGTGTATATGTGTATTGGGGTGGAGAGGGCTCCCGTAAGCCGTGGTGAAGGCAACCTTTCTAGGAGAAGCAAATCTTTGATTTAAAAAAACATAAAGCGGGAGACCAGTACCCGCATTAAGCTGGTCTGCAGTTTAATTTGTTGCTGGCTATCTTGCTCTTGCTTGTTGCTGGATCTCAACATTTTGAACCGAGAGAGAGACTTAGCTGTCGTACAAAGCTAAGACTCTGTAACATCATCTTTGTATAGATACTCCCTCATGCATTTGGGCACATGGATTTTAAATGTCTGAGGGAGTGGCACTCGTCTGACAAGACGTTGCAATCATCATATACATATATATGTATACACACACACACACACACACACATATATATATATATATATATACTCCACCAGTATATATATGCACACACACACACACACACACATACATATCTGTATATAAGAACAAATAGTTAATAAAACATGTTAAAAAACACTTTGAAAAAGAGTTAAAATCATATTTAATCTGAAAAGGGAACACTTAATAAGTGGATAGTCATTAATCCGCGGAGTTTCGAAGAAATACTTTCCTTCTCATCAGAGGGTAGGAATTAGCAAAATGCGGGATCGGATTTTGCATACAAAAGTATTTGATGAAACTGCAAGTAAGTCAAAGATCTTACCTGATAACAAAAAGTGAAGCAGAGGGAATATGGTGGAGAAAAAAGTGATTTCGCGTGAATGGATAGTCTGGTGAAAGGTAAAGTATCCAATGACGGTAAAATCCAAAAATGTAAATCCAAGAAAGTTAATTAAATTTTCATTCGCACAAGTAACACACACACACACACACACACACACACACACACACACACACACACACACACACACACACACACACACACATATATATATATATATATATAAATGAATTTAGTTTACAAACAAATGGCTACACATAAGCATACATGTTTCAGCGAAAACCCAGTAAGGGAATCGCTGAAACATGTATGCTTATGTGTAGCCATTTGTTTGTAAACTAAATTCATTTATTTTGGCTCTGTCTAAACATTGAGCACTCTTTTGGTAGACACACTTAATAATTACTACCAATACAATATATATATATATATATATATATATATATATATATATATATATATATATATATATATAAATTACAATAAGTTTACCAAGGTAATCAAAATGGTAAACTTAAAATATATTATAAATATTAAAGAGTTAATATTTACAAGTAAAATAAACTCAGCCAGATGTAAAAGCTCAATAAAACCGAAAAGGAAATAGAGCTTATAATATGAACAAATGATTAATAAAACATGTTAAAAGACATCTTGAAAAAGGGTTAAAAACATATTTAATTTTAAAGTTTCCAAGGAACTCTGCCTTTTGGATTATTTTGGACCATTTGGAATTTACCCATTGGATTGAAATTTTAAATTCGATCGTTTTGGATTTACCATTTTTGGATTTTTACCCTTCACCGGACTATCCATTCATGTGAAATCTTTTTATCATTTTTCTTTTGCCTCCTGTTCCCCTTACCTCACCCTTTTTTTAGCCAAGTAAGATCTGTGACTTACTTGTAGTTTCATTAAATACTTTTATATGCAAAATCCGATCCTGCATTTTGCTAATTCCTGCCCTCTGATGAGAAGGAGAGTATTTCTTCGAGACTCCGCGGATTAAGGACTATCCACTTATCTTGTGCTTCCTTTTTTAAAATTAAATATGTTTTTAACTCTTTTTCAAGATGTCTTTTAACATGTTTTATTAATCATTTGTTAATATATATATATATATATATATATATATATATATATATATATATATATATATATATATATACTCCACCAGACTAGATGTATTCTTGTACTGGAATCCAATAAGATCAAGAGACCTCAAAAAGATATACTATAGCATATTTTAATGATCAATTTAGCAGAGGAAAATTATGTTCTTAACTTCTTTACTAACTCAGTCAAAGGCGAATTTTAATCAAATATTCGAATATCTATATATCTAATATAGAGATCAAGTGTACAGGGGTTTGTCAGGGAAACCTGTCATAAAGGTACTTTCCCCTACAAGTAAATCCTGACTAAATATTCAAAATAGCAAAGTATTCGAAGTTCAAACAAAATCTCACTAAGGCTACCTTACATTCGCCTATACAAGGATTAGTTCACCTTCTCTAAGTAGCAACACTAAGCTAAATATCCATGCATCTGATTAAATAAACTATTGTCCTTGAATCCACAGAAAGATATATTATAACATATTTACTGTAAATGTCCAATTGGGAAAAGGAAAATAACTAACTCAGTGTTTGAGATGTAAAATGAGAACTTTAATGGAATATTCGAATATCTATGTATATCATATAGAGGCCAAGTGTTAGTCTAAAGAATGTGGGTCCCTTGATTTCTGAGAACTTCGATTGAAGTAAAATAAAACAACAACGACAAAAGCATATACATATTCATTGAATGTATTTTTGCATCTTTTCTTTCATTGATAGAATTTGAAAATACATAAAAATACTGGCTACTACGTCTTAATGGGCCATAAATTAGAATTCGGTTATTTCTGCCCATCGATCAGCAAACAACTGATATATACAGTCATAGATTTTTAAACGATCTACACCTATATCTATAAGTCTAAGTAGAGAAGCTCAGAAGATCAGTTCCTATTAAAATAATGAAAACAGTTAAAAACGTGATGCATTATTGATGTCAGCATGTGTTTTTTCGACTCCATTGAAGACTTATTATCTCTACTATTATATAAAACACATTTTGTGTGTATGTATGTGTGTGTGAGAGAGAGAGAGAGAAAGAGAAAGAGAGAGAGAAATAGAGAGAAAGAGAAAGAGAGAGAGAGTTCCTATGGATTCCAAAACGCCAAAATATATACGATATGTGAGTGTGTGTGTGGGTGTATGTGCGTGCGCGCGCGCGTGTGTGTGTATGTGTGCGCGCGCGCGTGTGTGTATGTGTGTGTGTATGTATGTGTGTGTGAGAGAGAGAGAGAGAGAGAGAGAGAGAGAGAGAGAGAGAGAGAGAGAGAGAGTTCCTATGGATTCCAAAACGACTGGGTCGATTTTTATAAAATTTTATACAAACCTACTTCATGTATCTGGCAGTATTCTTAAATAGGTTCTGTATCAAAATGTCTTCAATAAGCATCGATAATCGATAATTGATAATCGAAAAAACTCCAATGAAAGAAGGAACACTCGAATATGACCAAAGTTAACAATTTATATAGCCTAACATCACAAGTGCATGTGAGAAGTTTTATTACCACATAAGCAGAAAGGCCAAGCATATACAATCAACAGTAGTTACTTTTACATGACAGGGGCGCTTTCGAAATGAATGTTTCCGTTTAGAGCATAATTGAACAATGATATTTGGCTTTTTCATTTAAAACTTTCATTCAAGCTATTATCTGTAATAAAGATAATTGTATAAAATCAAAAGTAGATTCTCTACAGTGCAATGTAGACTACAATGTACTCTAAACTAAGTCACTGCGAGGAGGTATGTAAAGCTTCCTCCCGGTCCACCGCGATTGGTTCAAAACTAGAGCAGGCAATCAATCGATTTGATTAAAAAATGGGCGATTTCACCGATTTCGATGACATTAAAAATATGAGAGTGTGAAACATTCGCTGATCATCATTCAATCCCGGGCAACGTCGAGTCTTCCTGCTAGTACTACACAACTTAGGTAAAACAATTTTTATTATGTATGGTATTGTATATTATATTAAAAATTGTCACTAATAAAAATATGAAGATTATTAAATCATCTAATTATATCATTACTTTCACGTGTCATTTAAGTCATAATACCTATCATATATTAAAAGATATCAAACCACCCCGATATAATTAAACATGTTCCATATTCAATGGTATACATGATTAGCAATAACTGTTCAAATGAATACGTTTTCCATAAATTATAGCACATATTCAATCTGCTTTATACAAACGTGTGTATACTGAAATTTAATTTGTATATATATATATTAAAACATCTTCACATTAATAATAACAAAATTACTTATAAGAATAGAAAATATATTTGGTATACGCCCCCTTAAACCAACTGAAGTATCTTGAACTGTGTTAATGTTAACCTTCAATCGGCCCTTCTCATACAATATTTAGTGAAACAGTTTAAAGCTTAGTTTATTTTGTATGGTAAGTTAAAGATAATTATAGAAAATCAAAAGTTAATATAACTGTTAACAAATACTTATGAATGAATAAGATTGTTACTAATTAAAAATTGATGTCCCAAAACAATTTAAGCCTACTACAAAATAAATATATAACACATCTTTATGGTGCATCAAGCCATTAGAACAATTACTGAAAGACCTAAGATTATTAAATTATATATCGGCGACACTAGCGATAGCTTTTCCTATCATAACTTAGTATATTCGTCAGATAGGTTTTGAAATGTTTTATGAATTCAGTTCCTTCTATGATTACTGAAATTTTCTATTTTTTTTAATGTTCTCGTATTGTTTTTGCTTAGGATGGAACATCGTATGGGATGCAAAACATTCACCTGCTATTTCAGAAACTCTAACAGAGAGATCTTTTCAAGATTTTGACCTTTTATTTCAGCTCAATTGCTTTTATTTAACTGTACTTGGTTCATCGGGTATATATAATTTTGAAAATTCTTTTTCGTGAATCGGGTTGTTCCTATAATTATTAGTATGATGGAAATCTTCCTACGATTCCAGTTTAATTTCATGTCGTACATAAGACTTTGGTATATTGCCAGCTTTTCACCCTTCAACTCTGTATATAGACGGAATCATTCGGTACACTGACTTAAACTCGGGTTGTTTCTTTCTCTCTCTTTTCCTATATCACTATATTGGGTTCAACAGATCCGTTTCCTCGGTGCGTAGCTGTAGAATTGAGTCGTCATAGTAGATGACGTATGATTTATTTCCAAGTGTTCTTTCTGGTATATGTTTGAAAGACTTGCTGCTATACTAGATATTCAACTTTTTACAGATGATCCTGTGGAGATGGTTTACACACTCTATAGTAGCTGCCCCCCCCCCAACATAACCTGGAACTGAATGTCAGGTAGCTCACACTCTTTACCTCCATTTGACCGAATCTACACACGTCATTACTCAGACCACTCATCTTTTTAAAAGTATTGATTATTAAGCCTTGATCATGGGTATTCGTTATCATCCTCTCCTGGTTATATTGAAGCGATCTTCTTTTCAGCTAATCTACAAAGCTTTCCGTATCTATATAGTACTGGAGTAGTTTATCCAGAAAATAGCACGCTGTTAGATGTAACATTTTTCGAGTTTTCTGTAATGAAGGTCTTAGTGCATTTTTTTGGTGACTGTTTTGGGTTATTTTTGTGGCAGGCTTCTTTTTGTCTCATTTGAAAGACAGTCATGTTTGGCCAGTTTCCTTATGTAGATTGTTTTACTGGCTCTTGTTTCTTGCTGTTTGGGTTCGCTGTTTGGGTTCTGTGTGTGAGTGTGTATTAAGTTGGCGTGAATATGTGTTTGTCTCTTAATGCATTGTCTGCCAAAATTATAATGGCGTGTGGTTGTAGCGAAATAGTAAAATCATTTCTTTGTATTTTTTTTTTATTTTCTCGTTATTTTTATTGCATATTCCGTTGAATACCAAACTAAGTGTCTTACTTATTAAGATCGCAATACACCAACTAAAATTGTTTAAAACAGTATTTAAGTTTTTATGACGGTTATCTAACGTAACGTAACATGTGGCCGCAGTCGAGATTGAACTCACTACACAAGGTTGTAGTGTAATTCAAATCTTGTCCGTGGCTGAATACTTGATGCTTCGTTAGGACTATCAAGGGTATTTTTTATCGTGACGCCATCACTAGATGGGTTGCCTACTACGGCTTAAGGGAGGCCCATCTAACCTCGAGAGAAGGATAGACTACGCCAATTTCCCAACCTGGTATTTTACCTCGCGGTACACACAGTGCCTCGCCTTCCCAAATGGTCACTCATCTGGTACTGGCCAGGCCCGACGTTGCTTAACTTCGGTGATCTGTCGAGAACCGGTGTGTCAACAAGATGGTGCCGTATTCTGTTCGTCACTATGGAATCTTCCTTACTCAATGAATACAGTCGCTATAAGTCAGTTGTAATAAAGCCACACCAAAACATGTCTGTTATATTGTTCGTCTATATAACGAGTCTATTTAATACGTGTGTATGTAAATATTTATGTTCATCTGTGATTGTCTCTAATGTGTAAAGTATATATACGTGCCAGCATGTGTGATCGTCTAGTGTCTATAATGATCGCCGTGAGTGTGTGTCTCCGGTATTAACACTTATAAATAACACATGGATACAGTTCCGCACGGGACGAATAAGCATATTCGTCTACTTTGGTCCAGAGAAAGAAGAACATACCTTTTTTATGGTCGCAACCATTGACGTATGATTGTGGACGTGCTCCTGCAAATGCAAATAATTTTCATCTCCGAAAACTCTAACAACTAAATTAGATTTTACACATATAGCATTTATTCATAGTTGCGGCTTCTTTTGCTCTCGGAGTGCGCACTGTTTCTGTTTTGGGTGATTACATCTCGTGATATTCCCTTTCATGACTATCAACTTCAACTCCCGAATAGACTAGCTGGTCAGTTCTCTGACTTTAAATACCATGTTCTCTGACTAACTCTACGTGTATATATCAAACTCTTCTTTTCTAACTATGTCATCATTTGCAATGTAGCACAAAAGAATAATCTGATGTTTGTCACGTATTTACTCGTTATTTATGAAAACTAAAATTCATACTGTTTGTTTTTAAATTCAATACATATTTTAGCTTTTAATCCCAAATTCCAAACCCTACCGAAATATCTCATTTTCATTAACATTATTTCTCTATTGCATTTTTAGCATTAAATCATTTATATTTCGAACAAGAAGAATCATAATAATAATCATCTAGGTTACTTGGCAATGCCCGGAAATGCATAATATCACAAAGTAAGGAAGCAACGTCTGCCAGTTAATCACTTCCTTACTTTCTGTTAATAAAATTTCTTATTAATTACCCCCTGTTCGTGTTTATTCTTGAAGGTAGTTTTCAATGCAAAATCTTATACAGACTTGTTATTTCAAAAACTCATTTAATTATGAATAGGTCTTTTAATCCAACTCGGCAAACACTATTTGGATTATTTAATTATTTGAATAATATTTGAAACTAGTGTTAACATTATTTGAGTAAGCCAAATCACATACCACCAGGTCAAGTTCGGCCGCCATCGCGTTTTGGTCTCGATTCACATAATGTTCACACATTTCAAGCATGTTTCTTAATTTATATGCTTATTGCTAAATGAATTTTAAATCGAAATGATTCCATAATAATAAATGATAAATAATAATAATTCAATAATATATAAGAAATAATAATGTAATAATATATGTGAAAACAAAATGTTAATAATATATGCAAAAAATGTTAATAATACATGTAAAAAATATACAATAATATATAAGTACAAATTACATAAAACACTGTTTACTGTCTATGCGAAAATCTCTCAAATTCTGCTCTGGTGGCGACCTTTAACGTTTGTCTATAACTATTCTGATGGCGGTTAGGGTAAGTGTTTGGGTTAGGGTGTAAATCAAATAACGTATAAAGAGAGATGAATGAGTGATGCTAAAAAGAAACAATTGTTATGTATTCTCTTTTTTTATTTTACAAGGGAGTCTCATCAAACTTCGAAAGCCACTCGAGGATAAGGGTTGATAAATGTAGGTAGTAGTATAGTTATTATTAATAGTGTAAATTAGGTAGAATTGGGATAGTTTAAGGGGATCGCTCAACAAGAACCTGTTTACATTGGACTTAATGGAAATGTGTTTCGTAGGAAGGCAGTTCTAGAGACTTGGGGAAATTGTTGATAGTGGTTGTAGCTAGTCGAGTGTTTTTTTCTGAAAGTTTGACAAGAGGGACAATAGATTAGAGCTCAGACGAGCACTTGATATGAAAATAACAACAGAGGAGAGATAAGCTTGCAACGTCTCATGTGGGAAAGAGGCTGCAAGGAAGAGAAAAGATCATCACCTACTAGGTTTCGATTCAAATTTTTTTTTTCTATAATAAACATTCATCATTTCTTGGAACTTTCTCAACAGTGAAGTCCTGCAAAAACACTGGTTTTTGTTTTGGAAACATTTTTTTTTTTTTTATAAAATGTTATTTCTTGGAGTTTACCCCAGATTAGTTATTTTGTTTACACGATCCCAATTCCCTATTCTTGTTCTCTTTAATCACTGCCAAGAGTTTTCCACGCGGTTTAAACTAAAGGATCGAAGAAAAATGTGTTCCCGTTGAAAAAAAAAAAAAAAAAAAAAAAAAATCGCTGTAAAAAAAAAAAAAAAAAAAGAAATTTTATAATTTATAGGTGAGCCGAGGCATTAACACGTTCGATTCCGATAATCTGAAAAAGTATTTTTTTTAACTTTCGTTTTATTTTTCTTGCATTTCGTCGAAGGCGAAATAATAAAGTGTTAATGCATTGTTTTTGTATCGAGGCAATTTACAGAAAGGAAAAATGTTGCGTGGCCAATGAATGGGGTTTTGTTTGCCAAGTTCTGAAAGTTTCGTTTGAACTTAATTTCTTGTAATTTAATTTCGCAGTTGCTTGATATCGAAATCAATTTGTATAGGAGCTTTAACGGGCCTTCATTCAGCCTGCAGACACAATAGATGGCTGAATGCGTAACTGTGACGCAAGGGTCGCGCAATCTCCAACCGCACACCTCCTAAGTCGACACTGTCTGATTCCAGTGTCAAATAGAAATTCAGGGAGGCTAGAAACAATACAAAAATAAGCGTACAACACTTGGTATTCTAAAATGATCACCCTTGAGTCAATTAGTACTGACCACGTTCAATGCCGCTTATATTCGGTGATCTAACGTGACACAGTTATCTATTGAAGTATATATTTTATACTTGTGGACGGTCACATTAATTCTCCTAGCAGAACAGTTTTGCGCCACTTTTATAAGCATTAAAACTAAGATATTATACTATATTACTTATATCTAGAATACTTATTTCCTTATTACATGATTTGATCCCAGAAAATGTTAAAAATTTAAGGTTTAAGCTTATGGTTCTTAAGATTAAATTGAGATTCAAGAAATCGAGAAATATTTGAAATCTAAAATATTTCAATTTTTAAATCGGAAGTTGAATCAGAAAAGTCTGAGTTGCACGACGATGTTAACTGTACACAGGTCTGAACGCTTCTTTCTTAGAACTGCCCGCCTATGAAACACTGTTCTGCTGGCTTGCTTCTTGACCGACAACAATACCGTTGACTTCAAATCCAATGTAAACGTGTTCGGAAAAGTCTGGCGATGTTCATTATACACAGGTCTGAATGCTTCTGCCTACTCCCCCCAGCAACCTGCTTTTACGGTGTTCGGGCACACCTAAAAATCACATGTGAGACGCAATTTTTCGAGAACTATTCGAGACCGTGGGCATTAAAAAACCACGGTCGTTATCTTGAACCTTTTCGTTTTTCTTTCTTAGCCTGCACAACAGATAGACGCGAGCACGTGTTTGTGGTAAGCCTTCTATATTTTCCCCACAGAAATAGAGCCAATAATATGTAACCGAAACTCTTTTAAATGCAACAAAGAAACTGAAATTTGAGGAATATTTATTAATTGATATCTAATTCCTATTGTTAAAATTTCACAAAAAATTGGGAAATATCTACATTTTTAAGAACTTATGACGCCATTTATATGAAACCAAATTAAACTAAACATAGTCCACCATCTATTCATAACTATAAAAATTTATACGGGATGGAACGATAAAATTGTCGTGATAGAAAAGACGACATGATCCCATTTCCGTTTGATGAAAACCGGTTTTCTTTTTTGTTGCTGACCATCTACTAGTTGACCAGTTTTTTACAAATCCCGAGAGCAATAGGAGCCTTCTATAATGCCTGAAGGTGACACAATGTTAAACGAACGAGATCGAAGGCATGTAAGATGTCGTGGTTGATATTGTGTCTATCTCATTAGGTGTGTATTTTATACGAGTGTGTGCGTAATATGCATATGTATGATATGTGTTGGTGTATGTGTCTCTTTGTCTGTATCTATATTTGTAATCATGACACGTCTTACCTTTAATGCATCTAAAACCAAATTCCTATCTTTACATCATCAACGCTCTGATCCCCATCTGGCATCAATTGAAGTGGATGGCTCTCGTCTAGGAGAAGCTTCTGGGCTTGACCTTCACCCCTGATCTGAAATGGAACACGTACATCAAGTCTGTTGCCAAGGTCGCTGGAAAGATGGTGAGATCCTTCTACCACTCCAGAAGATATCTCACTACTGATGCAATTCTCTATCTATATAAAAACCAAGTACGTCAAAGGATGGAATACTGCTGCCATATCTGGGTAGGAGCTGCTAAAAACAGCCTATCCTGCCTTTACAGAGTACAAAATAGACTTCGTGGCTTAGTGGGGGATGCCCTTTTTCGCTTCCCTGCTACCTCTCTCCCACAGAAGAGACGTTGCAAGCCTATCCTTATTTTATCGTTATTTCCATGACAGGTGCTCGTCTGAACTCCAATCTCTGGTCCCCCCTCTCTCAATATTTAAAAATGTTTACATACATTTTTACATAATCGATTTATAATTTCCTCACAGAATTCCGGTCAAGAAAAGGTAAGAAATTCTTATTATATTGTAAAATCTTTCTATTTAATTCCTTTTGGTCAACCATCTTCTTTGACCACTCCGACAACCATAATATCACCGCCCACGCTTTACCTTAACGGGAATTCGTCTGCTTTGTCTGCTATGTGAAGCGAGCCATCGCACCATGCCGGTATCTGCAGCTGATTTAAACAGCCTATAGCTTCATCAACTCAGATTTCAATACAAGAAACTCCTTTCTTATCGATTCTTGACTTGAAGTCGAATAAAATCTGTCGCGGTTTCAAATCACCGTCTCCATTTTTTTCTTTCTTCGCTCCCGCTGTTTCCAATAAAACAGGAAAGTTGCTTTTTACCCTTTAGACGAAATTAATTTAAATGGAATCAACAAACCCACAATCTACTTTTGTATTGCATAAATTTCGTTCTATAATAAATGAGAGTCGTTTGTTTGTTTCATTGGAAGCGACATCACTAACATCACGCTGGCCAAATGAATACAGCTTGTTTTGGTCAAGTCAAACAAGTTTCGCCCGTCCCTGGAGCTGGGCATGAATTTCAAAGACCATATGTGAAAGAAAACCCTACATATAAGACCATTGCTCTTGTAGAAATCAGTTAATATAGGGGAAACCCTTCATACCAATTGTCACTATCCAGTTCCTCCTCGGTCCCCCTCCCCTTCACTCTCCACATTAAAAAACGGCCTCCCGCCAACAAATCTACTTTGAAACTCACCCCATTTCCACTTCGGGCAGCAAATGGCTCTGTCATAGAAACCTACGGGAACAAAGAATTAACACTAAATATCAACCTCAGGCGTGACCTCAAGTGGTCGTTCACCGTAGCAAACGTGAGAACACCCTTGCTTGGCGCTGATTTTTTGGCTTATTACAATTTGGCTTTTTACATGAAGACAAGGATCCTGTCCGACAACACAACATCTTTCAAGATTACGGGGACTCCATCACGTCTGAACACAATTAGGATTAGCGTGGCAACACAGCATGACCTACGCTGTGCAGGAATTCTGAGTCGGTACAAGTACATTACCCAGCCCATTAAGCCTATCGACGCTGGCGAACATCAGACACAGCACAATATTAAGACCGTTGGACAACCTGCATACTTACGGTCACGACGACTCCCTCCACACAAGTTGACATATGCTAAGAAGGCATTCGAGGAGATGCTGGCGGACAACATCATCTGTCACTCAGACAGCCCATATGCCTCACCACTCCACCTAGTACTAAAATTTGACGGGGAATTCAGAGTCTGCGTCGACTACCGGAAACTCAACGCGTTCCTGACTAGTATCCCTTCCCGCATATTCAGGATTTTGCCTGGAGCTTACAGGGGGGCCCGTATCTTCTCAAAAATAGACCTGACGGAGGTGTACCACCAAGTCCAAGTCGCTCCGGAGGATATTCCAAAGATAGCAGTCACAACCCCTTTTGGACTGTTTGAATTTTTTAAAATGCCCTTCGGACTTCGTAATGCGGCGCAGACATTCCAGAGATAGATGGACGAAGTCCTGCATGGTTTGCCGTATGTCTTTGCATACATAGACGATATCTTAGTTGCCAGCAAAGATGCAGATGCCCACGAGCAACACCTAGAGGAAGTATTTCGCCGCCTGAAACAATATTCAAATCAAGCCCGACAAATGTGAATTCAGGGCCCAACACATAGATTTTTCTGGGACACCACAGATGCACAGGAAACCACTCCACTTCCTGCTAAGATAGAAGCCATTCAGAATTTTCCAACGCCTACATCCGTAAAGCAGTTGCCTCGTTTCTTGGGGATGGTAAATTTTTACCGACGATTCATCCCCGGATGCTCTGACCTCCTCACCTCCCTGACGAATATCCTCCGGAGAAAAAGCAAACAAACATAGCCATCACCCCTGGGGGCGACCAGGAAAAGGCATTTCAAGCCACAAAAACTGCCGTAGCTAACTTTACCAAGTTAGCGTTTCTAAACGAGGACACACGGACGCAGATATACCTCACAACAGATGCTTCAGTGGTAGAACAAGAGTGCGGTGGCCAACGCAAACCCATCGCATTCTTCTCCGCAAAGCTATCACCCACTCAGTCAATACACAGTACCTTATCGAAAGAGCTTCTGGCAATATATCTCGCCATCAAACACTTTCGACACCTACTGGAAGGGCACAACTGTACTGTCTTGGCTGACCATAAACCACTGACAACCCCTCTGTCAAACAAATCTGACAAGTATTCTGCCCATGAAATTAGACATCTGGACTACATTTCACAATTTACCTGTGATATCCAATATATCAAAAGAAATAACAACCCTGTTGCAGATGCCTTGTCCAGATCCAACATCAACACCTTAGAAGACAGCCTACTCATCCAAGACCTAATAACAGAGGCCCAGGGATCCGACTTAACCCTCCCGGGACTTTTGACTAACACATCCCTGTAACTGAAAGAGTTTCCAGCCCCTTTCAGCAACAGAACTATATACTGCGATACACACTGGACCATCCCAGACCATACTCCAGCACTAAGAAGGCAAATCTTCGACCATCTACACGGATTGTCACATCCCAGTAAACATGCTACGGTCAAACTAATTGCTGATCGTTTTGTGTGGCCCAGCATGAATACCGACATTCGTGATTAGGTATCAACGTGCCTTAAGTGCCAGAAATGTAAGGTACACAGACACATGGAATTCCCACCAGGCACATTTAGGAATCCAGATGCACGCTTCAGCCACATTCATATTGATATAGTTGGACCTCTCCCTATGTGCCAGGATTACCAATACCTCCTTACCATGGTCGACCGTTTCTCCAGGTGGCCAGTAGCAGTGCCCATCAAAGATACCTCGAAAAAAAAAACAGTAGCAAAGACTATCCCTCAAGAGTGGATTGCCATATTTGGTGTGCCCGGCATCATCACCACCGACCGAGGTGCACAGTTCTAATCACTACTCTTCTAGGAATTCACTCAGCTACTCGGCTAAAAGACATCAAAACGACGGCTTATCATCCTTGTGCTAATAGCCTCATGGAAAGATTCCACCGGACACTAATGGCTTCCTGAACACCTCATTAGCAACTGGGTAGATTAACTTTCTCTGATTCTTTTATCAATCCGCTAAGGAAGACGTAGGTGGTACTCCACCGGAAATAGTCTTCGGCACGGCACTCTCACTACCCGGCCAATATTTTTAGGACACTATACCCGATCTCACATCCGCGAGACCTTTCACTCAGGAACTACGTCATAAAAATGGCCCAACTAAAGTACACACCACCCAGGCAACCGTCATCAACAGTCCATATCCCACATCAGCTACAGGACTGTGATTTCATATTTATCAGAAATGATGCGCTAAAGAGACCTATGACACCAACATACCAAGGTCCCTTTAAAGTCTTGAAGCGCTCTGAGAAGCACCTCACCATCGACCGAGGTAATTGAGCAGACACCATTTCCATCGACAGAGCCAAGCCAGCCTTTCTGGAAAAAACACCGTCAGGGACAGAACTCGTCTCGACCCACCCAGACGCCACACCCGTCCTATCAACCAAACCGTCAGAGCCAGCACGTCAAGATACATCCAACTCCAGAGTGTCCATCCCCTCAACTAGACACACCTGTCGTGGAAGAAAGGTTATCTTCCCAAGCAAATACAAAACGTATATCTATTATTAATTGATAACGATCAATTATCCAGGGAGAGGTCCTTGTCGCGGTTTCAAATCACTGCCTCCATTTTTTTTCTTTGCCCCCGCTGTTTCCCTTACCTTAAACAAAGGACGCGATCCGCTAACACGAGTGAAACGCATGAACATATGCGGGTTTAGTGAATTCATTCACCAACTTTTTCTCTTTTCATCATCAACGTCGCTATGCACGTGTGAATTTAAATATATCAACAAAACACCAATAAAACAGGAAAGTTGCTTTTTACCCTTTAGACGAAATTAATTTAAATAGAATCAACAAACCCACAATCTACTTTTGATTGCATAAATTTCGTTCTACAATAAATTAGAGTTGTTTGTTTGTTTTTTTTTGAAGCGACATCACTAACATCACGCTGGCCAAATGAATACAGCCCATTTTGACCAAATCAGACGAATTTCGACCGGGCGCCAGACCCCGCAGGGGGGCGAGTAGGAGGAGACTCCCGAAATGGTGACGTTGACGCTTCGACTCACGTCCTCCGAACCCACCAACAGAAGGATGCGAGCAGCAGCAGCAGCAGCAGCAGCAGCAACAGTCTCAGCAGCAGTTAAAACAGCCCTTATAAGGGCAAAACAACCAGCCCTTATCAGGGCTAATAAGTTTTTCACAAATACGATTAACTACTGTTAACTTCGTGAGACCCACCAGCAGCGAACTTCACTCCCAGTCTCCAGCGCTTCCAGCTAATTCCTGCGGCCTTCCAGCCCTTGGTGCCTCAAGCTCACTCCTACAACCCTCCAGCGTCCTCTTGTAGTTTTCCTGCAACCTCGTCTGCACCTCGCCCCTCCGGGCTGTAACCTCGCTAGAACCTCGCTTCTCCGGCCTGCAACTTCTCTTGCACCTCGCACCTCTGGTCTGCTACCTAGCTCGCACCTTGTTTCTCCGGTCTGCAACCTCGTTTGCACCTGGCTACCTATCGACCGTCCGTTACTTAACACTGATCCTCCGTTCTCAGTGTCGTCCGTTCCTTAACACTGATCCCCGTATTCTCAGTGTCCACCGTCCATTCCGAATCGCCTTGACATCCAGCCGATCGTTCCAGACCCAGCGAGCAAATCGGAACCACACTACGTCTAGAGTACCTGTTCCAGACCTCCAGACGTTAGCCTCCAATGACGTACGACCTTCCAGGCGACCAGCATCTAGATCATACGATTTTCACCTCCTTTGCAAATAAAAGGCGAACCCTCGTCTTTAACCAAACAACCTGTGTCTGTGATTCTTCTTTGCCTTTTTGCTGTTTACTTTCTGCCTGTGTCTACCTTGTTAGTTGTTGGGTCGATTGTCCCCGAACGACCGTCACCGCAACAAATCTATAATCATAACCACTGACGTCCTCAATCACTTGAAGTCTCGACGATTCACCACCCGTTGAATTTTTCTGATACTCCGTTCTTCCCCGTGTGTTACTAGACCATCCTAGTATTTCTATCACCAACTTACACGTTCCATCATCTCAATCATATCATAATTCTAGGGAACAAAAACCGAAAACCCCTACTTACATATCTACGACAGTCAGCTATCTAAACACAAAAGATATCTTCTACGTACGGAATCATTATGATTTCGAAAGTTTCGAAAACAACAGCCCACGCCCGCGGCGCAGACACAGGAAAACGTCACACAATTCTAACTATACTCCTAACCACTGAGTGCTGGAGGAAAAGCACTTCTAACTCTTAACTATCGTTTCGCCGTAACCATGTGCTATTTTTTCCAAATCTCCGCCGAAACACCATGGCCACAAAACCAAAGTCATCCCACATATATACTTATCAAAGACTTAATATGATATCTTCTTATACTTTTAAGTAACGTCTGTAGGCGTACCATTATTCTATACGCTTCATCATTCTCGTATCACCTAACGTATAACCCTGTTTATGCCCGTCCAGAACCTGCGCTTTTTCAGCTCACCGGAGTGCATCTGATCAGTTCATGTTCGCATTTTTTTCGCCATATGGGAATCTATTTCTCCAAGTTTCAGCTAAAACCTGCCTCTTTTGACTCATAGCGAATGCGAACACCGAATTTCCCAGCAAATATCTGTGGCCGAAGAAAATCACGAAAAAAGCATGCGAATCACTTCAGAAAATATAAAATAATTTACCGACTGTAACACTAGGTGTGTCAGAAACTTCGTGAAAAAATACTGAATAATTCGACACCTTTTCCAAGCTTATAATTACTCGAAAAATTTAATTCAAACCCTAATTTTATTTTTCAATTAAAGGAGCAAGGACCAAGATTTCATAAAACCCCCAAAAAACAATGTGATTAAAAAAATGGTTTTAAACTTCAGACTTTACAGGTAAATTAAAAAAAAAAACACTTCTTTTTTTGTTTTAAATTTGAATATATTATTTATTGATCTTTTATCTTCAATTTGTGATATATAAAAGTTTGGCGAGTAAATTAAATATTTACTTTTAATAGACATTTCAAAATGGGGACGTGAATTAATTCGACCTCCTGTCTTTCCAAGCTTATAACTACTCGAAAAATGTAATTCAAACCCTATTTTTTTCAATTAAAACAGCAAGGACCAAGATTTCATTAAAAAACAAAAAACAAAAACAAAACAAAACAAAATAAAAAACAAACAACGTGGTTTTAAAAAGGTTTTAAACTTCGGACTTTACAGGTAAATTTCTAAAAAACACTTCTTTTTTGTTCTAAATTTGAATATATTATTTTTGATCTTTTATCTTCAATTTGTGACATATAAAACTTTGGTGAGTAAATTAATTATTTACTTTTTAATAGACATTCAAAATGGGGGGGGGGGCGTGAATTAAAAAAAGTTTGTCTAAAATATTATATTCGGTTTATTGAAAAGAGCATAATATTTCACATTGATCCTGAAAATATCGTAAAAATAGAATCAATAGAAAAATTTTGATAGATTTTTAAAGTTTAAAAATTGAAAAATACTGAACTCGTAAAATTCAATTCATTTCGTTACTGTTTTTTTTAAAACAAAAAAAAAATTTCTATTACTTTTTATACAACTTTAATAGTTTATTTTGGAAGTATAATCCATAAAGAAAATAAACAACACACTTTTAAAAGAGAAATTTCGAGTTTTTTTAATATTTTATTCGCAGTTAGGGGTGTCAAAAATTCATACAAAAATTCTGATACGCCTACCGTAACACAGCCCTTTTATTTAAAGCTACCCTTGTCGCTGATCTTTGCATATCTCGTATCTTTCGCTCACATCTCGCAACTGCGTTTTGCTTTTGTGTTAATTTGTTCATACCAAACGCCTCTGTCAGTTTTGGTCTACAGACGTGAAACAATATATAGGGTATTCGAACCCACGTGAAACTTTATATTTGGGATTTAGCCAGGGAAAATCGATGCAAAAGTGTGAAAATTAAAGAAATTAAATTTGCCAGGTTAAGGCCGAACGACGGGATAACATATATGCATGCGTAACGTAATAGCTATTGGTTCATGTTTTAATTTTTAGCCTTGCAGCAAATATGTCTTCAGAGGTTAATAATTAATATTAAACGAAAAAATAAGCTAAACGTTTTGGTTTCGATTCTCGGTGGTGGTGCATGAGCCACTTTTATAAAACTTTTTAAATCATTACTGTATATTGGTCCAATATGATATAATATATTAATAAATATGAAATCTACATTAATAAAAATATCATATTTAAACATATTTTATGACCAGGCAATGCCGGGCGGCCTGCCAGTTTATGCTAAAATTATATGCTGTTTTTGATCTATGTTTGGCATTATTGGACAGTTCTAGTGTTCATGAAAGGTGCAGAAATGTAAATGATTTGTAGTTTCCTAGATGCAAACGAATGAAACTTCGGTGTTTATAAAAAAGCGCTCAATTACTAGCAGATCGCTATTATAGTATATGTATTTACACAAACATTTTTGGCTACATATGACCTTACATGTTGCTGCAGCGAATTATTTAGAAATGCAACGTCATTCAGGCAGCGTCATGATTACAATGCATCCGCGTAACTGAGACAATATTTTAATTATTAGCAAATTGGTCGTAAAAGATGGAGTCTGGTAACATTTTCATTAACAAAATGAACGTCTTTATAGGAGCCTGTCTGACGCTGTTATTTCTCTTCATCGTCGCCGTTTCGTCTTTTCATGAAACAAGAAGACACAAGGAGACGCTCGCTAAAAGTTTTCATAAATGGTTTTATTGGGATATGAGTTACTCAGGCGAGAGATTAATTTGATTGTAGATAGTTCGACAACATAAACCTGAAGAAGGTCGGAGGTTATATCGATCAAAACGTTATGAAAATAACATACAAGATAAAAACAGTAATCCTAAAAATCAAAATAATATGCATACATTTTATGTCATTTAATATTTGTGGGAATTACTACCGAATAATAATAATAATAATAATAATAATAATAATAATAATAATAATGGAGACTTCCGCTGGATGAGTGCAAAGAGGACTGAGACCTTGGGGAGGCTCATTGCATTCCAGATCCCAGTGAAGACCAATGGTCGCTGCCAACGATAAATCAATGGTAAGAGCCTGTTACGATAACACAAATTCTTTTGCAAAGGTTATCGAAAGAGGTGGAGAGTACTGGAAATTTGGGAATACTTATTGTCACTCAGGCACCAGAGAACACCAAGACATTTTTTACGATGGCCTGTGTAACTACTTCTAGTGAGTAAATAATAATAATAATAATAATAATAATAATAATAATAATAATAATAATAATAATAATAACTAGCAGGACCTGTGGAAATTCCACAGCGGCATTTTTTATATGTAATATATTGTTGCTTGGCATTCTGTGGGCGTTCTGTTTAGCATGAAGGCAGGCACAATCATATTATTCTAGCCCTTTTATTAAAGCTGTATCGCCCTCTTACAAAAATAATAACTTTTATATATTTCCTGGGCTGATTATTTCATTACAAACACACCGGACAATTAACTCACATTTCCTCATTTCTCATAATTACATAATGTTCCTATGTTCGACAATAATTTATCATAATTTTAACCCACATTATCGCCCCTCCTTTTACTAAAATAAAAAAATTAATATATTGTATGGGCTGATTATTTCATTAAAAAACACAGCTATCAATTAACTCACATTTCCATCATTTTTCATAATTCTTGGATGTGGTACTAATTTTGACAATAATTTTTCATCATTTAAACTTACCATATCGCACACCTTACTCAAATAATAAATTTGATATATTGTTTAGGCAGATTATTTCATTACAAACACAATAATACATTAACTAACTTTCCATAATTTTTCATAATTCTTGGATATGTTACTAATTCGACAATCATTTTTTTTTATAAGTTAATCACACCTTATAGCTTCCACCCTTACTAAAATAATAACTTTGATATAATGTCTGGGCTGATTTTTTCATTACAACACACCAATTAACTCACATTCCGTCAGTTTTCATAATTCTTGGATATGTTACTAATTTCGACAATCATTTTTTATCATTTTAACCGACATCATTGTCCCCCCTTAATAAAATAACTTTGATATATTGTCTGGTCTGATTATTTCATTGCAAACACACTAATGCATTAAATCACATATCAGTTTTCATAATTCTTGGATATGTTACTAATTTCGCCAATTATTTTTCATAATTTAAACCATCCTTACCGCCCTCTCTTCCTAACATAATAACTTTGATACATTGTCTGGTATGATTATTTTATTGTAAACACACTAATCAACTTACTTTTCATCATGTTTCATAATTCTTGTATATGTTACTAATTTCGATAATAGTTGTTTATAATTTAAACTATCCATATAGCCTTCTTTTACTAAAAAATAACTTTGATATATTGTCTGGGCTGATTATTTCATCAAAAACACAACTGTCTATTAACTCACATTTCATCAATTTTTATAATTCTCGGATATGTTACTAATTTCGACAATCACTTTTTATATGTTTAACCAACATTATTAACCACCCACTACTAAAATAATTACTTTTATATATTATCTGTGCTGATTATTTCATTTCCAACACACCAATCAATTAACTCACATTTCGTCATTTTTCATAATTCTTGGATATGTTACTAATGGCGACAATCATTTTTCATCATTCTAACACGCATCATCGCTCCCTTTACTAAAAATAACTTTGATATATTATCTGGGCTGATTATTTCATTGCAAAAACACTAATCCATTAAATCACATATTATCATTTTTCATAATTCTTGGATATGTTAATAATTTCGACAATCATTTTTCATAATTTAAACCATCCTTATCGCCCTCTCTTACTAACATAATAACTTTGATATATTGTCCGGTCTGATTATTTTATTATAAACACATCAATTAACTCACATTTCATCATTTTTCGTAATTCTTGGATATGGTACTAATTTCGGCAATAATTTCTCATAATTAAAACACACGTTATCGCCCTCTCTTATGAAAATAATAACTTTGATATATTGTCTGGGATGATTATTTCATTACAAAAACATCAATCAAGTAACTCACATTTCATCATTTTTCATAATTATTGGATATGTTACTATGTTCGACAATAATTTTCATAATTTTAACACCCTATGTCGCTTCCCCTTACTGAAATAATAATTTTTATATATTACGTTGACTGATTATTTCATTATAAACACATCAATCAATTCCGGGTATTCTCATAGTATATATGGTCCATCTATCTTATTCAATCCTGGGTGATGCCGCATATTCTGCTAGTATATATCTTTCACCTATCTCATTCGATCCCGGGCGACACTGGGTATTCTACTACTATATGTTTTCCACCTATCTCATTCAATACTTGGCGACGCTTTCTACTAGTATATATTTGCACTTATCTCATTCAAACCTGGGACTGACTTCATGTCCGCCACCCCACTGTTAAAAATATACATAAAATAAAGTAATGTCTAAAATGTAAACTGTTTCAGCCATATCTGGGACTTACTTATATCCCCAACCCACTGCTAAAAATATAGATGAAATAATGTCATGTCTAAATAGTAAACTGTTTCAGCCTTTTCCGGGACTGATTTCATATCCCCCACCCCACTGTTATAAGTATACATTAAATAAAGTAACGTTCAATGCGTAAACGGTTTCAGCCATTTCCGGGACTGATTTCATATCCCCCACCCTACTGTTAAAAATATACATGAAATAAAGTAATTTAAATCGTAAAAGGATTTCTGGGACTTACTTCATATCCCCCACCCCACTATTTAAAATATACTTGAAATAAAGAAATGTTTAAATCATAAATTGTTTCAGCAGCTTTTCGCAATTAATACATAAAAACATTAACACAGTTAGTGATTAAACAATCATTGCTTCATTATGAATTTCTGAGTGTAGTATCAGTCTCAGCATTCCAGTGACTTAACCCCCCTTTTTTGGTCTTGGTTAATGGAGGAGAAATCCTTCATTGCTGACACAATTTTTATTTTTGTTACTGACGAGTGTGCCCCTTTTGGGGAGCTGGTTTCCCCCCAAAATGTTAAGCGACCTCATGCCCTTGTGGGGAGACAAGTAGATAAAAAATAATCAGAAGGGACATTTTCCAGGGCATCTGGTAATTAATCAGAAGAGACATTTCCAGGACATTCTGTAATTAAATCAGAAATTAATTTTCCCAGTTACTTTTGTGATAGTAAAACTTTGTTGCATTAAATATAGGACCTATTTACAATGCCGGGACAGATTTAGACACTGGGGTCGTTTTTTAACGTGGAGAAAAGGAATAAAAAATTGTCTTAGTCGTAAAGGATTTCTCCTCCAATGAGAGAGAAGAAATTGAAATGTAACATCTGAAGAAAGATACTACACTTTGATCTTGGCCAAAAGGCCAAGAAGAACAAATCGTTTTTATTAGCTTTGCCTAAACAGATACACCATTTTTTTTAATTAACAATTAAACGATCTGGATGTAAGCGTAACACACAACGGAACACACACGCTATCGTATTAATATATAGATAATAATAATAATAATAATAATAATAATAATAATAATAATAATAATGCAAATGGTATCGAAAGAGGTGGAGAGTACTGGAAATCTGGGGAGGCTTGTTGTCGCTCAGCTTCCAGGGACCACCACAGGTTGTTTGCAAGGAGAGATCTCTGATGATCTGTGTGAAAGCTCCTAATGAGCCTATAATAATAGTCGTGAAGGGTCAAAATAGTCGTGAAGGTTTAAGGAGGATTAAAAAATAGAGGAGAGAAAGCACTAGCAACACTTCAACTTGATATGTGCGTAGAGAACTAAAACTCTGAGGAGACTTGTTGCCACTCCAATTCCAGTGAAAGCCAATGGTTGTTGTCAGCGAAAAATCAGTAGCAAGCGCCTGTTTCGATGATGCAAATACAATTCTATAATATTTAAATACATCTCGATAATATTTAAATACAATTCGATAATATTTAAATACAACTCGATAATATTTAAATACAATTCGATAATATTTAAATACAATTCGATAATATTTAAATACAACTCGATAATATTTAAATACAATTCGATAATATTTAAATACATCTCGATAATATTTAAATACAATTCGATAATATTTAAATACAACTCGATAATATTTAAATACAATTCGATAATATTTAAATACAATTCGATAATATTTACATACAACTCGATAATATTTAAATACATCTCGATAATATTTAAATACAATTCGATAATATTTAAATACATCTCGATAATATTTAAATACAATTCGATAATATTTAAATACAATTCGATAATATTTAAATACATCTCGATAATATTTAAATACAATTCGATAATATTTAAATACATCTCGATAATATTTAAATACAATTCGATAATATTTAAATACAACTCGATAATATTTAAGGTTATCGAAAGTGGTAGAGAGAACTGGAAATCTGGGGAAATTTGTTGTTACTCTGGCTACATGGAACATTACTGAGCGTTGTCAGTGAGTAATCAGTGATGATAACCTGTGTAGGAACTCCTAGTGAGTATTTATAATAATGGTAACAAAAATAAATGGTGATGATTTTCGATATAAGCATCCATGATGGTAATACCATTCCAACATGAGACCCCATTCACATTTTCGACATATCAATCGATATCAAGTGGGAAAACACAGGTAAATTCGAAAAGTAGATATTCTTCGGATATGAAATCCGGCGAACCCATTTCATCGTAAAACTCGAGATACAAACGGTCTCATGAAACTCATAATTCGTTCGAACAATAAAGATTTGCAATATTCTAAAGAATTTGTGACCTGTGGAAATGTCACAGATTGGTTCTAATTCTATATTTATTGTCATCCAACACGATTCTTATTTCTTTATTAATTTATTTCCTCATTGTTACAGCCATGATGTCACCTAGATAAAATACAAAGGTATCCACGCCCCTCACGTGATCTTGAACGTTACTTCGGTGAAGTCGGTTGCATATATTAATAGATGTCCGTGCTATGTTACCGTTAAACATAAAGATTTCAGTTGTATAAAAAAGCTTATCGATTTGTATTTAAACCTTATCGAGTTGTATTTAAATATTATCGAATTGTATTTAATTATTATCGACTTGTATATAAATGTTATTTAATTGTATTTAAATATCATCGAGTTGCATTTAAATATTATCGAATTGTATTTGAATATTATCGCATTGTATTTAAATATTATCGAATTGTATTTAAATATTATCAAATCGTATTTAAATATTATCGAATTGTATTTGAATATTATCGAATTGTATTTGAATATTATCGCATTGTATTTAAATATTATCGAATTGTATATAAATATTATCAAATCGTATTTAAATATTATCGAATTGTATTTGAATATTATCGAATTGTATTTAAATGTTACCGAATTGTATTTAAATAATATCGAGTTGCATTTAAATTTTATCGAATTGTATTTAAATATTATCGAATTGCATTTAGATATTATCGAATCGTATTTACATGTTATCGAATTGTATTTAAATATTATTGAGTTGCATTTAAATATCATGGAGTTGTATTTAAATATTATCGAGTTGTATATAAATATTATAAAATTGTATTTAAATATTATCGAATTGTATTTAAATATTATCGAGTTGCATTTAAATATAATAAAATTGTATTTAAATATTAACGAATTGTATTTAAATACTATTGAGTTGTATTTAAATATTATCGAATTGTATTTAAATATTATCGAGTTGCATATAAATATAATCGAATTGTATTTAAATATTATCGAATTGTATTTAAATATTATCGAATTGTATTTGAACATTATCAAATTGTATATAAATAATATCCAATCGTATTTAAATATTATCGAATTGTATTTAAATATTATCGAGTTGCATTTAAATATCATCGAGTTGATTTAAATATTATCGAATTGTATTTAAATATTATCGAGATGTATTTAAATATTATAGAATTGTATTTAAATATTATCGATTTGTATTTAAATATTACAGAATTGAATTTTAATATTATCGAGATGTATTTAAATATTACCGAGTTGTATCTAAATATTATCGAATTGTATTTAAATATTACAGAATTGTATTTCAATATTATCGAGTTGTATTTTAATATTATCGAATTGTATATAAATGTTATCGACTTGTATTTAAATATTATCGAGTTGCATTTAAATATTATCGAATTGTATTTAAATATTATCGAATTGTATACAAATATTACCGAATTGTATTTAAACATTATCGCATTGTATATAAATAATATCGAATCGTATTTAAATAGTATCGAGTCGCATTTAAATATCATCGAGTTGTATTTAAGTATTATCGAATTGTATTTAAATAGTATCGAATTGTATTTTAATATTATCGATTTTATTTAAATATTACAGAATAGTATTTTAATATTATCGAGATGTATTTAAATATTACAGAGTTGTATCGACATATTATCGAGTTGTATTTAAATATTACAGAATTGTATTTAAATATTATCGCATTGTATTTAAACATTATCGAATTGTATATAAATGCTATCGAATTGTATTTAAATATTATCGAGTTGTATTTAAATATTATCGGGTTGTATTTGAATATTATCGAATTGTATTCAAATATTATCGAATTGTACTTAAATTTTATCGAATTGTATTAAATATTATCGAATCGTATTTAAATATCACCGAATTGTATTTACATATTATTGAGTTGTATTTAAAAATTATCCAATTATATTTAAATATTATCGAATCGTATTCAAATATTATCGAGTTGTATTTAAATATTATCGAGTTGCATTTAAATATTATCGAATTGTATCCAAATATTATCGAATCGTATTTAAATTTCATCGAATTGTATTTAAATACTATCGAATTATATTTAAATATTATGGAATTGTATTTAAATATTATTGAATTGTATTAAAATATTATCGAACTGTATTAAAATATTATCGAATTGTATTGAAATATTATCGAATTATATTTAAATATTATCGAATTGTATTTAAATATTATCGACTTTTATTCAAATATTATCGAATTGTATTTAAATATTATCGAATTGTATTTAAATATTATCGAGTTGTATTTGAATATTATCGAATTGTATTTAAATATAATCGAGTTGCATTTTAATATTATCGAATTACATTTATATATTATCGAATTGTATTTAAATTTAATCGAATTATATTTAAATATTATCGAATTGTATTTAAAGATTATCAAATTGTTTTTAAATATTATCGAGATGTATTTGAATATTACCGAGTTGTATTTAAATATTATCGATTTGTATTTAAGTATTACAGAATTGTATTTAAATATTATCGAATTGTATTCAAATATTATCGAATTGGATTTAAATATTATCGAATTGTATTTAAATACTATCGAGTTGTATTTTAATATTTTCGAGTTGTATTTAAATATTATCGAATTGTATTTAAATATTATCGAGATATATTTAAATATTATCGAGTTGTATTTAAATATAACAGAATTCTATTTTAATATTATCGAATTGTATTTAAATATTATCTAATTGTATTTAAATATTATCGAGTTGTATTTTAATATTATCGAGTTGTATTAAAAAATTATCGAATTGTATTTTAATATTATCGAGATGTATTTAAATATTATAGAATTGTATTTTAATATTTATTGAGTTGTATTTAAATATTATCGAATTGTATATAAATGCTATCGAATTGTATTTAAATATTCTTGAATTGTATTTAAATATTATCGAGTTGTATTCAAATATTATCAAGTTGTATTTAAATATTATCGAGTTGCATTTAAATATTATCGAATCGTATTTAAATATCATCGAATTGTATTTAAATATTATCGAATTATATTTAAATATTCTCGAATTTTATTTTAATATTATTGAATTGTATTCAAATATTATCGAATTGTATTTATATATTATCGAATTGTATTTAAATATTATCGAGTTGTATGTGAATATTATCGAATTGTATTTAAATATTATCGAATTGTATTAAAGTATTATCGAATTGTATTAAAATATTATCGATTTGTATTTAAATATTATCGAGTTGTATTTAAATATTATCGAGTTGTATTTAAATATTATCGAATTGTATTTAAATATTATCGAATTGCCCTTAAATTTTATCGAATTGTATGTAAACGTTATCGAGGTGTATTTAAACATTATCGAATTGTATTTAAATATTATCGAATTGAATTTTAATATTATCGAATTGTATTCAAATATTATCGAATTGTATTTAAATATTATCGAGTTGCATTTAAATATTATCGAATTGTATTTTAATTTTACCGAATTGTATTTAAATATAATCGAATTGTATTTAAGTTTTATCGAATCGTATTTAAATATTATCGAGTTGTATTTAAATATTATCGAGTTGTATTTAAATATTATCGAATTGTATTCAAATATTATCGAATTTATTCAAATATTATCTAGTTGTATTTAAATATTATCGAATTGTATTGAAATATTATCGAATCGTAGTAAAATATTATCGAATGGTATTAAATTAAATCGAATTGTATTTTAATATTATCGAATCGTATTTAAATATTATCGAATTGTATTTAAATATTATCGAGATGTATTTAAATATTACCGAGTTGTATTTAAATATTATCGATTTGTATTTAAACATTACAGAATTGTATTTTAATATTATCGAGTTGTATTTAAATATGATCTTATTGCATTTAAATATTATCGAGTTGTATTTGAATATTATCGAGTTGTATTTAAATATTATCGAGTTGTATAAATATTATCGAATTGTATTTTAATATTATCGTAGTTTATTTTAATGTTATCGAATTGTATTTAAATATTATCGAGTTGTATTAAAATATTATCGAGTTGTATTTAAATACTATGTACTTGTATTTTATTATTACTGAGTTGTATTTGAATATTATCGAGTTGCATTTAAATAATATTGAATTGTATTTAAATGGTGTGGAGTTGTATTTCAATATTATCGAACTGTATTTGAATATTATTGAGTTGTATTTAAATATTATCGAGTTGTATTTTAATATTATCGAGTTGTATTTAAATATTATTGAGTAATATTAAAATATTATCGAATTGTATTTAAATATTATCGAGTTGTATTGAAATATTATCGAGTTGTATTTAAATACTATCGACTTGTATTTTGATATTATCGAGTTGTATTTAAATATTATCAAATGGTATTTAAATATTATCGAGTTGTATTTAAATATAATCAAATTGTATTTAAATATTAACGAATTGTATATGAATATTATTGAGTTGTATTTAAATATTATCGAATTGTATTTAAATATTATCGAGTTGCATATAAATATTATCGAATTGTATTTAAATATTATCGAATTGTATTCAAATATTATCGAATTGTATTTAAACATTATCAAATTGTATATAAATAATATCGAATCGTATTTAAATATTATCGAATTGTATTTAAATATTATCGAGTTGCATTTAAATATCATCGAGTTGTATTTAAATATTATCGAATTGTATGTAAATATTATCGAATTGTATTTAAACTGTATCGATTTGTATTTAAATATTACAGAATTGCATTTCAATATTATCGAGTTGTATTTTAATATTATCGAATTGTATATAAATGTTATCGAATTGTATTTAAATATTACCGAGTTGTATCTTAATATTATCGATTTGTATTTAAATATTACAGAATTGTATTTCAATATTATCGAGTTGTATTTTAATATTATCGAATTGTATATAAATGTTATCGAATTGTATTTAAAAATTATCGAGTTGCATTTAAATATTATCGAACTGTATTCAAATATTATTGAATTGTATTTAAACATTATCGCATTGTATATAAACAATATCGAATCGTATTTTAATATTATCGAATTGTATTAAAATATTCCCGAGTTGTATCTAAATACTATCGATTTGTATTTAAATATTACTGAATTGCATTTCAATATCATCGTATTGTATTAAAATATAATCGAATTATATATAAATGCTATCGAATTGTATTTAAATATTATCGAGTTGTATTTAAATATTATCGGGTTGTATTTGAATATTGTCGAATTGTATTCAAATATTATCGAATTGTATTTAAAGATTATCGAATTATATTAAATATTATCGAATCGTATTTAAATATTACCGAATTGTATTTAAATATAATTGAGTTGTATTTAAAAATTATCCAATTATATTTAAATATAATCGAATCGTAATCAAATATTATCGAGTTGTATTTAAATATTATGGAATTGTATTTTTAAATATTATCGAGTTGCATTAAAATATTATCGAATTGTATTTAAATATTATCGAATCGTATTTAAATATAATCGAATTGTATTTAAATATTATCGAATTATATTTACATATTATCGAATTGTATTTAAATATTATCGAATTGTATTAAAATATTATCGAATAGTATTTAAATTTAATCGAATTGTATTTAAATATTATCGAATCGTATTTAAATATTATCGAATTGTATGTAAATATTATCGAGATGTATTTAAATATTACCGAGTTGTATTTAAATATTATCGAGTTGTATTTAAATATTACAGAATTGTATTTTAATATTATCGAGTTGTATTTAAATATTATCGTATTGCATTTAAATATAATCGAGTTGTATTTGATTATTATCGAGTTGTATTTAAATATTATCGAGTGGTATAAATATTATCGAATTGTATTTAAATATTATCGTATTTTATTTTAATGTTATCGAATATTTTGTAAATATAATCGAGTTGTATTTAAATATTATCGAGTTGTATTTAAATACTATGTACTTGTATTTTATTATTACTGAGTTGTATTTAATATTATCGAGTTGCATTTAAATATTATCGAATTGTATTTTAATGTTATGGAGTTGTATTTCAATATTATCGCACTGTATTTGAATATGATTGCGTTGTATTTAAATATTATCAAGTTGTATTTTAATATTATCGAGTTGTATTTAAATATTATCAAGGTCTATTAAAATATTATCGAATTGTATTTAAATATTATCGAGTTGTATTTAAATATTATCGAGTTGTATTTAAATACTATCGACTTGTATTTTAATATTATCGAGTTGTATTTAAATATTATCGAATTGTATTTAAATATTATCGAGTTGCATTTAAATATAATCAAATTGTATTTAAATATAAACGAATTGTATGTAAATATTATTGAGTTGTATTTAAATATGATCAAATTGTATTTAAATATTATTGAGTTGCATATTAATATATTCGAATTGTATTTAAATATGATCGAACTGTATTCAAATATAAACGAATTGTATTTAAACATTATCGAATTGTATATAAATAATATCGAATCGTGTTTACATATTATCGAATTGTATTTAAATATTATCGAGTTGCGTTTAAATATCATCGAAATGTATTTAAATATTATCGCATTGTATTTAAATATTATCGAATTGTATTTAAATATTACAGAATTGAATTTTAATATTATCGAGATGTATTTAAATATTACCGAGTTGTATCCTAATATTATCTATTTGTATTTAAATATTACAGAATTGTATTCCAATATTATCGAGTTGTATTTTAATATTATCGAATTGTATATAAATTTTATCGAATTGTATTTAAATATTATCGCGTTGCATTTAAGTATTGTAGAATTGTATTTGAATATTATCGAACTGTATTCCAATATTATCGAATTGTATTTAAACATTATCGCATTGTATATAAATAATATCGAATCGTATTTTAATATTATCGAATTGTATTTAAATATTACCAAGTTGTATCTAAATATTATCCATTTGTATGTAAATATTACAGAATTGCATTTCAATATTATCGTATTGAATTTAAATATTATCGAATTGTATATAAATGCTATCGAATTGTATTTAAATATTATCGAGTTGTATTTAAATATTATCGGGTTGTATTTGAATACTAACGAATGGTATTCAAATATTATCGAATTTTATTTAAATTTTATCGAATTGTATTAAATATTATCGAATCGTATTTAAATATCACCGAATTGTATTTAAATATTATTGAGTTGTATTTAAATATTATCCAATTATATTTAAATATTATCTAATTGTATTCAAATATTATCGAGTTGTATTTAAATATTATCGAGTTGACTTTATATATTATAGAATTGTATTTAAATTTTATCGAATCGTATTTAAATATTATCGAATTGTATTCAAATATTATCGAATTGTATGTAAATATGTTCGAGTTGCATTAAAATATTATCGAATTGTATTTAAATTTTATCGAATAGTTTTTAAATTTTATTGAATCGTATTTAAATATCATCGAATTGTATTTAAATATTATCGAATTGTATTTAAATATTATCTAATTGTATTAAAATATAATCGAATTATATTTAAATATTATCAAATTTTATTTAAATATTATCGAATTGTATTTAAATATTATCGACTTGTATTAAAATATTATCGAATTGTATAAAAATATTATCGATTTGTATTTAAATATTATCGAATTGTATTGAAATATTATCGAATTATGTTTAAATATTATCGAATTGTATTTAAATATTATCGAATTGTATTCAAATATTATCGAATTGTATTTAAATATTATAGAATTGTTTTTAAATATTATCGCGTTGTATTTGAATAGCTTATCGATTTGTATTTAAACCTTATCGAGTTGCATTTAAATATTATCGAATTATATTAAAATATTATGGAATTGTATTTAAATATTATCGAATTGTATTTAAATATTATCGATTTGTATTTAAATATTATCGAATTGTATTGAAATATTATCGAATTATGTTTAAATATGATCGAATTGTATTTAAATATTATCGAATTGTATTCAAATATTATCGAATTGTATTTAAATATTATAGAATTGTTTTTAAATATTATCGCGTTGTATTTGAATATTATCGAATTGTATTAAAATATTATCGAGTTGTATTTTAATATCATCGAATTGCATTTAAATATTATCGAATTGTATTTAAATTTAATCGAATTATATGAAAATATTATCGAATTGTATTTCAATATTATCGAATTGTAGTTCAGTATAATCGAATTGTATTTAAATATTATCGAGATGTATTTGATAATACTGAGTTGTATTTAAATATTATCGATTTGTATTTAAGTATTACAGAATTGTATTTAAATATTATCGAATAATATTCAAATATTATCGAGTTGTATTTAAATATTATCGAGTTGTATTTAAATATTACAGAATTGTATTTTAATATTATCGAATTGTATTTAAATTTTATCGAATTGTATGTAAACGTTATCGAGGTGTATTTAAACATTATCGAATTGTATTAAAATATTATCGAATTGTATTTAAATATTATCGAATTGTATTAAAATATTATCGAATTGTATTTAAATATTATCGAATTGTATTTAAATATTATCGAGCGTATTTAAATATTATCGAATTGTATTTAAATAGTATCGAATTGTATATAAATATTATCGAATTGTATTTAAATATTATCGAATTGTATTTAAATTTTATCGAATCGTATATAAATATCATCGAATTGTATTTAAATATTATCGAATTGTATTTAAATATTATCGAGTTGCATTTAAATATTGTGTAATTGTATTTAAATTTTATCGTATCGTATTTAAATATCATCGAATTGTATTTAAATATTATCGAATTATATTTAAACATTCTCGAATTTTATTTAAATATAATTGAATTGTATTCAAATATTATCGAATTGTATTTATATATTATCGAATGGTATTAAATATTATCGAGTTGTATTTTAATATTATCGAATTGTATTTGAATATCATCGAATTGTATTTAAATATTATCGAATTGTATTAAAATATTATCGAATTGTGTTCAAATATTATTGAATTGTATTTAAATATTATCGAATTGTATTAAAATATAATCGAATTATATTTAAATATTATCGAATTGTATTTAAATATTATCGAGTTGCATTTAAATATTACGGAGTTGTATTTGAATATTATCAAGTTGTATTTTAATATTATCGAATTGTATTCAAATATTATCGAATTGTATTCAAATATTATCCAGTTGTATTTAAATATTATTGAATTGTGTTCAAATATTATCGAATTGTAGTCAAATATTATCGAATTGTATTTAAATTTAATCGAATTGTATTTAAATATTATCGAATCGTATTTAAATATTATCGAATTGTATTTAAATATTATCGAGATTTATTTAAATATTACCGAGTTGTATTTAAATATTATCGATTTGTATTTAAATATTACAGAATTGTATTTTAATATTATCGAGTTGTATTTGAATATTATCGTATTGCATTTAAATATTATCGAGTTGTATTTTAATATTATCGAGTTGTATTTAAATATTATCGAGTTGTATTAAAATATTATCGAATTGTATTTAAATATTATCGAATTTTATTTTAATGTTATCGAATTGTATGTAAATATTATTGAGTTGTATTTAAATATTATCGAGTTGTATTTAAATACTATGTACTCGTATTTTATTATTACTGAGTTGTATTTGAATATTATCGAGTTGCATTTAAATATTATCGAATTGTATTTTAATGTTATTGAGTTGTATTTCAATATTTTTGAACTGTATTTGAATATTATTGAGTTGTTTTTAAATATTATCGAGTTGTATTTTAATATTATCGAGATGTATTTAAATATTATCTAGTTGTATTAAAATATTATCGAATTGTATTTAAATATTATCTAGTTGTAATTAAATATGATCGGTTGTATTTAAATACTATCGACTTGTATTTTAATATTATCGAGTTGTATTTAAATATTATTGAATTGTATTTAAATATTATCGTGTTGTATTCAAATATTATCGAGTTGTATTTAAATATTGTCGAATTGTATTTAAATATTATCGAATTATATTTAAATATTTTCGAGTTGTATTTAAATATTATCGAATTGTATGTAAATATTATCGAGGTGTATTTAAATATTACAGAATTGTATTTTAATATTATTGAGTTGTATTTAAATATTATCGATTTGTATTTAAATATTATAGAATTGTATGTTAATATTATTGAGTTATATTTAAATATTATCGTATTGTATTTTAATATAAAGTTGTATTTTAATAGTATCAATTATATTTTAATATTATCGAGTTGTATTTAAATATTATCGAGTTGTATTTAAATATTATCTAGTTGTATTTAAATATTATCGAATTGTCTTAAAATATTATCGAATTGTATTTAAATATTATCGAATTGTATTTAAATATTATCGAGTTGTATTTAAATATTATCGAATTGTATTTAAATAGTATCGAATTGTATATAAATATTATCGAATTGTATTTAAATATTATCGAATTGTATTTAAACTTTATCGAATCGTATATAAAGATCATCGAATTGTATTTAAATATTATCGAATTGTATTTAAATATTATCGAATTATATTAAAATATTATCGAATTGTATTTAAATATTATCGAATTGTATTTAAATATTATCGAGTTGCATTTAAATATTATGTAATTGTATTTAAATTTTATCGTATCGTATTTAAATATCATCGAATTGTATTTAAATATTATCGAATTATATTTAAACATTCTCGAATTTTATTTAAATATAATTGAATTGTATTCAAATATTATCGAATTGTATTTATATATTATCGAATGGTATTAAATATTATCGAGTTGTATTTTAATATTATCGAATTGTATTTGAATATCATCGAATTGTATTTAAATATTATCGAATTGTATTAAAATATTATCGAATTGTGTTCAAATATTATTGAATTGTATTTAAATATTATCGAATTGTATTAAAATATAATCGAATTATATTTAAATATTATCGAATTGTATTTAAATATTATCGAGTTGCATTTAAATATTATCGAGTTGTATTTGAATATTATCGAGTTGTATTTTAATATCATCGAATTGTATTCAAATATTATCGAATTGTATTCAAATATTATCCAGTTGTATTTAAATATTATGGAATTGTGTTCAAATATTATCGAATTGTAGTCAAATATTATCGAATTGTATTTAAATTTAATCGAATTGTATTTAAATATTATCGAATCGTATTTAAATATTATCGAATTGTATTTAAATATTATCGAGATGTATTTAAATATTACCGAGTTGTATTTAAATATTATCGATTTGTATTTAAATATTACAGAATTGTATTTTAATATTATCGAGTTGTATTTGAATATTATCGTATTGCATTTAAATATTATCGAGTTGTATTTTAATATTATCGAGTTGTATTTAAATATTATCGAGTTGTATTAAAATATTATCGAATTGTATTTAAATATTATCGAATTTTATTTTAATGTTATCGAATTGTATGTAAATATTATTGAGTTGTATTTAAATATTATCGAGTTGTATTTAAATACTATATACTCGTATTTTATTATTACTGAGTTGTATTTGAATATTATCGAGTTGCATTTAAATATTATCGAATTGTATTTTAATGTTATTGAGTTGTATTTCAATATTTTTGAACTGTATTTGAATATTATGTAGTTGTATTTAAATATTATCGAGTTGTATTTTAATATTATCGAGATGTATTTAAATATTATCGAGTTGTATTAAAATATTATCGAATTGTATTTAAATATTATCTAGTTGTAATTAAATATGATCGGGTTTAATTTAAATACTATCGACTTGTATTTTAATATTATCGAGTTGTATTTAAATATTATTGAATTGTATTTAAATATTATCGTGTTGTATTCAAATATTATCGAGTTGTATTTAAATATTGTCGAATTGTATTTAAATATTATCGAATTATATTTAAATATTTTCGAGTTGTATTTAAATATTATCGAATTGTATGTAAATATTATCGAGGTGTATTTTAATATTACAGAATTGTATTTTAATATTATTGAGTTGTATTTAAATATTATCGATTTGAATTTAAATATTATAGAATTGTATGTTAATATTATTGAGTTATATTTAAATATTATCGTATTGTATTTTAATATAAAGTTGTATTTTAATAGTATCAATTATATTTTAATATTATCGAGTTGTATTTAAATATTATCGAGTTGTATTTAAATATTATCTAGTTGTATTTAAATATTATCGAATTGTATTAAAATATTATCGAATTGTATTTAAATATTATCGAATTGTATTTAAATATTATCGAGTTGTATTTAAATATTATCGAATTGTATTTAAATAGTATCGAATTGTATATAAATATTATCGAATTGTATTTAAATATTATCGAATTGTATTTAAATTTTATCGAATCGTATATAAATATCATCGAATTGTATTTAAATATTATCGAATTGTATTTAAATATTATCGAATTATATTAAAATATTATCGAATTGTATTTAAATATTATCGAATTGTATTTAAATATTATCGAGTTGCATTTAAATATTATGTAATTGTATTTAAATTTTATCGTATCGTATTTAAATATCATCGAATTGTATTTAAATATTATCGAATTATATTTAAACATTCTCGAATTTTATTTAAATATAATTGAATTGTATTCAAATATTATCGAATTGTATTTATATATTATCGAATGGTATTAAATATTATCGAGTTGTATTTTAATATTATCGAATTGTATTTGAATATCATCGAATTGTATTTAAATATTATCGAATTGTATTAAAATATTATCGAATTGTGTTCAAATATTATTGAATTGTATTTAAATATTATCGAATTGTATTAAAATATAATCGAATTATATTTAAATATTATCGAATTGTATTTAAATATTATCGAGTTGCTTTTAAATATTATCGAGTTGTATTTGAATATTATCGAGTTGTATTTTAATATCATCGAATTGTATTCAAATATTATCGAATTGTATTCAAATATTATCCAGTTGTATTTAAATATTATGGAATTGTGTTCAAATATTATCGAATTGTAGTCAAATATTATCGAATTGTATTTAAATTTAATCGAATTGTATTTAAATATTATCGAATCGTATTTAAATATTATCGAATTGTATTTAAATATTATCGAGATGTATTTAAATATTACCGAGTTGTATTTAAATATTATCGATTTGTATTTAAATATTACAGAATTGTATTTTAATATTATCGAGTTGTATTTGAATATTATCGTATTGCATTTAAATATTATCGAGTTGTATTTTAATATTATCGAGTTGTATTTAAATATTATCGAGTTGTATTAAAATATTATCGAATTGTATTTAAATATTATCGAATTTTATTTTAATGTTATCGAATTGTATGTAAATATTATTGAGTTGTATTTAAATATTATCGAGTTGTATTTAAATACTATGTACTCGTATTTTATTATTACTGAGTTGTATTTGAATATTATCGAGTTGCATTTAAATATTATCGAATTGTATTTTAATGTTATTGAGTTGTATTTCAATATTTTTGAACTGTATTTGAATATTATTGAGTTGTATTTAAATATTATCGAGTTGTATTTTAATATTATCGAGATGTATTTAAATATTATCGAGTTGTATTAAAATATTATCGAATTGTATTTAAATATTATCTAGTTGTAATTAAATATGATCGGGTTGTATTTAAATACTATCCACTTGTATTTTAATATTATCGAGTTGTATTTAAATATTATTGAATTGTATTTAAATATTATCGTGTTGTATTCAAATATTATCGAGTTGTATTTAAATATTGTCGAATTGTATTTAAATATTATCGAATTATATTTAAATATTTTCGAGTTGTATTTAAATATTATCGAATTGTATGTAAATATTATCGAGGTGTATTTAAATATTACAGAATTGTATTTTAATATTATTGAGTTGTATTTAAATATTATCGATTTGTATTTAAATATTATAGAATTGTATGTTAATATTATTGAGTTATATTTAAATATTATCGTATTGTATTTTAATATAAAGTTGTATTTTAATAGTATCAATTATATTTAAATATTATCGAGTTGTATTTAAATATTATCGAGTTGTATTTAAATATTATCTAGTTGTATTTAAATATTATCGAATTGTATTTTAATATTATCGAATTGTATTTAAATATTATCGAGGTGTATGTAAACGTTATCGAGGTGTATTTAAACATTATCGAATTGTATTAAAATATTATCGAATTGTATTTAAATATTGTCGAATTGTATTTAAATATTATCGAATTGTATTTTTATATTATCGAATTGTATTTAAATATTATCGAGTTGTATTTAAATATTATCGAGTTGTATTTAAATATTATCGAGTTGTATCTAAATATAATCGAGGTGTATTTAAATATTATCGACTTACATTTAAACGTTATCGAGTTGTATGTAAAGATTATCGAGTTGTATTTAAAGATAATCGAGTTGTATTTTAAATATTATCGAGTTGTATTTAAATATTATCGAATTGTATTTGAATATTATAGTGTTGTATTTACATTTTATTGTTTTTTATTTAAATATTCTTGAATTGTATTTAAATATTATTGAATTTTATTTAAATATCATGGAATTGTATTTAAATATTATGGTGTTATATTTAAATAGTATTGGTTTGTATGTAAATATTATCGAGTTGTATTTAAATTTGATCGAGTTGTATTTAAAGATTTTTGAATTCGACAAGATGCCCTCGAAAAAGGTGGAATATAATATGCAATATTTAGAATAATATTCCGAATAATCGACATGATACGAAAACATTGCGATTTCGGTTGTTGCATTTTTAAAATTCGTTTTTAAAAAGTGATCTAATTTCGTAAAATTTCATCTAGTTTTAAATCGCGAAATTAAACGTTGTTTAAAGTAAAACAATAGATCTTTCTGAAGCATACATATTTATTGTAAACTATCTGCGACCCATCAAAACGCAACGGACTGTTTTTATTCTATATATATTTTCATCAAATACGATTCTTAAACAATTTTAATAAGAGAAAGCAAAATATATAATAACAGAATATATGTGTATTTAAGATACAAACAATTGATAAAATCCTGTAAACTCAACTCAATTTCTTAGTAAAATTCGTGTTTATTCTGTTGTCTTTAATATAATTGAGAAAACTATCGAAGGATGACATTGCAGTATTCAAACATTTCAACAATTTTAAATATCTATATCAGCGTGATGAAAACAAAGTTTCCGGCCACGGTTATGCTGTTTGGTATGGTTTCAAGTAAGGGCAACGTCATGCCAGCTCATATATTCGGAGTCGGCTTGAAAGTCAAACCAAAGTGTATCTTCATATCCTGAAGAGTGGTGATTTCCCTGGTGTAATCAGGAAGCCGCTGATAGACCCTGGGTGGGATTACAGGACTCGGTGACGACCCCCAAGTTTAACCTATATTTTCCTTTCCCGAATGTCTGCATAGATTTTTTTCTTGCAATAACTAAATTTACAATAAATGTTTATATCTTGCTTATTATTAGTTGAATATGTTTTTATATAAAAATTCATGCTTCGGAATCTTTTAGATGAAAACTTTTGACAATCTCCAGAACCGGTACCAATACGGATAAAATTATTAGGTAATGATCAATTCTAAGTGACAGTATCTTAGAAGTTGAATGTTGCTCTGTACGTGTGAAAAGTAAAAAGACAATTAGGAATTACTTAAGACTTCTACCAGGCTATACCTGGCGGAACGTGAGTAAGCTATCTCCATGGATTAAATAAAAAGTTTGGGTCATTTCAAGCTTTTACAAAGTTTCTATAACTTCAGGCTTATAAAACGCTTCGGTCACTTCAGCTTTTTAAACGTTTTGGTTACTTTACGACCCCCGCCCCTCCATAATGTAAACAGACTGTTTGTGAAATATTAATCGGTTCTTCTGCTCGATTAATGTCGGCGCATTACTTACGTAAAAAAACACCGTTAATTAAACTGCAGAGGCACCCATAAAAAACTATACAAGCTCTATTATACCTTCCTCCCCCCAAAAAAGAACGAAAAACATGAAAATATGTTTTCGTATACCGCTCGTGTAAACTAACTGGCAGCATTATTACCGTCCTAAATTATGAGATAAAAAATAAACGAATCTCTTAGTAAAAGAAAGTTGTCTCCATCAGAACAATCACAAATTGTAAAACAGCGCCCCATTGCCAACATCCTCAAAATGCATTGCTGAATTGCCACGAATAACAGGGACATTCCCAGGGAGATGACAACACAGTTTCCGATCACGGTTATGGTCTTTGGTATGTTTCAAGTGAGGGCCACACCATGCCACCTCACATCTTCGGAGTCAGCTTGAAAGTCAACACAAAAGTGTACCTGGATTTGCTAAAGAGTGTCGTGATCTCCTGGTGTAACCAGGTAGCCGCTGGCAGACTCTGAGTGGGGTAGCAGGACTCGGCGACGACCCACTAGTCCAAAAAGACTTTTGCTTGGCTTCAGAAGGAGTACTACGATTTTGTATTTTTCTTTCACTGTCCCCTCTTCCCCTGTCCTGAACCGCTAGACTCCGTTTTGTCATACGGCAAAAACATCACCAACATGACCTCCCACAACACTAAATTCAGCCTGATCTCCGCCATCTGTCGAGCTCCCGCCAAGTTTGAGGAAAAGGCATGCTCCCAGTTTCAAACCCGTATCGAGGCGGTGATTGAGGCTGAATGTGGCTACATTAAATAGATGTCAGCTCTACCACATGATCAAGTTACCTCAATTGATGTTTTTAATAAAAGTTTTAAAATAAAGACGTAGTGTTATTTTCTTTAGGGCGACACTATTATCGTTCCACCCTATATATATATATATATATATATATATATATATATATATATATATATATATATATATATACCGGTAACTACCGATGATTTGCCTGATATCACCAACATGACCTCCTACAATACCAAAGCCAGCCTGGTCGCCCCGCCATTTGCTGAGTATTCATTAAGATCCGACCGGCGCTTGTGGAAAAGGCATGCTCCCAGTTTCAAACCCGTATCGAGGCGGTGACTGAGGCCGAAGGTGGCTACATTAAATAGATTAGATGTCAGCTCTACCACATAATCAAGTTACCTGGATTGGTTTTTTTAAATAAAAGTTTAAAAAATGAAGCTGTGGTGTTTTCGTTCTACCTTGTATATGTTATTATTTACATAATTCGGATTTATTTCGGATAAGTAATAAAAGATTAATGCAGTCATTCGTCATTCTTTCTAATAACAGTTAACAATATTCAGTGATTCAACAGATTTATAATCTTTAACGCGCCAGTTTCAATTTCATTCCATAGCTCCGCTTTGTTCACGTTTATTTGACCTTATCATATAATTTCATTCATATTTCATAATTCATAATTCATAATTCATAATTCATATTTCATAATTCACCGAAAATTTAGACCATGCTTGAAATAGAATTTGCTGTAACCTTTAAAACAACATTATTCCAATACCATTTTGCTTTTTTCCATTTAACAGTTTAAATCGATATCGATTATATAAAAGTCAGTTGCGTGTTTGTGTATGTGTATATGTGTGAATGAGTCTTTAGCTAATCCAATGCACAAAATTATTTTGATTATCTGTAATTGACCCTTACAGAATGGAGTATATTTAGTTCTCTAGTCTTTGCAAACTTGTTCGCCCATTTAACTTTCAGTAATTAACTTTCTTGGCAGCCATAACCATTCGCGAAGCCTTGAAGACCAGTAAATTTTTTTGGTTAACTATTCGAAATTTATTAGATTTTTTTTTCCATGTTTGAAGATAATTCCTCAGAAATAAAACATCAATATGTTTGTGTGTATGTGTGTGTGTGTATGCGTGTGTGTGTGTGTGTGCGTGCGTGCGTGCGCACGCGCGTGTGTATAGTTTATCTGGCGATCGACACGGACACACCGCAACTAACGGATAGATTTATCAAAAGAGCGAGACAACAAGTGCGAGAGAGAAAAAAAAGATTAGTATGACTTAGTTGACTCGAAAATCTTGAGGCATAACACCTGTCTCTTGAGTCTGTGATTTGGCCTAATGGATGCAGATGTGCTCCGTAGACACGTCACAATTTATCACTAAAAATACAGTTGAACCAGTTAGGTGTGTGTGCATATGTCAGTGTGTGTATGTGTGTGTGTGTTTGTATGTATAACAGAGAGAGAAAGAGAGAGAGAGAGAGAGAGAGAGAGTGAGAGAGATGGTGGGAGACAGGCATATAGATAGAGAAAGGGAAAAAGAAAGAAAGGGAGAGCGAGCGAGAGACAGATGGAAACAGAAAAAATAGTTACTGACATGGTCAACACCTCCCATTTAGTTACCACTTGATATAAATCCCTCCCACTAAGGCTATCTGATTCTTTCTTTTTCTCTATTATCAATTTCATATGTGGGCGAGGATCTACTTCTTTTTTCTCTCAGAAGAGACGTTGCAAGTCTATCTTTGCTCTATCGTTATTTTCATGACAGATGCCTTGACTGACCAACTATACATGGCCCACCTCTGTGAAACATTAGCAGCATACATTCCCCTCGCTATAACAACTCTTAACAACTTTCCTTACTCTCTATATACACCAAAAAGTTGTCCTCTTAAAAAAATCAAACCCAAGTTTCACTTTTATCGATCACATCCGAGTGTTCTTCTCAGCCACTCATTAACTCTTATGACTTTTTGGTCCTTGAAAAGCGGTAATCCCTTAATAAAAAAAAAACTCTCTTATCACCCTGATAGTTCTAACTACAATCCGGTTGTCTAGTACAAAACATCTTAACGATTAATACACCTTTATCGGAATTTTAACCGACCATGTGTTAATTCACATGTTTACGACACGATTCCATTTCCGTTTGATGAAAACCGGTTTTCCTTTTTCGGAAGTGCTATAACCTACCCCAGTCATACTACTCAACTAAATAAGTTATTTGCAACCGAGGGAATGCGCTCACGAAAATCCTCAGGCGAGCAAATGGGAATCTGGCGATAGTATTTTTCTATCTCTGGCTTAGTGTGAGAAAAAAATAAGCTAAACATCTTAATGCCATGAGGAAGTTGGTGATCGGTGGAGAGTAGGTTTCACTTTTGACTACCTAATGACGTTTTTGGCTCTGGTTTTATACCTTCTGCTGACAGGAAGTGATTGACTTATGTGTCAGTTGTTGGTCATTTAAGAGCATTGTTTTCCTTCCTGGAGTGTCTTTGAGAAAGTTCTGATGATGCTTATACTTCGTAAGGAAATATATAGCAAAAATTTCAGTACAAAAACGAGGCTCGATATTTCGCCTCTATTTTATTTGAAGCTTTGTCATGATGAGATAAATTTACCAGAAACGTTTCCGCCCTCATTTTCTTTTCTCTTTCTCTCTCTTTTCTCTCTCTCTCTCTCTCTCTCTCCATATATTTTTTATCTAGGAAAAGTAGAAAATGAAGCTTTGATTTACTTTCGGCAGCTTCATAACACCCTTATTTTGTCATGTAGTCCTTACATTCCATGTGATGTATCTGGCAAATGTAAGATAATTGCTGTTTTCTGTATTTGAATATATCCATATAGCATTTATGGTTGGCTAATTTTGTATCTAGAAGTGTTATTTTTTAGCTTCTTACATAAAGTGGCTTCATGCCTTGTCTGTGGCATTTCCCATAAAAACATAAGTACATCCCGGTGTTATCTATCTTTTCTAGTGATATAAATAAAAGGAACCGTGTGCCAGTTTATGACATCATGTAAGAAAAATAAGTTAAACAACTTATATATCGGAAGGAATTTGGTGATTGGTGGAGGGTCGGTTTCACCTTTTACTTTGAAAAACCATATAACGTATTTGGCTCTCGTTTTATACCTTCTGCTAACAGGAAGTGATTTGCTTATGTGTCCGTTGTTGGTCACTTAAAAGCATTGTTTCCTTCCTCGAGTGTCTGAGAAGATTCTAATAACGGTTATACTTCCAGAGAGCCTACTTACTGGTTACTTATACTATAGATTATAATATTGAGGTATTTGACCCCTGACAAATTTAGAGTCGCGATATAGCGATACTTTGACACGTTTATACCAGACCCAACTGAACTACCTACAAAATTTCGATATTAGAGCAACTCAGCCCCCTCTCCCCTGGGAGTTTCTTCTGTAAATAAAACTTTGAGAATGTCAATCGTCTGTTTTCATAAAAAATACAATAGTCAAAAGCTTGCTTTATAACGGTAAATAAATGTTTGTTTTAAAGAATGAGCCACATATTTTAGAATTCTTAAATTTCACATTTTAATGTTTATTTTATAACAGTATTTTTTAAAAAGAAAATGCCATCCCAATTTTTATTACATTGTTATGTGAGCCGTGTGTTTGCGTTTGAAGAGATTAAAAAAAACTGTATATTTTAACATATTAACGGACTATTACACAGAGAGATTTTTATATCTCCAAAAGAATAAAAAATGGTTAAGAAAAAGAAAATTAAATTGCTTGAAAAAATACTCGACCGATTTGAAAGTTTGCTACATATTTTTAAAGGTAAGTAAATTTTTCTTTTAAAGCAAAAAACCCCCCAAAAAACAAACAAAAAAATTATTATCGGCTTTTTTAGTGTTAAATTTCAATCAAAATATCCACATAATTCTAAAAAAAATTAACCATTTGTAAACTGAGAGTCAATTCTAAAATTAACACAGGATAGATTAACACGAAATGCCCATTGCTTCATGTTGGAATGAGACGACAATATATTACGAAGAAGATAAATCGCAATTTCCCTATTTGTGTGCCCAATCTTTTTGAATCTCATTCAGAATGTTCGTTTGATTTTTAATACGATTTACAACTATTACTAATTATTTATTAACACTATTTATAACTATTATTATTTATTTTTTAATACTATTTACAAATATTATTATTTATTTTTAATACTATTTATCAATACAACTATTTATTTTAATACTATTTATAACGATTACTATTTATTATTTTAAAGGATTTATAACGATTATTATTTGTTTTTTAATACTATTCATAACTATTACTATTTATATTTTAATAATATTTATAACTATTACTATTTATTTTTTATATTATTTATAACTATTACTATTTATTTATTAATACTATTTAAAATATAACTATTTATTTTTAATACTATTTATAACTATTACTATTTAATTTTACATACTATTTAAAAATATTACTATTGATTTTTAATACTATTTATAAATATTACTATTTATTTATTAATACTATTTAAAATATAACTATTTATTTTTTAATACTATTTATAACTATTACTATTTAATTTTTAATACTATTTATAACTATTACTATTTATTTTTCAATTCTATTTAAAAATATTATTATTTATTAATACTATTTAAAAATATTACTATTTATTTTTTAATAATATTTATAACGATTACTATTTATTTTTAATACTATTTATAAATATTACTATTTATTTTTTTAATACTATTTATTTTTTAGTACTATTTATAAATATTACTATTTATTTTTTAATAATATTTATAACGATTACTATTTATTTTTTAATACTATTTACAAATATTGCTATTAATTTTTTAATACTATTTATAAATATTACTGTTTATTTATTATTACTATTTACCAATATTGCTATTAATGTTTTAATACTATTTAAAAATATTAATATTTATTTTTTAATACTATTTATAAATATTACTATTTATATTTTAATACTATTAATAAATATTACTATTTATTTTTTAATACTATTTATCAATATTACTATTTATTTTTTAATACTATTTATAACGATTACTATTTATTTTAATACTATTTATAACGATTACTGTTTATTTATTATTACTATTTATCAATATTACTATTTATTTTTTAATACTATTAATCAATATTACTATTTATTTTTTAATACTATTTATCAATATTACTATTTATTTTTTAATACTATTTATAACGATTACTGTTTATTTATTATTACTATTTATAAATATTACTATTTATTTTTTAATACTATTTATCAATATTACTATTTATTTTTTAATACTATTTATAACGATTACTATTTATTTTAATACTATTTATAACGATTACTATTTATTTATTATTACTATTTATCAATATTACTATTTATTTTTTAATACTATTTATAAGTGTTACCATTTTTTAATACTATTTATAACTATTATTTTTTATTTTGTTATGCTGTTTATAAATATTACTATTAATGTTTTAATACTATTTATAAATATTACTATTTATTTTTTAATACTATTTATAACTATTTCTATTTATTTTTTAGTACTATTTATAAATATTACTATTAATGTTTTCATACTATTTATAAATATGACGATTTATTTTTCAATACTATTTATAACTATTACTATTTATTTTTTAATACTATTTATAAATATTACTATTAATTTTTATTACTATTTATAACTATTACTATTGATTTTTTAATGCTATTTATAAATATTACTATTTATTTTTTAATAGAATTTATAAATATTACTATTTATTTTTTAATTTAAAATTTTTTTTTTAATACTATTTATAACTATTACGATTTATATTTAGTACTATTTATAAATATTACTATTTATTTTTTAATACTATTTATAAATATTACTGTTATATAGTTATTATTATTAGTATTAGACGATACCACTTGTGCGCGTATGTTACGTGAGTTCTTATTAGTAAAGATATGAGTCTTAGTGAGAGTTCTTGTCTTATTACACATGATGTTGTATCTTAGAGAGAGAGAGAGAGAGAGAGAGAGAGAGAGAGAGAGAGAGAGAGAGAGAGAGATGTGTATGTAATGACATTTTATAACACAGACATATAATAACAATACAATTTACCTTTTTGTAGAAATCACAAACACAAAGATGAGCTTTATCACAAAACATATGATGAATTTATTTCCTTACGACCGATCGTGATTTCCTCATTAAGAATTCAAAGTTTTACATTTTAGTTTCTGAAGTGACGTCTCGCTTCAGACGTCCGCCTGTCTCTGAGTTTTCTCACTGACCGTCTCCCCTGACTGTCTTCCCTGACTGTCTCTCTGACTGTCTCCCCGACCAACTAACTCCCACTTCCTATATTGAGAAATCCATGCATCCCGGCCACGTGAGCAAAATTCACGTGTTTCAACATGCGCGACTTTGCACGTTTCCGACATTGATTTCCCAATAACCTATTTTTTTCTTGTGTTGTTTCCACAAAGGAATTTAACCTACATATCTAATTTATTTAACCCATATTTTATTATCCACATTCTTTTAACAATTGAATAGTTTATTTATTATTTATTTCATCCGAATTAACAATTTACTGGACATTCCATTTAAACCTATTGTTCTTTAAAACTTATGTCCAGGGTTCGATTTCTGCTTTCTCTTATTTTCATTTTAACTAATCTCTCTATTTTTATACTTACATGAACAGGGGGCAGCCCTTATCATGTAACATTACTATTTATTTTTTAATACTATTTATAAAAAATACCATTTATCTTTTAATACTATTCATAAATCTTACTATTTATTTTTAATACTATTTACAACTATTACTATTTTTATTAATACTATTTATAACTATTACTATTTATTTTTTTAATACTATTTATAACGATACTATTTATATTTTAATACTATTTATAAATATTACTATTTATTTTTTAATACTATTTATAACGTGTTTCATCTTAGACTGTTAATGGTGATAACTATTAATGACATATTTATAATTAGTTTTTTTTCTTGAAATTATATAATGCTTGTTCACACTTTGCAGTCAAATTCTGTAAGGCTAAATACAATCGATACTCACATTATTTAGATTCTCCAAACTACTGTTCTCATCTTGAGTGTTATTTTGACAACGAGATCTTCTTCAGGTCGATCTTGCCGAACTTAGGAATGTATCAATTGAACAGGAACGTATTTATCGAACTTGTTGGCAATCGTTACAAGGGATAGAATATATGCCGGCGTTACAATATCCATCTTATTTCATTTCTAATGCGAAGATAAAAGCTACGAAAATATATTTTAATATAAACAAACAGAAAAGTAAAACAGACACCTCCCTACTAAACAGATATCTTTTCATTCCTACCCACACTAATAATAAAAAAAATTGCGACACCTTTAATAGACTTGGTATTCTTTCAACACAAACAACTTCTTCAACAATAAAACAGACATTAAAAACCACCAAGCACTCTCCCAAAATCCTCACATCCAACGCCGACGTATATTCTATTCCTTGTAACGATCTCCAACAAGCATATATAGGCGAAACACAGCGTAAATTAAAACTAACACTTAACGAACATAGAAGAGATATAAGGAATGGTAACTCCCTTAATACACTCTTTTGCCATTTTTTTTTACACAGTGGTCACCACTTATTAAGGCCCGGAAGCCAATCAGGGATAAGGGTTATTGCAAATACATTACGTTAGTGTGGATATTTGATGAAGTGTTTACTTAAGGGGGCGGTTCATTAGGAATTTGTTAACGTTGGACTTGAAGACATCCAAGTTGTAGTGCGGAGGGAAGCAGGCAGACGGAACAGAGTTCCACAGGCGTGCAGTTCTAAGAAAGAAGCTTTGTTCATGGAATCCGCGTTTTGATTTAGGCACAGATAAAGAGTGGGGGAAATTTTTCACAGTGGATTCAGCTAGACGGGTGTTTTTCGTGAAAGATTAGCGAGGGGGGACCAGAGATAGGAGTTCAGACGAGCACCTGCCATGGAAATAACGATAAAACAAAGATAGGCTAGCAACGTCTCTTCTGTGGGAGAGAGGTTGCAGGGTAGAGAAAAGCGCATCCCCCTCTAAGCCACGAAGTCTATTTTGTACTCTGTCAATGCAGGATAGGCTGTTTTTAGCAGCTCCTGCCCAGATATGGCAGCAGTATTCCATCCTTGGACGTACCGTACTTGGCTTTTATATAGATAGAGAATTGCATCAGTAGTGAGATATCTTCTGGAGCGGTAGAAGGATCCCACCATCTTTCCAGCGACCTTGACATTATACAGAACACGTTCATTCATTTAATTTTGATCACGCGAAAATTATAAAATTCGTGGTAGATAGAGCCAAAAGAAGATTTTTAGAGTCAGCGCTGATATCAAATGCTCGTAGCATAACACAAAGAAAGGGCTTCTAAAATTTAGCACCTATTATAGGTATCATAATAATAAAAAAAAAATTATAAAGACAGATCCTGGTAATTCGTCCTTCCTTAATTAATTTAAACAAAATGAATAAGATAAAAAACAAAAAAAAAATTGGTCATATATATTTAAATAACGTTTTCTAAAAATGTATATATATATATATATATATATATATATATATATATATATATATATATATATATATATAACCCAACCTTCCTACACACATTTATAGTTCCTGCCCGGTATGGGTAGGATTTTATTATTGCTTACTTTTCATCCACGTATGATCTGTGGTAGTTTTCTTCCTCCTCATTTTTCCTTTTAATATCCTGAGGAGGTTCCCTGCAACAGGGACAAAACGTTGATCACCATTTTATAAATTCTTTCGTTTTTTCTTTTTTCAAAATAACATTATATATATATATATATATATATATATATATATATATATATATATATATATATATATATATACTAGACTACCCGTGACCCTTTGCGTCAGTATGTTATATTAGCTATGGAATTAATGTATGAGCGTGACACTTGTGACGTAAAGAAAATAGTTTTTTGTGACATAAAAGAAACATTCCTATGAAAGTATATTAAAATGAAAAAAGAATATAGAAAGATTTCTATGAGTCGTTCTGTTTATAATTTTTTATTTAAAAAAAATTACAACCATTGAATTATAAGTGGTTTACCATACTTATATGTAAATGTGCACTGAACAGATACCATAATATTTAAAGTTAAAATCAAATTTTGATATATCTTTTAACTTAAACGTGATAAAAGAAACAAACAAAGAAACAAACAATTAGGATGCTGAAAACGTACACAGTAAAACAATACGTTTTATAGTCGCGTTGATTATTTATTTGTAACGCAAATTAAAAAAAAAACATATTTTCGGGGTTATTTATTTATGTTGGTAGTGTAGAAGAAAATGTATGGATGTTTATTAAGAAAGATATATTAAAAATGGAGAATAAATTTAAAAGAAGAAATGAAGGCGGTGGGTAAATCGCCGTTCTAAAATGCTCTTATGTTAAAGTAGATTTATTTGTAAGAAAATTGCGTTAAAATAACTTAAGCGTAATACGTTAATGAACGATGTAAAAAATGCAGAAACGCGAAAAAACAAACACAAACAAAAACAATTGCGACGCTGAAAACGTACACAGTAAAACAATACGTTTTATTGTCGCGTTTATTATTTATATATGTATGCATGCGCAACCGGAAGTCGTAAACCTGATGCTGGGTTACAACACCTGTTACAAGGTCATTTCAGTTATATATATATATATATATATAAATATATATATATATATATATATAATGTAATGTAGTTTAATGTGTATGAAAGCATTCCATAATATAACTCGAGGAAATTCCTTTTCTCCAATGACGAGTGTTTCAAATCTTCAGATAGCAAGTATGAACAGAGACGCAGAAAATATCTCTCAGCAGTAAATGGAATACATTTATTTATCTATATCTTCATATTTGATAGCGAATTACTATGTGTTATTTATTAAAATTTGATTTTCTCTGTTTTATTAATAAAAAAATTATTTTTGTTTAAATAGCCGGAATTACCTCTCTAATATATTTTTTTTTATCGATTTTTATTATTATTTCTTTGCTATGCTAATTAGCTAATCTCGCAGGAAATGAAATATGCCAAATGCATCCACAGATTCACAAACACACACACAGACATATATATATATATATATATATATATATATATATATATATATATATATATATATACATACACATTTAAAGATATCATTATTAGTATAAATATATTTTAGTCATTAATTACTTATTTTTAAATCTTCGCAGAAGTCAAAATTACTTATTTATTACTAGTTTTTTCCTATGTCAATTAGTGATATATATATATATTTTTAATATTATTATTAATAATTCTATAGTAATTATCTTTTTTGGTTAATGGATTTTTTTTATTCAAATTACTTTATTGTTCGTAGTCAATAACAACTATTTAGTATTTGATTTATCTGTATCGTTATCGTTAATTAACTGGTGTTGTGTTTATTTTTATCTATTATTTGCGATCGACGGTTCAAGATTAATCGTCACAGAAAATGAAATCGCGGTAACGAAAACATTTACAATCTATCTATCTATCTATCTATCTATCTATCTATCTATCTATCTATCTATCTCTCTCTCTCTCTCTCTCTCTCTCTCTCTCTCTCTCTCTATATATATATATATATATATATATATATATATATATATATATATATATACACCCACACGTACATGCGCATACACACGTGTCCACAATTTCCTCTCCTGACCTCCCCTACAATAGTTTTTTTCTTTTTTTTCTCTTTCCACGACGCTTAACCATCAACCGTCCATTGCAATTATATATATATATATATATATACATATATATATATATACATATATATACATATATATATATATATATATATATATATATATATATATATATATAACTACTTAATTTAATCACATAAAATTAATATACGAAAGTATAGATTTATGCGTAAACTTTAAGTATTTACTTCAAAAGTTCTCAATACGTAGGTAGAGCTAGTTAGTAAGTTATAAAATGTATATGGCGATTAAACTACACTGAATATTCCGCGTTTCATTCACTCTAGGATTTTATTTACTATATATATATATATATATAATACATATATATATATATATATATACATATATATATATATATATATAATTTGCTTTTGTCTTCCTTTATCAACATCGACAACATTTCATTCTTTGAATTGTAATAGCCTTGTAATACTTAACTATATATATATATATATATATATATATATATATATATATATATATATATATATATAGTGACATTAAAATTTAAAGGTAAGCAACATATTTGAAATAAATTGCAAACAAAATTTTTAATTAAATTGATCATATTTTTCCGCCACAACAATTTTTTACTATCCACGTTTGAAAAGATTGAACAGAGAGTTGAGAAAGGGAAACATTATGTTATACGGAATATCCATCTAACCGCACTGACGGAATAAATAAATAAAAAATGAAAATGTCCATAAGTAATTTCTGCCTTACAATATTTCAATGTTTTTACATTTTTAGAGACATTGTTTGTTTCCTTTCTTTTGAAAAGGAGATGTTATCTCGAAATATTAAGACCTCGACCATCCCGGTTACATCCAACAGTTCACATTTACTGATTTATTTTTAATATATTTTCAAATATTTGTACTTGTGTTTTGTTTTCTTTATATATATATATATATATATATATATATATATATATATATATATATATATATATATATGTATATATATACGCACACATATATATGTATATATATAGTAAGATTTGAAAAATATATATAGCAATTAAGCCTCATAGAATTTTCCGCATTTTATCCCCGTGAGAATTCGCCAGTCTATTGCACACACACACACACACACACACACACACACACACACACACACACACACACACACACATATATATATATATACATATATATACTAATATACTAGTGTTGGGACGCTTAATTGGAATCTGAACCAGGAATCGAAAAAATATGAACTTTTTAAGGTATCGGAATCGGAAAAATGTGTGCCTATTTTCCGATGAGAAAAAAGATTATTTTAATCGTCTAATTTTATTTGATTTTGTTTAAAACAAAATATTCCACTGCTGGTAGTAAAGTTGAAATAATGAATATTTAAACTAACAGTAAAACTAAAATCTATAGATAATAGAGTGTACTTCTACGTGCGAGAAAATGTCTTCACATTTAACGCATATTGTTACGATAAGCCGGGAAAGATAACAATATTATGGTTAAATATTTAGAGAGTTATAACAAATCGGAATTGGAGTGGGTAATTGGATCGGAATCGGGAATTTAGTCCGGAATCGATAATTGTATCAGATTCGGGAAAAAATCTTGGAAACGTCAAATCACTAATATATATATATATATATATATATATATATATATATATATATATATATATATATATATATATAGTAATTTATAAAATATATATGGCGATTAAGCTACACTGAATGTTCTGCGTTTCATCCACTATAGGATTCGTAGTTATATATATATATATATATATATATATATATATATATATATATATATATATATATATATATATATATATATATAAAAAGTTATATTCTCGGCGGTTAAAACTAAGATCTAAAAAGCATTCAAACTGAAAAATTAAAATTTGCTTCTGTCTAGGTAATCTACATTTGTTGTTGTATCATTTAATTGGAAATATTTCCTATCATTTTTCCAAATAATGCTTTCTTCTATTTTATAATGTGAAACATTTTTCACCTGAAAATAAAAAAAAAATGACAAGGAAGATAACTAATATTTTTATTGAATGATATAATCCGAGTTGTCTACTTTAAAATCAAAATTTTATTTCTTTCAAATAAAATTCAAAATGATTCTACTGTATCCTGAGAGAGGCCGGTTCTGATATGCTATTCAATATATGAAACGACTATTATTTTAATAGACGTTTGACGATTACATCTATTCATACCAAAATGGACGGTCAATAAACAATGAACTAACTGTGGGGAAAAAATTAGACTTCAGTAACAAAAGGAGAGAAAAGCAAAATAAAAAATTTGGAACAGTTAAAAGTAATCACGAATTTAATAGAAACTACGTGCTATTATTTTTTGTTCTTCAGTTTTGCATGTTCTATGTTAATGGCTTGCTTGCCTTTTGAATGGAAGCCAATCGTCTGGCCTTGGAAAGTTTAATTAACAGCGTCTTGACTCCCGCCATTTTTATGATAGTTTTAGATCTATTTGTAATAAGGTCATTTGTTATAGATCGTATTTGTCATATATACGAGAGAAACACTAGAAATAGCATCTCACGTTGATTTCGATGGAAACCATAATGACTAAACAGAGTGCAATTATATAGAAACAATTATGGGTTCTAAATGTAATGTTCTAAATAAAAAACCGTTGGATTTTGAAATTAGAAAAAAAAAAAACGCCTTTTGATAGAGTAAAATTATTAAGAAAAGAGAGAAATAAGTTAAATAGAAAATTTTCACTCCGTTATGGCCACCAAATTTAAAGTAAAAAATTTCGACCGCTGTTATTGAAAAAATAATCTTTCTTTATATTTTTGCCTATAAAAAAAACTTTAATTCATTTTACGGAAGCTACGGACGGTTAAAACATTTTGAAAAATAAGAAGAAAAGATAATGCAAAATTTGATCCAAAGTAATGATCCCCACCATATATCGAGATTCAGCATCTCAATTATTGTAGCATAGCGATATTGGATGCGAGTGTGGACATTTTGTTACTAAAACGGCATTTCCATAGTAGGCTAAAGTAACTATAAAAGAGAAAAACTTTATTAGAAGTTAAAACACTAGTTTTCGGGTTATGTGTCAAAATATGACGTCAGTGACAGTAACTCCTAAGTGAGACATAGCGAAGAATAGAGAAAAAGTATTTCTCCTTTGGTAATGAATTCATTAGATTTTGGACATTTTTTTACGAAAGTTGTTTTCGTTTACTTGGGAATATACGATGGGAGGCTCCCGTAATGTGTAAAAATATAAACTATCGAAGTGCATGCTGAGCATATATTCTTTAATTGTTATATAATTACAGTGAAAAAGAAAGCGAAAGACACAGAAACTTTGACTGCTGCGTCGCCATCACGACTACCTTTTAATAGATGTCAGTACTCATTAAGCATGCCACTGAGAAGGTTACGTAACATATATTCAAATTACTCACATATGAGAGTATCCTGTATGTCTACAAAGTCCCCATTCTTCAATATTTATATTTTGGTTTATGCATTTGCAACTAGTCTCTCTCTCTCTCTCTCTCTTAGACAGGGTCGAAAACGTTCTCCAACCTAATAAGCTCTAACCCCCTAGTCCTTTGACGTAAAATTGCATCCTGTGTCTGTTTTATCGAGAGTACTGCAAAGAAGATGGGCTCCCTGCTGTACTTCTACAAAAATCACAATTCTTCCGTGCATGGAGTATTGTTGCATCTACCGCTTGCCTCTCCTTATTAGACAAAGACCCCCCCCCAAAAAAAAAAGTCGTAAATCTAATAGCTCCTGCACTATCAGAGACTCTATTAGATTTACAATCACCACAATGTTGCATCATTATGCAAGTTTCACGTTTTGAAGTGTGGGATAAAAGCATCCCAGCTTATTTATTTAATTTATTTTCAAGACCAAAATGCCATAAAAAAGTTAGATATGTAAAATTCAATGACACATTTAATTAAAAAAAATAACGAACCAGTGGACGAAAAACGTGGGGAAATATTACTTAGTGTTTTGGTCGATCACAGCGAAAATATTAATAATAGCGACAACTGCAGTAAAACTACTGGCATAAATATGAACTCGACACGTCGATACCCGATAAGGATTGAACCCCCCCCCAGACTTTCTAAGAATTGAAAATTACAAGACTACGCAGTAGATAATGGTTATTCGTTGAAAGCGCCCCAGAAGATTATACCGACGCGAATAATTCAGAAAATCACCAAGAACGGTAAAAAAAGCTATCGAAAACTTAACTGAAAATGATACATATGAAATGGTACCAAAAACCTAAGAATATAATTTCTTCTCGTTGGGATTTTTCCACAAACATCACTGCTTCTGGCAGTGGAACTTTTAAAGCAAGATTTGTTGCAAAAGGCTCTTTTCCAAAATTAGAAAGCATTCATTTGGAAGGATTAGAGAGCCCTGTAGATATGGAAGCGATCTTCCATTTGCCCAAAAAGTTTAAATGTTAAAGATGTTCGTAAATATCTCTTTCGTCAGATGAATGATGATGTACCAGCAGAGATTTGGAAAGAACTTGATAAATTGGTAGAACGAGTTGAGACTCTACTTTAATGAAGGACATTTATTAAGGGATAATTTAAGTATATCCTGCTAAACGAAGAAATAGATTCATGAATACATATCAATTTATAACAAAATTAAAAATTGTTTTCTATAGATTCATGAAAAAATTAATTTGTGGGAATAACAGCTCTACATGTGTGCATTTTTCAGTTTTAGGATAACATTAAGAAATAAAAATGACTTTAGGTTAATTAAGAACGGCTAAGAGAATTATATATTTTTGAAAAATGTATATATAAATGGTGTAAATATTTTTAAAACCGTTACTAGTTTCTTTGCTCGAAATACAAAAATGTGTGTCGTTTTATTCAACGATTTTTATACATCTAGTTCATTTGAGATTCAAATTATTTTATGATTTGAAAATTAACACCATGAAATACAATCATTTGGGACCAATCAGAAATATGATTCTGCCAAACTGTAGCTCTTAGATCCCAACAAATATCAAATACATTTACAATCACATGCTAAAGTGTCCCGGGTATGACGATAATCTACGATCATTTTTTGTGTTTTCCTAACCAAATATCTAATAGAATATTTCGAGTTTTTGTTTAACAAAAAAGATGATTTTTGCTTCTTTCTTTAAAAAACTCTTTCTTGAAAAACACATTGTATGTATATAGGTATGTATGTGGTGAAGGTCTGGTGTGGGCGTGTGTTAAAAACACACAGATGCCTTAGCGTCATACTGTGCTTCTCCCAGACAAATCAACCTCATGTACACGTCGTGACCACTGCCACGCAGACGGGGCTCTGATGAACGGCGAGTGTCCTGCGCCATATAACTGGACCTCCACTGCATTGTGGACCAAGTTTGTTTTAACCAAAGGCTAAGGATGAGGTAACCCTTACAGAAACCCCCAGAGGAGCTTAGACACTCTCAGCTGCGGCATACATAACCCACCAGCATGTGGAGTATTATCTGGTGCCCAGCAACCTAAGTCCCAGTCATGGATCAAATGGCTTAGTGGGCGGAGAAGGCTCCCGTAAGCCGTAGTGAAGGTAACCTCTCTAGGAGAAGGAAAACCCTGATATAAAACCTGTAGCGACTGCTGCTTCCAATGATGTTGACTTGCTCTTCTTTTTGGTTAAATGTGGCAGTTGTTTAGAGAGTGGGATTGTCTTTCCTCGCTATAAAAAGCTTCAAGCACAGACATTACTTGATATGCAATGGAATACATACTTTGCAATCAGCATGTATCTCAATGACAAAAATGATGGCTTTAGCCTAAAATGGCAAGCGGACATTCTGTGAGGACTGATGCAGATATGGGCGTCAATGGCAACAAGGGCTCTTGAACTTCCAGGGTCAGGCCTGGTAGGTGTTCGGGGCACCATAGCTTGAACCTGGTCATCAGTGGATGTGCAGAACTATAGAAAGTTAATTGAAGTGACCGTCTGGCACGTTCTGCTAGTTGCGCTCATGTTTGCGTCATTTAAGCCAGAGATATATTAAGTAATGGCAATACTCGAGAACGAGTTGCTGCCATCATCATGTATATGTATTTAAACAATTGAATTAAAAGTGTCATGGCTTCCTCTTACAATGTACACGTTCTGTATATGTTTGTACAAATTACTGTGATGTATGTGTGTATTTGTAAATATATTAAGAAAAAAGAATCTTAAACAATTGGATACAATGTGTTTTACATACACATTGCGCCGATATATTTATATATTTTCTTTCTGAACAATGAAAATAAAGATAAATCTTCAAAATAAATAAAACAAAAACTTAAATGGGGAAAAATAAATATTTTTTTTTTATTTTTACATTATTAAACCAAATTGAATCCGAAAGGACTTTTTGATTATATCAAAAAAGGGGAGAGTGTTAGAATGCTTTTGCTAAATGTAAGGTATGACTTCCAGAATTTTAACAATCTTATGTATAACTACGTGTTAGGACAATCAACCAATGAGGAGCTTCCGACCTTATAAAAATATCGAATTTGGTATTCCAGTCAGTTCGCTACCAATCTCCAACTTGACATAACTGAACCACTCGAGATCATGACTGCATTGATTCTTCGCCGACTGGATTTATTACCACCATCTTCGTTCTACAGAATGACTCAGCAATTAACATCTAACCTCTGTCCGATCACCGCAGTGTTGTACCTCCTCGATGTAAAATCTCATCCCTTCACTGGTGAGGTCCCTAGATGTCGAAATGTCTTTCTACTTTAATATTTTTTCTCTCGGATTGCTAAAGTTTAGAATCCCACCCCCCGGTTTCCTGTTTCTCTAACTGTAATAACCTGCAAAAGTTAAATGTAATGTGAAGATACATCTCACTCATCTTCTCATATCATTCTCATACCCTGTAGACACTGTTCCAAATAGTAGCTCCTTACGCCCGTGGAAATATTCCTTGTTTAGGGCGAAAAAGAATAATAAAATCATCGGAGATCAGAGAACTTCAGGAAACTCAAACATAATGACACAGAAAACGTAAAAACACCTAATTTCAAATTCACTTGCTATCCAGTATTCTGAACTGTATTTTCTTAAATTCGTTATAAATATAATTTTTTTTCATATATTAACTCTTAAGCTTCCCTCTAAATATGCTAGCACCCATATGCCACAATGCATATGTGTACCGCAAAATGGGGAATCTATTTCTAAACTTCTCTTTAAAAAAATCTAAATCCATACAAGTAAAATTTTTTTTAAAGAAGAGTAAAAGAAAAGCATTGTGGATGCATTTTCAGCAGCCCAGTACCTCTCACTTCCTCTGTTTTGTCCCTTAATCCTCATCTACGATGTTTCTGACAACGATGCTGTCTATCCGGTCAGCTAGAAATAACTTAATTATCTTTCCCTTCCATTCTAATCTTGTTGCCATGTCACTAATAAGGTAAACGTTTACTTGAGTTCAGATTATTCGTCTGATAGTCAGGAAACATTGGATTGACTTCTAAGGAGCCGTCTTTTTAGCAGGTGTAAAATACCGGAGATGTTGCATTCCTAGTTAGTGAATAGAGTCTGGACCATGCAGTAGCTTCTGTGGGGCTCTCTCGATGCAGACTTTTAATTTTAATTGGTTTTGAAAAGACTTTATTTATTACTTAATATCTTCCCTTTTTTCCATATCTTCCTCAATCATGCTCAAAAGCGACTCCACTAACCTGCCCTATGAACAACCAACCGTTATTATGAAAAATATCAACAAACAAAACAAAAGAAAACCCAGAACACCAACTTCCAACATAGATCCCCTACAACAAAATCTCATTCCCTCACATCAAGGACCTACGTCCCAACCTTCCAGATATTGTAATTTTATTACGGGAGACAACACCTGACCTGTTGTTTTTGTGTGAAACCGGCATTGACTCAATAGTTTCCTTGGTTGATTTTTTCATGAAACGTTATTCTAACTTGATTTCCAAACTTGTCCCTCCAGATCGCCATTTGATAGGGACATCTCAAAAGAAGGTCATGAACTCCCTTACATGTGCTTCTGAGTAACACTTATATTTGCCTTCTATTATGATGGAGTTGCTATCTTCGACAGTATCGCCGCATAACCTTCAGCCAACATTTAGGTCTGTGTCAATATTCACAATGTTCATTGACTAGTTCACTCAGACAAAACAAAAAACAAAAAAAAAGAGAGGTTTTGACATGATTTCCTTGTTTATGATCTAAGACAGATTGTCATTTAACTGACTAGGGTACTCATTTCTGACGGACAGTTTACAAGTCTTCAAGATCTTTTTCGAACAACGTGCCCTGAACTTTGCTCATCCTCCGTTCTGCTCCCAGTAAGATCTTCTGATCATTTAGTTTTTATCTTTATTGGAACAACTAAGTGCAACAAGACCCCAAAGATTCCTCTCCACCGAGCATTGTACCGATACTCGATGGCCGACTAGGATCATTTCTGAACTCTTCATCTTTAAAAAAGATGTGTCCGCTATGGCATCCGACTAAACTGATTGGTTCACCGTAAGTATAGATAGATAAATACGCTCTAAGCAATTCCAGCAGAAACCGAATAGCCAGGCATGATACACAACTGAATGTAATGCTGTCATTGCGCACAGAAACCACTATTTCAATTGTTTTCAACGTAATATATGTCTTGAAACTAAAGTCGCCTTTATCACTGCAAAAGAACGATAGAAAACTCAAAAGCGTCATATGCTAAACCCATCAAGTCCAAATAGTTGGTTCCTATGAAATTTGACGAATAACAAAATCAACCCTGTAAGATCAAGGCCCCTTACCGCCTGAATTCCCCCCAAATACTGAAAAAATTTGAGCGCCATCCACATTTCTGTCCATGATGTTGCCAAACTCATCAAGAACCTTGATGCCAGCAAAACAACTGGATCTGACTGTTGTGTAGTCGGGGGGTTTATATCGGAGACACATAATACAGAAGATGATAGTGACATTTATATACTGTTTACATCATGACGACTGTGATGATAATTCTTTTACCATATTACTAGCATGGGTTCCCGGCGTTGCCCGGGTGTTTGGAGGTGTATGCTGAGCAAAAAAAACAAAAAAACAAAACAAAAAACAAAACAAAAAACAAAAACAGGTCAATTTTTTAAAAATTTGACCCCTATTATGACCCCTTAACATTTATTGTTTGGGGCTCAAATCAAGTTATTAATTTAGATCCATGTCCAAGGAACTTTTATCAAAAGTTTCAAGTGTGTAGACCCAAAATTGTCGGAGGAGTTGGTAGAGTTCTAAAAGGTCAAATCGTGGAACTTTGACCCCTTAACAGCCAGATTTCTGGCCGAAAACTGATCACGTAAATTTTCCCAAATCTCAGTACTCTGTATATCAAATTTCGAGTCTGTAGACTTAAAATTGACAGAGTTATTGCGTATGGAAATGCACACGCACAGACACTTTCACTTTTATAGACATAAAAAATAATAGATAGATAGATTTGTTTAACAAAAATATATACGCATACATAAATATATATGGAAACAATTTTGTGTTTACTATAAACTTTTTTCGCAAATATTATGCAAGTATAAATCATGTAGAATATCTGCATGAATATAAGTACACGTAATAGTTAACTAAAAATGATTATCCCATTAAAAAACCGAAACAACTAATAGGGAATTAATTAAAATGAATGTTTAAAAGAATGTGCAAATAAGTTATATCGTTTGCTAGTGAATGCAATTCCACAACCAAGATATAAGAAAATTGTATTTTCATTTTAAATAAATAGAAAAGAGGGGTTTTTAATATGAATATCGATACACACAAAAGAAAACCAGATTCATAGGAGTATAGATAGATAGATAGATAGATAATACGGTGTTTTGAGATATGATGCAACCGTTCTTGTTAGCACAGAGGGGAGAGTCATTATGGATCGTAGTGGTGGAGACACATGATACTTTAGAAGGAGTCACAAAAAGTTCGTTTACAACATGATAGACAGAACACATTTACCGTTCAGTTGTAATGACGACGACGGAGACATTTTTCAAAATATATGAAGATCTTTTTATTCATACCAGCTGGTGATAATGATGGTCCGGAATTCAAGCCTTTACGATTAATTGTCCTATATTCCCCCCTCTCGCCCCCAACAGGGCGTCAGCTCTCAGTCTCCGACTCGACTCTTCTCTAAGTCGCTCTCTGACTGTCTCCCTAACTGACTCGAATCCATCTCAATATATTGGAATTCCCCCTTCGTTATGACGTCAGAGGCGTGGTCAAACAAGGTGACTCCCTCACGTTTCAAATTACACGTGCACTTTGCACATGCAACCACACGTCTCTGGTAACAATGAAATTCCTAGATTAATTGTTTCATTTTTAACCAATTTATTTCCAAATATAACCTATCATTATTTCTAAACTGCACTGTTCATATCTAACTCTGACATAAATAATATTTAGTTATTTCCAAGAACAATGACAGTCGTTCTACATTCCAAGGATTTCTATATATATTCTTTTTTTAAACTTTTCTTACTGGGTTCGATTCTAACCTTTTCCAAATAGCATTTTCAAACTTATCTAGTTTGTTCTTTTAATTGCTGGGTGATAGGAATTATTTTATATCAAGATGAGAATTTTATCTAACATGTTCGATGCTCTCTGTTGCAGGCAAGAAATGAGACAATCACAAAACAACAAACCCTACCTATAAAATTCAAGACAAACTTTATTGGTACACAAGATATTATTGCAAAATAGTGCGCCCATCTTGCGTCCAACTTTGGAACTGGTAGTTTGCTTCAATAAAGCAGTAGTTAGCATTCTGCAATGTTGTCGTAGTTGCAGGGAAAAGATGTTCCATTGTACCGAAAAAAATTGGTAGCAACGCAAACATACTGAAGATGGAAAGTTCCCAATGATAAGAAAAGTCCGTAATGCGGTTGTAGACATTCTGTCTTATAAGTAAGCCGAATTCTTAGGCTTTTACAAATGTTCTATACTTCATCCACGGCTAAGATCCGAAGCATATAACGTACTAATGTTAGCGCCCAAGTCTCCTTTATAAAAAGACATAATAAAAATGAGTCCTTCTTCCTTCGCTGGTCTGGAAAGAACTGAAAGGAAATAGAAATTGGCACCGAAGGCACGTGACATGTCTGGTTAGATTCGACCAATCAAATCGATCGATACAATGGCAGTTAGGGCTTGTATTATGACTTTAAAATTTCTTACATGAGGTCTGTCCCTTTTCATGTAACACTCCTTCCCTTTTAATTTTTCCAAAACATGTACGCATTTTTAAATTCCAGTACATTTCTCTTTATATCCTTACAATCACTTGGCTAAGAAAGATCAGATTATTATTTTAAAGTCCAGAATCTCCATCCGATCTGGCATATTCCTTTATGGTTTAGGGTACTACCTTCTATGATTCCTTTATGGTTTAGGGTACTACCTTCTATGATTATTTTATGGTTTAGGGTACTACCTTCTATGATTCCTTTATGGTTTAGGGTACTACCTTCTATGATTATTTTATGGTTTAGGGTACTACCTTGTATGATTCCTTTATGGTTTAGGGTACTACCTTGTATGATTCCTTTATGGTTTAGGGTACTACCTTGTATGATTCCTTTATGGTTTAGGGTACTACCTTCTATGATTCCTTTATGGTTTAGGGTACTACCTTGTATGATTCCTTTATGGTTTAGGGTACTACCTTCTATGATTCCTTTATGGTTTAGGGTACTACCTTGTATGATTCCTTTATGGTTTAGGGTACTACCTTCTATGATTCAGTTATGGTTTAGGGTACAACCTTGTATGATTCCTTTATGGTTTAGGGAACTACCTTCTATGATTCCTTTATGGTTTAGGGTACTACCTTCTCTGATTCCTTTATGGTTTAGGGTACTACCTTGTATGATTCCTTTATGGTTTAGGGTACTACCTTCTATGATTCCTTTATGGTTTAGGGTACTACCTTCTATGATTCCTTTATGGTTTAGGGTACTACCTTCTATGATTCCTTTATGGTTTAGGGTACTACCTTGTATGATTCCTTTATGGTTTAGGGTACTACCTTGTATGATTCCTTTATGGTTTAGGGTACTACCTTCTATGATTCCTTTATGGTTTAGGGTACTACCTTCTATGATTCCTTTATGGTTTAGGGTACTACCTTCTATGATTCCTTTATGGTTTAGGGTACTACCTTCTATGATTCCTTTATGGTTTAGGGTACTACCTTCTATGATTATTTTATGGTTTAGGGTACTACCTTGTATGATTCCTTTATGGTTTAGGGTACTACCTTGTATGATTCCTTTATGGTTTAGGGTACTACCTTCTATGATTCCTTTATGGTTTAGGGTACTACCTTCTATGATTCCATTATGGTTTAGGGTACTACCTTCTATGATTCCTTTATGGTTTAGGGTACTACCTTGTATGATTCCTTTATGGTTTAGGGTACTACCTTGTATGATTCCTTTATGGTTTAGGGTACTACCTTGTATGATTCCTTTATGGTTTAGGGTACTACCTTCTATGATTCCTTTATGGTTTAGGGTACTACCTTCTATGATTCCTTTATGGTTTAGGGTACTACCTTCTATGATTCCTTTATGGTTTAGGGTACTACCTTGTATGATTCCTTTATGGTTTAGGGTACTACCTTGTATGATTCCTTTATGGTTTAGGGTACTACCTTCTATGATTCCTTTATGGTTTAGGGTACTACCTTCTATGATTCCATTATGGTTTAGGGTACTACCTTCTATGATTCCTTTATGGTTTAGGGTACTACCTTGTATGATTCCTTTATGGTTTAGGGTACTACCTGCTATGATTCCTTTATGGTTTAGGGTACTACCTTGTATGATTCCTTAATGGTTTAGGGTACTACCTGCTATGATTCCTTTATGGTTTAGGGTACTACCTTCTATGATTAATTTATGGTTTAGGGTACTACCTTCTATGATTCCTTTATGGTTTAGGGTACTACCTGCTATGATTCATATATGGTTTAGGGTACTACCTTCTATGATTCCTTTATGGTTTAGGGTACTACCTTCTATGATTAATTTATGGTTTAGGGTACTACCTTCTTTGATTTCTTTATGGTTTAGGGTACTACCTTCTATGATTATTTTATGGTTTAGGGTACTACCTTCTATGATTCATTTATGGTTTAGGGTACTACCTACTATGATTAATTTATGGTTTAGGGTACTACCTTCTATGATTCCTTTATGGTTTAGGGTACTACCTTCTATGATTCCTTTATGGTTTAGGGTACTACCTTCTATGACTCCTTTATGGTTTAGGGTACTACCTTCTATGATTCCTTTATGGTTTAGGGTACTACCTTCTATGATTCCTTTATGGTTTAGGGTACTACCTTCTATGATTCATTTATGGTTTAGGGTACTACCTGCTATGATTCATTTATGGTTTAGGGTACTACCGTCTATGATTTCTTTATGGTTTAGGGTACTACCTTCTATGATTCCTTTAGGGTTTAGGGTACTACCTTCTATGATTCATTTAAGGTTTAGGGTACTACCTGCTATGATTCATTTATGGTTTAGGGTACTACCTTCTATGATTCCTTTATGGTTTAGGGTACTACCTTCTATGATTCCTTTATGGTTTAGGGTACTACCTTGTATGATTCCTTTATGGTTTAGGGTACTACCTTCTATGATTCCTTTATGGTTTAGGGTACTACCTTCTATGATTCAATTATGGTTTAGGGTACTACCTTCTATGATTCCTTTATGGGTTAGGGTACTACCTTGTATGATTCCTTTATGGTTTAGGGTACTACCTTCTATGATTCATTTATGGTTTAGGGTACTACCTTCTATGATTCCTTTATGGTTTAGGGTACTACCTTCTATGATTCCTTTATGGTTTAGGGTACTACCTGCTATGATTCATTTATGGTTTAGGGTACTACCTTCTATGATTCCTTTATGGTTTAGGGTACTACCTTCTATGATTCCTTTATGGTTTAGGGTACTACCTTCTATGATTCATTTATGGTTTAGGGTACTACCTTCTATGATTCCTTTATGGTTTAGGGTACTACCTTCTATGATTCCTTTATGGTTTAGGGTACTACCTTCTATGATTCCTTTATGGTTTAGGGTACTACCTTCTATGATTCCTTTATGGTTTAGGGTACTACCTTCTATGATTCAATTATGGTTTAGGGTACTACCTTGTATGATTCCTTTATGGTTTAGGGTACTACCTTGTATGATTCCTTTATGGTTTAGGGTACTACCTTCTATGATTCCTTTATGGTTTAGGGTATTACCTTCTATGATTCCTTTATGGTTTAGGGTACTACCTTCTATTATTCATTTATGGTTTAGGGTACTACCTGCTATGATTCATTTATGGTTTAGGGTACTACCTTCTATGATTCCTGTATGGTTTAGGGTACTACCTTCTATGATTCCTTTATGGTTTAGGGTACTACCTTCTATGATTCCTTTATGGTTTAGGGTACTACCTGTTATGATTCATTTATGGTTTAGGGTACTACCTGTTATGATTCATTTATGGTTTAGGGTACTACCTTCTATGACTCCTTTATGGTTTAGGGTACTACCTTCTATGATTCCTTTATGGTTTAGGGTACTTCCTTCTATGATTCCTTTATGGTTTAGGGTACTACCTTCTATGATTCCTTTATGGTTTAGGGTACTACCTTCTATGATTCCTTTATGGTTTAGGGTACTACCTGCTATGATTCATTTATGGTTTAGGGTACTACCTTCTATGCTTCATTTATGGTTTAGGGTACTACCTTCTATGATTCCTTTATGGTTTAGGGTACTACCTTGTATGATTCCTTTATGGTTTAGGGTACTACCTTCTATGATTCCTTTATGGTTTAGGGTACTACCTTCTATGATTCCTTTATGGTTTAGGGTACTACCTTCTATGATTCATTTATGGTTTAGGGTACTACCTTCTATGATCCCTTTCTGGTTTAGGGTACTACCTTCTATGATTCCTTTATGGTTTAGGGTACTAACTTCTATGATCTCTTTATGGTTAAGGGTGGTACCTTCTATGATTCCTTTATGGTTTAGGGTACTACCTTCTATGATTCCTTTATGGTTTAGGGTACTACCTTCTATGATCCCTTTATGGTTTAGGGTACTACCTTCTATGATTCCTTTATGGTTTAGGGTACTAACTTCTATGATCTCTTTATGGTTAAGGGTGGTACCTTCTATGATTCCTTTATGGTTTAGGGTACTACCTTCTATGATTCCTTTATGGTTTAGGGTACTACCTTGTATGATTCCTTTATGGTTTAGGGTACTACCTTCTATGATTCCTTTATGGTTTAGGGTACTACCTTCTATGATTCCTTTATGGTTTAGGGTACTACCTTCTATGATTCCTTTATGGTTTAAGGTACTACCTTCTATGATTCGTTTATGGTTTAGGGTACTACCTTCTATGATTCGTTTATGGTTTAGGGTACTACCTGCTATGATTCATTTATGGTTTAGGGTACTACCTTCTATGATTCCTTTATGGTTTAGGGTACTACCTTCTATGATTCCTTTATGGTTTAGGGTACTACCTTCTATGATTCCTTTATGGTTTAGGGTACTACCTTCTATGATTCCTTTATGGTTTAGGGTACTACCTTGTATGATTCCTTTATGGTTTAGGGTACTACCTTGTATGATTCCTTTATGGTTTAGGGTACTACCTTCTATGATTCCTTTATGGTTTAGGGTACTACCTTCTATGATCTCTTTATGGTTTAGGGTACTACCTTCTATGATTCCTTTATGGTTTAGGGTACTACCTGCTATGATTCCTTTATGGTTTAGGGTACTACCTTGTATGATTCCTTTATGGTTTAGGGTACTACCTTGTATGATTACTTTATGGTTTAGGGTACTACCTTCTATGATTCCTTTATGGTTTAGGGTACTAACTTCTATGTTTCATTTATGGTTTAGGGTACTACCTTCTATGATTCCTTTATGGTTTAGGGTACTACCTTGTATGATTCCTTTATGGTTTAGGGTACTACCTTCTATGATTCCTTTATGGTTTAGGGTACTACCTTCTATGATTCCTTTATGGTTTAGGGTACTACCTTCTATGATTCATTTATGGTTTCAGGTACTACCTTCTATGATTCCTTTATGGTTTAGGGTACACCCTGCTATGATTCATTTATGGTTTAGGGTACTACCTTCTATGATTCATTTATGGTTTAGGGTACTACCTTCTATGATTCCTTTATGGTAAAGGGTACTACCTTCTATGATTCCTTTATGGTTTAGGGTACTACCTTCTATGATTCCTTTATGGTTTAGGGTACTACCTTGTATGATTCCTTTATGGTTTAGGGTACTACCTTGTATGATTCCTTTATGGTTTAGGGTACTACCTTCTATGATTCCTTTATGGTTTAGGGTATTACCTTCTATGATTCCTTTATGGTTTAGGGTACTACCTTCTATTATTCATTTATGGTTTAGGGTACTACCTGCTATGATTCATTTATGGTTTAGGGTACTACCTTCTATGATTCCTGTATGGTTTAGGGTACTACCTTCTATGATTCCTTTATGGTTTAGGGTACTACCTTCTATGATTCCTTTATGGTTTAGGGTACTACCTGTTATGATTCATTTATGGTTTAGGGTACTACCTGTTATGATTCATTTATGGTTTAGGGTACTACCTTCTATGACTCCTTTATGGTTTAGGGTACTACCTTCTATGATTCCTTTATGGTTTAGGGTACTTCCTTCTATGATTCCTTTATGGTTTAGGGTACTACCTTCTATGATTCCTTTATGGTTTAGGGTACTACCTTCTATGATTCCTTTATGGTTTAGGGTACTACCTGCTATGATTCATTTATGGTTTAGGGTACTACCTTCTATGCTTCATTTATGGTTTAGGGTACTACCTTCTATGATTCCTTTATGGTTTAGGGTACTACCTTGTATGATTCCTTTATGGTTTAGGGTACTACCTTCTATGATTCCTTTATGGTTTAGGGTACTACCTTCTATGATTCCTTTATGGTTTAGGGTACTACCTTCTATGATTCATTTATGGTTTAGGGTACTACCTTCTATGATCCCTTTCTGGTTTAGGGTACTACCTTCTATGATTCCTTTATGGTTTAGGGTACTAACTTCTATGATCTCTTTATGGTTAAGGGTGGTACCTTCTATGATTCCTTTATGGTTTAGGGTACTACCTTCTATGATTCCTTTATGGTTTAGGGTACTACCTTCTATGATCCCTTTATGGTTTAGGGTACTACCTTCTATGATTCCTTTATGGTTTAGGGTACTAACTTCTATGATCTCTTTATGGTTAAGGGTGGTACCTTCTATGATTCCTTTATGGTTTAGGGTACTACCTTCTATGATTCCTTTATGGTTTAGGGTACTACCTTGTATGATTCCTTTATGGTTTAGGGTACTACCTTCTATGATTCCTTTATGGTTTAGGGTACTACCTTCTATGATTCCTTTATGGTTTAGGGTACTACCTTCTATGATTCCTTTATGGTTTAAGGTACTACCTTCTATGATTCCTTTATGGTTTAGGGTACTACCTTCTATGATTCGTTTATGGTTTAGGGTACTACCTGCTATGATTCATTTATGGTTTAGGGTACTACCTTCTATGATTCCTTTATGGTTTAGGGTACTACCTTCTATGATTCCTTTATGGTTTAGGGTACTACCTTCTATGATTCCTTTATGGTTTAGGGTACTACCTTCTATGATTCCTTTATGGTTTAGGGTACTACCTTCTATGATTCCTTTATGGTTTAGGGTACTACCTTGTATGATTCCTTTATGGTTTAGGGTACTACCTTCTATGATTCCTTTATGGTTTAGGGTACTACCTTCTATGATCTCTTTATGGTTTAGGGTACTACCTTCTATGATTCCTTTATGGTTTAGGGTACTACCTGCTATGATTCCTTTATGGTTTAGGGTACTACCTTGTATGATTCCTTTATGGTTTAGGGTACTACCTTGTATGATTACTTTATGGTTTAGGGTACTACCTTCTATGATTCCTTTATGGTTTAGGGTACTAACTTCTATGTTTCATTTATGGTTTAGGGTACTACCTTCTATGATTCCTTTATGGTTTAGGGTACTACCTTGTAGTATTCCTTTATGGTTTAGGGTACTACCTTCTATGATTCCTTTATGGTTTAGGGTACTACCTTCTATGATTCCTTTATGGTTTAGGGTACTACCTTCTATGATTCATTTATGGTTTCAGGTACTACCTTCTATGATTCCTTTATGGTTTAGGGTACACCCTGCTATGATTCATTTATGGTTTAGGGTACTACCTTCTATGATTCATTTATGGTTTAGGGTACTACCTTCTATGATTCCTTTATGGTAAAGGGTACTACCTTCTATGATTCCTTTATGGTTTAGGGTACTACCTTCTATGATTCCTTTATGGTTTAGGGTACTACCTTGTATGATTCCTTTATGGTTTAGGGTACTACCTTCTATGATTCCTTTATGGTTTAGGGTACTACCTTCTATGATCTCTTTATGGTTTAGGGTACTACCTTCTATGATTCCTTTATGGTTTAGGGTACTACCTGCTATGATTCCTTTATGGTTTAGGGTACTACCTTCTATGATTCATTTATGGTTTAGGGTACTACCTTCTATGATTACTTTATGGTTTAGGGTACTACCTTCTATGATTCCTTTATGGTTTAGGGTACTACCTTCTATGATCCCTTTATGGTTTAGGGTACTACCTTCTATGATTCCTTTATGGTTTAGGGTACTACCTTCTATGATTCAGTTATGGTTTAGGGTACTACCTTCTATGATTCCTTTATGGTTTAGGGTACTACCTTCTGTGATTCCTTTATGGTTTAGGGTACTACCTTGTATGATTCCTTTATGGTTTAGGGTACTACCTTCTATGATTCCTTTATGGTTTAGGGTACTACCTTCTATGATTCCTTTATGGTTTAGGGTACTACCTTCTATGATTCGTTTATGGTTTAGGGTACTACCTTCTATGATTCCTTTATGGTTTAGGGTACTACCTTCTATGATTCCTTTATGGTTTAGGGTACTACCTTCTATGATTCCTTTATGGTTTAGGGTTCTACCTTCTATGATTCATTTATGGTTTAGGGTACTACCTTCTATGATTCCTTTATGGTTTAGGGTACTGCCTTCTATGATTCCTTTATGGTTTAGGGTACTACCTTCTATGATTCATTTATGGTTTAGGGTACTACCTTCTATGATTCCTTTATGGTTTAGGGTACTACCTTCTATGTTTCATTTATGGTTTAGGGTACTACCTTCTATGATTCCTTTATGGTTTAGGGTACTACCTTGTATGATTCCTTTATTGTTTAGGGTACTACCTTCTATGATTCCTTTATGGTTTAGGGTACTACCTTCTATGATTCCTTTATTGTTTAGGGTACTACCTTCTATGATTCATTTATGGTTTCAGGTACTACCTTCTATGATTCCTTTATGGTTTAGGGTACTACCTGCTATGATTCATTTATGGTTTAGGGTACTACCTTCTATGATTCCTTTATGGTTTAGGGTACTACATTCTATCATTCATTTATGGTTTAGGGTACTAACTTCTATGATTCCTTTATGGTTTAGGGTACTACCTTCTATGATTCCTTTATGGTTTAGGGTACTACCTTCTATGATTCATTTATGGTTTAGGGTACTACCTTCTATGATTCCTTTATGGTTTAGGGTACTACCTTCTATGATTCATTTATGGTTTAGGGTACTACCTGCTATGATCCGTATCAGCTGCCTAATCCAGCCACCTTTATGCTATAAACGGAGGCCCCATTTTACTTCTTCACCAATTCGACAACTCTTCGTCAAAATATCTCCTAACCCTTTCTTTTGCATGGTTGTTCTACTAATTAGAGCCTTGTCTCATTTTCTATTTTATTATTTTTGGGACATACATCAAAGCTCATTTACTTAAATCTTTGTGGTTGGCTTCTAATTATCAAGATATATATACCCTTTCATCATACTGATTCATTCGGATTTCCTCGCTTGGACTCTTAGAACTTGACAAGGATATTAGAAAACATCACCCTTAACTAAATAACCCCTTTCCCCGTAGCCAAATTCCTACTTGTGCACTGAATTCTAACTATGGCCAAGAGTTTTGTGATTTTTTTTTCTCTTCCATCAGAGTGTCCAAGATGCCGAAACAGGGATATCCCGCATACATTCATATCTAAAAATATCATAAGATTATATCTTTTCTTTCTACCTATTTACTGCATATTTTCTTTTTTCCTCGTATTATTCTGAGTAATTTGCCCTTGTATTGACTTCCTTTCGTCATCTATATACTTGAAGACTTCTCGTATCTTCCCAACGTCTGCATTTTTTACTTACTGTATCGAGATTTACCCTTTTTCTCGAAGCCGTTATTTGAAGTTTGTTTTAATGAAAGCCATAATATCGCAGATGTCTATCTGTTTTTTTTTATACAGGTGCAACCAGTGCTATTCCCTGGCAAGTAACTTTTTTGCGAAAAAAGTTTTGGACAAAAAACAAAGAGAAAAATTCTATCTTTTGGCTTATCACATCCGAAAACCTCTCAAAATACCCATTTACGTAATTTTTCTCTTGCCCCCTCTCTAAAATTCTAAATTCTAGGCCAAGCATTTGTCTAAACCATCGTTTCATTTTTCTTATAACCTGTGTTTTTAGTTTTAATTTATATCGACTTAATTATGGCTTGAATTCTTGACGACAAATACAATTCATTATACATACATTTAAAAACAATTTTTCAACAATATTTGTTCAAAACATGCCGACAATTTTCTCAATGCATTAAACAATTTATAACAATTAATAGATATCAAAAATTAAATATAACTTCTCTTAAATTTTTTTCTGTTAAACGTTGTGACACAAAATTTTTACGTAATCACTGAAAATCCATATAAACTCAACAGTCAACAATTGTCCTTTAAAAAAACAAAACAAAACTAAAAAAAACACCCAGAAAGCCGAAAAGTTCACTATACTCAGAAAAATGCCTTTCATTTTTTCTTCTTTTTTTGCAAAAAAAAAAAATACTTCATTCTCCCCATAATAACACGCTGTTTTAAAAGTATATTTCACATTGATACTTGTTACAAATTTTGATTGACAGATGAACTTAAAGAATTCCCGACACTGACACAAATTTTACAAAACACATTTATCTCCTAGTATGATTATCAATGAATACACGAAAGCACTCGTCGGCCGCATTTTTATTTTTTCCGTGTGTGAGTGTATATATATATATATATATATATATATATATATATATATATATATATATATATATATATATATATATAAAAATGGGTTAAGAAATTCCAACGAAAGAAAGATGTAAGGAGTTACAAAATGCAACAAACCGCGATGTGGAGTATGTGACATAATAATAGAAGGTAACACATACACATTCAAAAACCCAGCACAAACATTCAAAATAAAAAAGGATCTAAATTGCACCTCCAGAAATGTAGTATATGCACTAAGATGCACAACATGTAACAAATCCTACATAGGCGCCACCAAAAATTTCAGCAATAGAGTGGCCTTACATAAGAGCAACATCAAAATTGCAGATAACAGACACCTCTATGTTTCAAAACACGTACACACATGCAGTGGAAACAGCTTAAAAATAATGCCAATCTTCCAAACAGACAATTATTTTTATTTACTTACACAGGAAAAAAACTTCATCACCAGATTCACTCCTGAACTGAACAGAGCCTAATATCATCACACAAAAACATGAAATGCAAGGTACACTCTCATGCACATCCATACACATGCACATATACACACCCACACATAAATCAGAACCGACACATTAAAACACACGCACGTGCGCGCATACAACCACACACAGACATAACACCCCTATCTCTAATACAACACACTGAACAATACCAACCCTACTTAACCTCGAAACCAACAACACTAGGAAACACCTAGAACCATAGTATAATATCTGTTCCAACACCTCGCTCCCTCCTCAGTCAGTGGAGGAGAACCCCCTCATGACTGAAACAACTATCATCCCTTCTATCATCCCCCTCCCATACCTATACCCCCTCCAATTGCCCCCCTCCCTCTGGGGAACAAAATCTTCCCCACACTAGGAACCGATCCTGGGTCTGGCCATACCCACATGGGGAGACAAATAAATAGAAAAATTAAAAAATCCCCTATACATATTTTAAATACACCCCTCATTCTAAACAAACATAATATAAGGAATACCCGAAAAGACTAAAACGAAAAATCACAATACTAAAATCCAAGAATCCAAAAAATAAATATCAAAATAGAATGAAAGCACCCCTACCCTTATTTTAGAAGAGCTGGCCCCCCCTCCTCACACATATACATTAGTAACGACCTCGGATCACAGTCACCTTCCTAGGAAGCAAATAACCTCATAATACTATAAAACAGTATACACATTCTCAAACCAATAAAAGCAAACACACACACGCACACACACGCACACACGCGCGCACGCGCGCACACACACACACACACACACACACACACACACACACACACACACACACACACACACACACACACACACACACACACACACACACACACACACACAAGGAAAAGAAAAAAACACTAACAGAAAGAGAGAGTGACTACAGCCAGGTCAGCGGCCTCGACAAGCCCAATAAAAGAGTAATAAAAATTGGACATGCCAATGAATAATAAACACTTACAAGCCTCCACCCCTTGGAAACACTTCAAATGAACTACGAAAATTGCCATTTTTATATCTCCAACACATTTGAAAATAATTTCTGACGAGGACGCTTCACAGAACGTCTGAAACGCGCGTAAGAACGATTTCAATGACTTAAAGACATTATTACAATGATCCAAACATAATTCTCAATGAAAAACCAAGACACGGAATAATAAAATAATGTTAAAAATACACATTGTTGGTAACTACTCCCTTATTTATATATATATATATATATATATATATATATATATATATATATATATACATAATTTTTGCTTTGGTCAAACTTTTCCAATCATTTAATTTGGAGTTATATTTCTGTTGGTTATTTTATAAAATATTTTTACAAAAAGAACAGTCACTGACTTTTGATTTGTGTGTGTGTGGTTTCCTTTTTCAATCATTTAATTTTAATTTGGACTTTTATTCTGTTGTTTTTCTTTCTTTTCTTTAATACATTTTTCATGTGTGAACGTATGATTCATTTATTTTTTCTCTTGATCTTGTGTTTATGTGTTTATTAATCGTCTAGCATTTGTTCGTACCCTAGGTCTCTATTCTTCTTTGTAGATATTCTTTTACGTCTAGTTTGTTTGGACTTTTTTTTCTTTGCTTATTTTTTTCTCGCGTTGTGTTTATGGTTTCCCTGGTTCATCACCTCACGTGTAACGGTGACTGAATACGGCAACTAAATTCACAAATGTTAATTTGGTGCCGTGACCAGGATTATTCAAATCATAGTTCTCAAAAACCTGCAACCGGAACTAGCTCCATTTTGTCTTAGAAAGAACTCGTTTCAAACACCTTGGAAAACCTCGTTCGCTGTTAGCTGCTGCGATTTCATTGGCTCAGCATTTTTCTACGTTTTGTCGTTTTACGTAAACTGTCTGGAAAATTTCGCTGATAACACTGTCACAATTCTGAATAAATATCAAATCTACTTTTCTTTAAAAATAAATGTTCATTTAATGAATGTACTAAATAGAAAGCCACATGGATTTTAATTATAATGGATGAATAACTAATAAATTTATAACTAATGAATTTAACAAGGTTATTAACAGTACACAATAAAAGATCAAGGTAGTTTTTATCAATATAAACAATTTTACGAACATAACTTATTAATATACATGAAAAGGTTTGGGCAAATGGTTGGTACTCGTCAGGCGACTTAATAAATGATAGTTTTCTAGGGAAGAAACTAGTTCTCAATGCTTATATATACATATATATATAGTAGAGATTTAGAAGGCTATCTACATACCTATCCCACACAATGCTTCAAGCAAACTACATCAATCCTATATATATATATATATATATATATATATATATATATTTGAATCATACATATATTGTGATATATATATATATATTGTGATATATATATATATATATATATATTGTGATATATATATATATATTTGAATCATACATATATTGTGAGAACCGAAGTTTATGTGGAAAGGCTTATAGGTCAAAGGGACCAGAAAGTGGGACAACAACACGATCTGCAAATATTAGAAACCATCAGTGACAGAAAGAGAACACTGCGGCGTTTGAACTATTGAAGGTTTCCTATGAGGTTAGGAGGTTACAAAAATTAAAGAAATCTTTTTTGGATCATTAGATCTTGTGTTACTTGTTTGGTGTAAATCCTTATCACAGGAATCATCCGGATACAATTTGTAAGCATGCGTTGAAAATCGTACTCGACACTGATGGCAGCGATGACATTATCGTCGTCTGGAATTGATTGTACTGTATGTTGAAATCATATCCCAGTAGACTGATTGCCCATCATTGCAACCGACTGGCTTAATACACCATAGTAACTTTCTTTGAGCCGAATATTGCAAATAGTGCCTTGTTAGAAGTGTAAATTAACGCGCAAATACGATCTTCTGGTATTTTTACAGTCATAATCATTGCTTTTTTCTACTTTGCCATAATCGCGTTCAACAGACGTCAGTGACCTGGTTGCATGCATGAGAGCTTTCTCAGTATTATCTATTGGTAAAACTATTTTCTTATTTAGATCAAAGTGTGATTTGATGAGTGATTTGATTTTACCAAGTGATTTTTGGCAGTTTGTAACGAACATTTTATGTCCATCGCCAATAGTTTGTTGGATGTTCTTTTTTTAATGGAATAACGGCAAAAAAATAAAAAAATCCGTAGTAACTCACCAATCCCAGAAATTCTGCTAACGTCTGATTTAGGTGACATGTGTTAAATAGCTGCCACATTAGCAGGATCTGGGGACGACCCTGCCCATCGAAGATAAACTTCAATTATTTTATGGAAGGTAAATAAAAATGGCATTTTTCAAGCCGGAGTTGGAAACCAAATGCCGGTTAGGACTCTGCCGATTATTTTTGTCAAATCTGAGTTGGATTTCCCGACTATAATGTCATCTAAGTACGCAGCTGCACCTTCCACGCCAGTGAGCATTTTGTCAATGGTTTGTTGAAATATTACAGAAGCTGTATTTTATCCCAAAAGGTAAACAAATAAACTAAAATAGTCCACTGTGTGTGTTGATGGTCTCTAGAGGTAACTGACACTTCGACTTGCAGATAAGCCTCTTTGAGGTCTAATTTCACGAAGCAGGTACTATCATTAAGTGCGGTTTAAAGATCATCTAGGATTGGTAATGGATATTGATGAGCCTCTAGTGTTCGATTTGGGAGGAAGGTTGCCACTATACTGTTTATATATGTTATGATGTGTGTGCCTGTTATATAAAGTTTGTATACTCCCTGTATGACCTTGTGGAATGCAGAATCCATATTTATGGCTAGGTAATTGCAACTACCACAGAAGTGTGTATTGAATGTACAAAATGCCACCTACCACAGTTCTATCAAGCAGTTAGGGGTTTGGTAGGTGTTGATGTTCGTGAGGTAAGATGATTTTTTAAAACAATGTTAACCGCAGAAGCTGTTGACTGTTGCAGTATAGTTGAATCATTCTTTAGGTTAACGAAGCGCTTGCATTCCACGGCAACTTTTTGTAAAGCTATTTTTGGATTCTGCTCCATTTTTCACAAAATTCGTGTACTAATATCTGCGCCCCCCCACCGATGTAAAATTACACACAAAAAACAAAAGTTAAACCCTTGTAATAAAACTCTGTTGTGAAAGTTATTTTGAACTTTTCAATTTCTCTGTTTACAATGCTTGTATAGGATGAGAAATCAGTTGACTCACATTCTGTTATGTTAAAACAATCGAAGCACATAATAAATAACGACATTTGCTCACCGATTATCTCCCTCAACGTCTGTATCGTCTTGTCGAAATTGTAATCACATGGGTGTGTAGGAAGTATATAATATGCGTACCAGTCGTTTTCCAACAAACTAAGCTTACACAGCAAAGTCTGACCTTTTAGTCGTCAGCTTGTTCCTTAAATTCCACCCGAAAGAGCGAAAATCATAAACAGAATGTCAATTTAGCCATTGGGTTGTAATGAAATTCCGTGATAGATTGCATAACTGATTTTACTGGTATCATGAGCTTTATTTCCGAGAGCGATTGCGACGTTTGAGGATATCTCTGGAAATAATTCCATCAATCGTAACTCTTTTTTCATAAACTGTTGTATGGTGCAATCCGTTTTTATGTAAATGTCAGGTTAGACGTTTTTTCTTTTAAAAAAGGAAAAAGTATGATAAAATGAAGCTTGAACGACCCTAAAAGTTGTTTTACAAAAGCACAACAATCCTCGTCGCTAGCTGTTTTTACTTTTTTTTCTTATTGTGAAACGTGTTTGTTCCCACGTCTGCACAAAAAAAAAAATCTTCGTCGTTAGCTGTTACTAATTTTAAAATGTGTGTTGCCTGCGAAATAAGCACTTAAAAATGACACGTAATATATGCGAACAAAGGAGAATGTTTAACAAATTCATTCAACAACTTATGAGTGAGATTATAAGCCAGTGGATGTGCAATGATGATAAAGCTTTCGTTGAGAGATATATGTGGGTTTGTCCTCAAAATGTAATGGCCGACCTCCTACCACTCCTCCTACTCCGTCCATGAACGATCACTCCTTTGCTAATCCAAGGGAAATACTCGTAACTCTATTTTTTTAAAGCTTGATTCTAACACTGACCTTGCTGCTGAATTTTCACGAATTATTATTGAAACAGGTCAGGCTATAATTGCCAACATTTGCTTGAAAAGACCAGCTGGTAAGCGCGGGAGAGGTCATTAAGATTTATAAATCCCTCTCTGCAATATAAATTGAGACATTATATAACGCGGACTCAAAACCAGGATGATAATGACATTTATATAGATTACATCATGACGACGACTGTGACAATTCTTGGGGAATTTATATTATTAATACGGAGTTGAGATATTTATGCAACAGTTCTTGTTAATACATATAGAGAAGAAAATTATGCAGTTCTTTTACACCAGAAGGGAAGAATCTGATGATGGAGGAGGACATTACAACAGACAAATTTATATGATTCTTTATTCGTACCAGCTGGATGATTGATGATTGTCAAGGATTCAAGCCTTTACAACTACATGGTCTCCTATCACCCCCTTCACCTCTAAGGGGCATCAGCTCCCAGTGTGGCCGACTTGATCTCTATCTGGCTCTATCTCTCACTGTCTGTCTAACTCACTATCTAACTCAAACCCTGTCTGAATCCTTTCTTTATGACATCGGACGTGTGGTTAACTAATGTGGCTTTATCACCTTTCAATTTACACGTGTCCTTTGCACATGTATCTACACATACAGCTGGCATCAATTGTGATGGATGGCTCTCGTCTGGGTGAGGCCCCGTGTTTTGACAAGCTTCTGGGTTTGACCTTTACTCCTGATCTGAAATGGAACACGTACATCAAGTCTGTTGCCAAGGTCGCAGGAAAGATGGTGGGATCCTTCTACCGCTCCAGAAGATATCTCACTACTGATGCAATTCTCTATCTGTATAAAAGCCAAGTACGGCCAAGGATGGAATACTGTTGCCATATCTGGGCAGGAGCTGCCAAAAACAGCCTATCATGCCTTGACAGAGTACAAAATAGACTTCGTGGTTTAGTGGGGGATGCCCTTTTCTCTACCCTGCAACCCCTCTCCCACAGAAGAGACGTTGCGAGCCTATCCTTGTTTTATCGTTATTTTCATGGCAGGTGCTCGTCTGAACTACAATCCCTGGTCCCCCCTCGCCAATCTTTCACGAAAAACACCCGTCTAGCTGAATCCACTGTGAAAAATTTCCCCCACTCTATATCTGTGCCTAAATCAAAACGCGGATTCCATGAACAAAGCTTCTTTCTTAGAACTGCACGCCTGTGGAACTCTGTTCCGTCTGCCTGCTTCCCTCCGGACTACAACTTGGATGTCTTCAAGTCTAATGTTAACAAATTCCTAATGAACCGCCCCCCCTAATTAAACACTTCATAAAATCTCCTCACTAACGTGATGTACTTGCAATAATCCTTATCCCTGAGTGGCTTCCGGGCCTTGATAAGTGGTGATCACTGTGTAATAAAAAAAAAAAATCTCTGATAAACAAAAGAAATTCCTAAATTTAATTGTATCTCTTTTAACATATTTTGTTAATTATTTCTAAAACTCATATTGTTCATTCTTTTAACTGGCATATTTAATATCCAGTTATTTCTAAAAGAATGAACAATAAACTTCATTCATAAATTAAATATCTGACATAAATAAAAGCATTCCAAGGATTTCAATGTGTATTCTTTTTAAACTGTTCTTACTGGATTCGATTCTAACTTTTTCCAAACCCCATTTTCAAACTTATCTAGTTTTGCTTTCTTGCTTACTGGGATTTGTCCCTTTTCATAACATCTGTTTTTGAGAAGAGAAACCGAAACAGTAAGGAAATTGATTTATACTTGTCCCTGTTTCAGAGAGTATGTACTAACACAGTACTTTCGCTCGCCAGAAAGTTTTCGAAGTTTGGTCGTCTGGTCGCTCGTCGTTGTTAGTGGTTTCTTCCCCCAAAAGAGAAGGGAGAAAAGAGAGAATAAAAGAATATTATTAAAATAGATGCAATAGTCGCAATGAGAGGAGCAAAAGATTTTCAACGGTCAAACAGTCTTGTTGCGGTATGCGTTGCGCGTTTGACGACGTAAATAAAATAAAATAACCCTTTCTATATATTCCTTTGTCAAGCAATAGATTCTTAAATCGAATATATGCCTCTATATGTTGTTTTTTCAGAATGTAAAATTAAACCACGAAACTTTACTCTTGGAATATTTAAACGAATAATTATTTTAAAAATATAATTACCAATTCTTTTGCTTTGTTCGTGTTTTGAAAGGGATTTCATTTTTCACAAACATTAATAAACCAAACGTTTCCAGCGACTCAAGTTTTCAGCCGAATGGTGACCTTTTGTGAAAGAAGAAACCACTAATTATGAGCTGTATGGAGAGTAGATAATACAGTGGATGTGTTATCGGCAGCTCCAGTAACTCTCGCTTCTCCTATTTTGTCATTCAGTCCTCATCCAATGAGTGATTTTTCTGACAAAGGGTGAAGAAAAAGCTGCTTAAAGGTCGGTACTACTTGGTGACCAGTAGTCTGAGATGTCGGAAATTCTTCTGTCTGTGTCTGTCCTTGTGGCCATGTCACTAGTAAGGGTGCTGGAGGTAAACGTTTTGTCTGGGCTGACGTTATCCGCCTGATAGTCAGGGACCCGAACCTTGGATTAACCACTAAGGAGGCTGTCCTATCAGCAGGTGCAAAGTACTGGGACTGCTGTATTGCCATTTGGTGAGTGGATCTGGACCATGCAGTAGTCTCTGGTGGGGCCTCTCGATGCCATACTAGTGGATAATTGTTACGGCTTTACCTTTTCGTGTGCTACAAATAAAAAATTTTTCCTGTCTTTTTCTCTCTTACTTTCCCTCTCTGTACTGCTCTAACCAAGTATGCCGACCTATTCCACAAATCCCAAAACCTCAACATGAAATATCTCCAGAATAAAAACTCGATTAAACCTAGAACCCCATCTTCCAACGTAGACCCCTACTACCAGGTCTCCTTCTCCAATATCAGGGGTCTACGCTCCAACCTTCCAGAGGTTGAAACCCAATTACAGGAGACGAAACCGGACATATTATTTCTAAGTGAAACTGGAATAGGGCCGACCACTTCCCTAGATGAGTTCATAATTAATGGATACTCCAATTTAACAGCTAAATCTGACACCCAAGATCGCCATGGGCATGGAATATGTGCCTACATTAAGGATGGCTTCCCATGTGGCAGGGATATCTCTAGAGAAGATCCTAATTTACCCTATATGTGCTTCAGGGTTGCACTTGCTAACACCACTGCATTTATATTTGCTCTCTATCGGCGCCCACAACAGCGGAGTTACTATCTTTAAGAGCATATCTGAGAAAATAGACCACATACTGTCTTCACATCCCTCGGCTAACATCCACATCTGTGGTGACTTCAACGTCCATAACGTGGAATGGCTGACCCATTCAAATAAGACAGATGATGAGGGGAGGTTTTGTCATGATTTTGCCATTGCTTATGACCTCACTCAGATAGTTCGCGAACCCACCCGTGTGCCCGATACACCCAATCAATATGCAAGTCTCTTAGACCTTTTTCTCTCAACTTCCCCTGAGCTATGTTCATGTACCGTTCATTCTCCTCTAGGATCCTCCGACCACTCCGTCGTATCAGTTAAGATAAAAACGAAATGTAAGAAGCCCCCAGACGTACCCCTCCACCGTACTGTATACCGATACTCTATGGCTGACTGGGATAGCTTCCGTACATTCATATCTGATTTACCTCTGCACTCCATGTTTAAAAAGGAAGTGTCCTCTATAGTATCAGATCTGACCGAATGGTTAATTGTAGGCATTGACCAATTCATACCATCTAAAAAATTCCAACAAAAACCTAAAAGCCAGCCATGGTTCTCCCCAGAATGTGCTGCTGCTATCGCGCACAGAAACCACTTTTTCCATAGCTACCAACGTAATAGATGCACTGAGACTAAAGCTGCTTTCAGGACTGCCAGCAACCACTGTAAAAGAGTAATAAAAAATGCAAGAGAGCTATATGCCCAGTCTGTTAAATCCAAGGTAGCTGATCAGCGGCTTGGTTCTCACCAGTTTTGGCAAATAAAAAATAGGATCCTGAACAGAAGTGTGCGTTCTATCCCAACCATTATCAATGGACCAGAGGTCATCTCGTCAGCGTCAGACAAGGCCAAACTATTTGCAAAGAACTTTGCAGCTAATTCTACCCTATGCGACGAAGGCCATCAACTCCCCATATTTCCTCCTATAACACAGACCAAGCTAGGTAACATACAAATATCCGTGCATGAGGTCGCCAAGCTAATAAAAAACCTAGATTCCAGTAAAGCAACTGGCCCTGATGGCATTCCAATTATAGTGTTAAAAAAGCTTCAACCAGAACTTGCTCCCATACTTACAAAACTATTTAAGCGCTGCCTTAAGGAGAAGTGCTTTCCGACCCCCTGGAAGACCTCATCAGTTTGCCCTGTATTTAAGAATTCAGGTGATAAGTCATCTCCCTCTCAGTACAGACCAATAAGTCTCCTCTGTGTTATGAGTAAGTTGCTTGAATCAATATTAAATAGAGAAGTAGTCAACCACCTCAGCAGGAATAACCTTCTTAGTGACACACAATATGGTTTCCGCTCTGCAAGATCTACCGCAGATGTGCTGACGATTATATCCCACAGGATTAGTGAATCTCTTGACAAAGGCTTCCTTTCTAGGGCAATTGCTCTTGACATATCAAAGGCCTTTGACAAGGTATGGCATAAGGGTCTACTTCACAAGATTTCCAGCTACGGTATAACTGGAAATGTTTTCTCAATCATTAAATCATTTCTCTCCAATAGGGTTATAAGAGTAGTGGTAGATGGACAAAAATCGGAGGCCTGCAATATAAATGCTGGGGTCCCTCAGGGGTCAATCCTGGGCCCAACTCTCTTCCTGATCTACATCAATGAACTCCCTAAACACATACTTAAATCATTCGTTGACATCTATGCTGATGACACGACCATCTACGGCAACACATCAAAGGCTGTAAATGACAAAGTTCTCTCTGATTCTCTCTCCTCTGATCTCGAGCGTGTGGTTCAGTGGGGGAAGATGTGGCTAGTTACCTTTAATGCATCCAAAACCAAACTCCTATCCTTACATCATCAACGCTCTGATCCCCAGCTGGCATCAATTGAAATGGATGGCTCTCGTCTGGGTGAGGCCCCGTGTTTTGACAAGCTTCTGGGTTTGACCTTTACTCCTGATTTGAAATGGAACACGTACATCAAGTCTGTTGCCAAGGTCGCTGGAAAGATGGTGGGATCCTTCTACCGCTCCAGAAGATATCTCACTACTGATGCAATTCTCTATCTATATAAAAGCCAAGTACGTCCAAGGATGGAATATTGTTGCCATATCTGGGCAGGAGCTGCCAAAAACAGCCTATCATGCCTTGACAAAGTACAAAATAGACTTCGTTGCTTAGTGGGGGATGCCCTTTTCTCTACCCTGCAACCCCTCTCTCACAGAAGAGACGTTGCGAGCCTATCCTTGTTTTATCGTTATTTTCATGGCAGGTGCTCGTCTGAACTACAATCCCTGGTCCCCCCTCGCCAATCTTTCACGAAAAACACCCGTCTAGCTGAATCCACTGTGAAAAATTTCCCCCACTCTATATCTGTGCCTAAATCAAAACGCGGATTCCATGAACAAAGCTTCTTTCTTAGAACTGCACGCCTGTGGAACTCTGTTCCGTCTGCCTGCTTCCCTCCGGACTACAACTTGGATGTCTTCAAGTCTAATGTTAACAAATTCCTAATGAACCGCTCCCTTAAGTAAACACTCCATCAAATCTCCACACTAACGTAATGTACTTGCAATAACCCTTATCCCTGAGTGGCTTCCGGGCCTTGATAAGTGGTGATAACTGTGTAAAAAAAAAAAAAAAAAGCAACGACCAAACGACTAATCTCAGAGATGTTCAATGCAATGTAAAGTGCTGTTTTAGTAATTCCGAAAACCCTTGATGTGGAAATTGTGTTACCACATAAAGTCAGTGTATGCGCTTTTTTGTGCCCCTCAGAGCATAACTCTTTCTGTTTCTCCTTTAGTTGGTTCTATATCAACCCAAATAAATAATCATACATAAGCCTTGATCTATATCTCTTGAAATCTACTATCAAACTATGTGTGGAAAATTGTTCCCATATTTGGCTGATGAATCCCTGTCCCATTTTAGGTTAAGAAGCGTATCGCTAATTTGATTGGCTCCATACCTTTTTCTCTCACGGATGTGAGTTGTTTTGTTAGTCTCAGTCTTTTCTATAAATGCTACTCTGATATGTGTTCACCAGCATTATTTGATCTATTTCCTGCTTCCTTTGTTATAACTCATTTGACTTGTTAGTCTAATGGTCTTCACAAAATATCTCTTTCCATACCTCGTTATTACACAGCTTCCTATTCCAGCAGCTTCTTTCAACAATAAGACAAAAAACTTTATAAGAAATGTATGATTTGGTTGGTAAATTACAAATTACTTAAATTAGTCCTCACTCATCTAGCTGAAAACACTATCAATAATTTCCCCCACTCTTTATCTGTGCCTAAACCTAAACGTAGATTTCATGAACAAAGTTTTTTTCTTAGAACTGCAACGTGTGGAACTATCTTCCGTTTGCCTACTTTCCAGCTGACTACAATATGGTTGTCTTCAAGTCCAACGTAAAAAAATTCTTGATGAGCCGTTCCACTTAAGTTAACAAATTTACCGAATTCCATAACTAACGATTACTATATTGTTCTATTGGTTACTGTACACTCTTTAACCCTTATCCTCTAGTGGCCTTTGGGCCTTGATAAGTGGTGATGCCTATGTAAAAAATAGATTAAGTTTGAAAATAAATGTTTTTAAGTGAAGTAATGGTAGATAAGTGTTAACGACATGAAAGTTCGTTCCATTGAAATATTTTCATCAAACCATTGTAACTAAATTCCTGAAAAGGAAGTAAATAAAATTAAACTCTTCTTGTTTCCTATTCTATTTATGTTTTCTTAATTAGATTTACATTTAATAATTTATTACAATTTTATTTTTGTTTTCTCTTCCGCGAAATCCGTTTTCTATTTGATCTATCAACACGAAACATGATACGCACCTTTTTCTTATGAAATTTCTCTTTCGCCAAATATTATGCATCAAAGACTTAACAATAACTTTGATTTTTTTTCAATTACCGTGACGACTACTTTCTTTTAAAATCTATATTAAACAAAAAAGACTGTCGTAAGATATTAAAAAATGCTTTTCTATTTAGAGTGTCTCAACAATTTAATTGAAAAAAAAAAGAAACAAAATGTTTTAACCGCATATTCCGTCTGATTATAACACGTGTTTTGCGTGATTAAAACATATATGTTGTGATTAAAACGTATTTTGCGTAATTAAAACATGTATTTTGAGTGATTAAAACATATGTTGCGTGATTAAAACATGTATTTTGAGTGATTAAAACACATATTTTGCGTAATTAAAACATGTATTTTGCGTAATTAAAATATATTTTATGTGATTAAAACATGTATTTTATGTGATTGACAAACCTTAAACAAACGAACGTTGATTAATTTATATTTAAGTTTATCATTATTAGTTTAATATTAATAATTATTTTCAATAATATTTTCAAAATTTTCTACACATATTTTTAACTGTTTATTTCACGTTTCCTTTCCATAAATATTGTTTAAACAAATATATTGCGATTAATTCTGAATGCTATCTCTTGATTTTCTTTTCTCTACCAATGCTGGTCTTTTTTCAGGGCTTTATATTTTAGGCTCAACACTCTTTCTTCTCTGTACTAATAATATTCAAAAAATTATTATTTAGAAAATTAACATACATGCTGATAATTTCATCTCTATTTTAGTGTTGCTTCCTAGCCACCCCACTCGGATCAGTTGAAATGTTCAACCAATCTAAACGTTGACCGGTGTTCAGTTATGGATTTTAGTACAAAATGATTTGTTTCGTTTAATCATGTTAAGACTCAACTCGTGTCTTCCAATCGTAGGCGTGCCCGTTTTCTTCCTCGTTTCTCGTGGATGGCTCTGCTCCTAGGAAAAAATCGACTCTCAAACTTGTTCGACTATCTTTCTCATGAAATATTTATTGAAATACATATAGCCATTGCTCTTTCTGCTTCACAGAAAGTGGTTGGTCTATTGGTCTTCATTAATTATCTGCTTAGATACTTCATTCTAATAGAGTTTTCTTATTCCAACTTCTTTACAAGAACTGCAGGCGTGTGGAACTCTCTTCCTGTAACGTTGCCCGGGAACCAACATACCTTGTGTCTAGTTTCAGTCGCAAAGGAGACCAAAACAAAGAATAGGAAATAACTCCAACTCACTTGTTCTTTGTAACAATATTTATTTCTTATTCTCGCTTTACCGCTGTGACGTCCCTCACATAATCGTATTCTCGAGCGTCCTTCACGCCTCGTACGTGATCACAAACGTTATCCACGTCTCTCCGTGATCATTCTCTTTCTTCTTTTTATAGTCTTTTTTCTTTTCTTTTCGGTGAAGTCATTTCGCGTGCAGTTACATACGCGCATCCGCGCTATGTTACATTCATATTGCATTCATGTTACATTCATGCTGATTGTTTTCCTCATCTTTTCAATATTAAGGCAAATACGCATCTCATGCTTTTGCAATTATCATCCATAGTTCTTTTTTAGCACCCTAGATCAATGGCATCACCTTTGCTGGAGTGATTGCCATAAAAAGTATTTAAGCTAATTCGGCTGACATGGATTTCGCACTGTAAATCATAAGAATTATATATCACCAAAGGGAGAGAATAAGAATTGTAAAGGTAATTAGGTGATTGATAACTACAAAAGGTTGAGAATCACTGATTTAGACAAAAGATGACTAACGTAATATAAAGTAAGGAAGCTTTAGTCAAACAGGACATTTAGTTCTTTATTTGTAAAGTACTTTCTCTCATAAAATCTATGTTTTCTTAATAAATTCTTGCGGGTCATGTAAATTCTTCTTATGTTTAAACCATTTATTGGTTTCGTTTCTTTTCATTCCTTGTTTTTCTATTTTCACATTCCGAAATTTACAAGTGTCAATATATGTTTTCTTTGTTTTTATTCTTCTCATTTATTTTGCTTAACCACAGTTTGAATTATATACGAAGCCAGACAACTGATTATCGAACGGAGGGTGTGTTTTACAAAAATCGATACGTTTAATGAAATAGATTACAATAAATCATCTTAAAAAAGACTTGCTGAGAAAGAGAAAAAAGTAATTTATTTTGCTTGTGAGCGACACACTGATTAATCTAGAGAAACGCAATTAATTTATGCCTGTTCACTACGGATTCAAACAAGTCTTGGTCCCTCAAATGACAGTAGACTACCTAAAACACCTCTGTCAAATGTACTCGTACAATGCCAATTCCGTGCTAACAGTCAGAACTACGTTTTCATATCATGTTTTACCTTCTTTATTTAAAAATGTGTTTCTACTTCCGTTTATTTCTACAAGTAGTGTTTTCTAGTAGTAATGATGGCATCCTTTCTGTAAAATTTCTTTCTAAAAGTAATGGTTTCTAAAAGAGATGTTTTCTAAGAGTAATTCAGTGCATTCTGACATCAATGTATTCTGGAAGCACTGTATTCTTAAAACAACGCATTGCCGGAGCAATGTATTCGAAGCACTATCTCTAGATATATAAATAAAAGACACTTCGTGTGTGTGTGTGTGTGTGTGTGTCTATGCATGTATGTGTGTGAGTTCGTTCCCCATGGAGTCCGAAACGGATTGATCGATTTTAAAAAACTTTCACACAAATGTAAATTATGTGTCTGGGAGTGGTTTCAGAGAGGTGTAGTATGAAAATATCCCCGATAAGTACTGCCTGGACCAATGTGACTCTTCCTCTCTAGAGTTTTCTGTCTTCCACTAGCTGCCTCATATCTTCAGGTTTACAATTGGTGTTGTGTGCTATTTTCTGGGTGTACGTGGATCTAGCTTGTCCTTTGCTTGCGCGTCTGTGTCATGGAGTCCGTAGCAATACACCACTCACCAATTCATGCTTGCTTCTCAGGCAGTGACCGGTAAATCGTAGGCGTCTTTCCTTGGTGGTATTGAATATGGCAGGTAGGTTGCCATAAAAGTACTGCTTCATTGAATGATTTTACCAAGATATATTTAATACTGTTCGTAGCATACTTACCGTCTAGTTTTCTTTCCAATCTTTTGGTGAGTGCCCAGACCGTAGCTGTGAACGGGCTCTTGTCCCAAGTCACCGAATGTGACCTTTCCGGGTCACTAGTAATAGGTTTGAATCCTCACACACGCGTCTTGATTGTCTTTCACAGGGAATTCTCCGCGAGTTCGCTCGGCGCAGCGGGATCTGGTTGGTCGGTTTTCAGTGTCGGTTTCACCTTCGGGTTAATATGACGTATCACGCTGGAAGTGAAGAGATTTTCATGTACACGAAAGAAAGACAAACTCAGATGTCTCTATTCTACGAGTTAATTCAACTCAAATTTACAGAATATAATATAAACTTATATACAAATGTCCAATGTTAATTTCTTACAAAACACACTATTGAATCTTACTCTCTGTGTTTTGCGGCGGCGAAGGACGGGGAAAGGGGTGTAACGACGACTCTTCGATTAGTGTTAAGTTCTCTCAAGATCCGGCTTCAACTGATTGATTTTTGGCGCGGGCATTCGCTTATCTAGTCAGGTGATAGGTAGGGTAGGTTATTTCCTAGACCAATCGACAATCAATACGTCATCCCCGGGGAAGTCCCGATTCGATGCGTGTGTGCTGGTGATTCTGCGAATGCTCGCAGGTTTCAGTTTCCATGACCAGGGAGGTTAATTCTTGCCCCCTCGTTTGGCCTCAGAACCGAAATCATATCCGTGATGATTTCAAAACATCGAATTGTCAATTTTCCCCAACAATAAAAGTATAAGTCTGTTTTACAAAAACACAATAAAATACTTAACTTAACTCTTCCTTTCAGCAAGGTAAGCCGCTGCTGCTCGGGCACGCAATAAGGCTTAGCAATTAATATAAGCATAGTTGCCTGTCTTCTACAGTGTTTCAGGAGTCTAAATCTACCCCCAGTGGGGAGCTCCACCGCTCCCGGAGGCGGTCACGCCACGTAGCACCGCAAACAAGAACATATTCTACCACTGGCCTGAAGAACTGCCTTTTCAGTTTGTTAATTAGCCTTGAAGTCCATACTGAACGCAGCCCATCCAATACGGCCCATGCTTTGGAGATGCGAATTTCGATATCTCTCTCCGCGGAAACTATGTTGCTGCCCAGATACGTAAACTTGGGGACTTTTTTCAGTGTTGTTCCAACCAGAGCCCTGATCTCTCCTTTCACATTGAAAGTTATACTTTGTCTTATCCGCAATAATGTGGAGACCAATGTCACTTGCATATTCGAAATGGAAAGCACATTTTGAAAAGCTTCTTGGAAACAAACCAGACATGACAGACCAATCATTTAAGCCGATTGTTTTACAGGAACTCGATATTGAGAAGGATGATTTTACAATGGAGGAACTTCTAAATGTACTAAAGAAGACCAATAATCGTAAATCTGCAGATTTAGATAACACACCTCCTGAAGTATGGAACACAGGTGGCTTCAATAACATCTTCTTGATTCATGCAATTCTGTATATAATTAAAAAGTTATTCATGTATGGAGGGAAGAATGCATACTTTCATTGCCAAAGAATGGTGACCTGAGCATACCAAGCAACTACAGAGGAATAACACTCACTCTAATTGCAGCAAAATCTACAATGCCATACTTCTCAACCTTATCCAACCAAAGACCGAAGAAGTGCTCAGGAAGAACCAGAATGGATTTAGAAAGAATCACTCTACTACTAGTCAAATACTTACTGTCAGGAGACTAATCGAAGGAGTCAAAGCCAAAAACATTGAGAAAGTCATGCCCTTTGTAGATTTCTACAAGGTGTTCGACTCCGTATATAGAGGAAAATGGCCAGCATATTAAAAACATATGGCATTCCAAATGAAGTCATTAATGCTATCATGATGCTATATGAGCACACTCGAGAAATGGACAGGTCGCTAGATGGAGACACTGAATTTTTTGACATCCGGAGATACTCTTTCCCCTTATCTCTCCATTGTCTCTCTTGACTTTGTACATCGCACCTCTGTTAATATACACAACACGCTAGGCTTCACCATGAAGGAATCCCGAAACAGACGTCATCGATTAGCACACATAACTGATGCAGATTACGCAGATGATATTGCTTCGTTCGCGAATAACACTGCTGATGCGCAAAGACTGTTACGCAAGCTAGAAAAGTCCGCAAGTTCTGATACAGCCTAACATCACACGTGCATTCGAGAAGTTTTATCACCGTGCGATAAATAATAAGAGTATAAAATCAACAATAGATTCTTTAATAAGACAGGTACGCGTTCGAAATGAATATTTCTGTTCAGAGCACAACTCTGAACCACGATACCTGACTTTTGCATTTTAAACTTTAATTCAAGCCATTGTATAGAAATTATTTTATAAAATTAACAGTAGTTTTTTTTATGGTGCAATGTAGATTACAATATGCTGTAGACGAAAGTACAATGCTTCTAATTGTAATGTATTCTAAACAGAATCAAGCAATGTATTTTAAGAACAATGTATTCTAAGAGACATATATCTTAAGCGCAATTTATTTTAAGCGCAACGTATTCCGTAAGCAATGCAGTTTGAGAGCAATTTATCCTAAGAGCAATGTATTTCGAACGCAATATATTCCAAGCGTAAGTATTTTAAGCAGAACGTATTATGAGAGCAATTTATTCTTAGGGCAATGTACATGATATACCGTACAACAAACTAAAGCAAATGAAACAAATCTGCTAATTCTACTACTAGCACTCTGACTTCGCCAAAGTTACAATTTAGGAGTATTTGTGAACGTGGAGGTATCACTTAATTGTCATTACACGTTTGGTTTGCAGTCATGTTGAAGCAGTCATAAACATTCATATTTCTTTCCTATCACGGGGAACATCCCCTGTAAGGTGGTTGGGTCATATGAGGATCAGTTAGTTCTTAGAGCGTATTACCTTTAACCGGGTATTTGAAGGCCTACTTCCAGATATTTAGGAGGTCACACAGCAGCTTCTAGGCATCAATGAACAAATACAAATGGCTCTAATTGCCCATCTTTGTTTTCTTTGCTTTGTTGAATTTCGTTTTCTTCCTCACTTCCAAGGGACGAATTAACTCCAAATATTTAAAATGGTTTTAGACTCTAACGACTACCTAGTGTAGGTGAAGTAATAAGACAGAGCTAGCATAAGGCCTGGCCAACAAAATCAGTTTTACCCAGAATTCTGAAGCCGGCTGTACCTTGAACAGGACACCAGCACGTCTTGTCAATTTCCCCTTCTCGTTAGCTGGTGGAGGTAAGTTGTAAAGGAAAATATTCGCATACAACCTTTCACTTCGCGCACAATTCTTGCATATTAACCAGAGTCAGGCGAACAGAAACGAATTTCTATTCACATCTATCTATCGCGCACTAATGAACACAAATACACAATATCGCTCTGCCACAAATACGTACACTCGTATATTACATACGCATATTATTCACATGATGAAAATTTTGATCTGCGACCAGCTTTCTTTATGAAAAACAAATTTGCATAAAATGGCACTTACTTTAAACAGCTTTTAAATGATTATATCTAAAATTGTAGATATAAATATGTTTTGTTATAAAATTTCGTTTTTATTCATTTTTCATTTGAATATGTTCTGTTTATGTTTTGACATTTGCTTACTAGTGACCCTTCTACCATTTCAATGCTTCATTTATTCTCATATAAATATGCACAAGCGTATATATATATACATACATATATATATATATATATATATATATATATATACATATATATACAGTAGAAACTTTGGAGGTTAGGTGTTTTGACAATTTCAAAAGATTGTTAAGTAACTGCCCGCATAGAAGCAGCCGAATAGCTATACAGTTAGAAACTCCGACTGCCATTTGGGCGGTCGGTTTTCGATACTGGCTTGAGGTAGTTGCTCGTCTAGCCGCACTGATGAGTTGTGAAACAGCGAAACAGTACTGTATGTGAATGAGAGTATATATATATATATATATATATATATATATATATATATATACAGTTTCATAAACAAAAGCTACATATGGAATTTTGCTTCGTATGTGTTTTACAGTGTCCCAGAGCAAAAATTAGTTTTTTTTAAATTCATCGATTTCCATATTTTATCTGATCGGCCTTTTTTTCCTGGCTTAATAGTTTTATTGCGAGAGTAAAAGTGATTACCTCTGAGTAATTAGTCTAAATCCGTCGACTTAAAACACCATAAGAGGAGTAGGAATCTAATTACGCTCAATTTTTCTTTTTGGAAAATCTGATTGGTCAATTCGTATTCATCAATAGACCTATCAGCAATTGGCTTCACATCTATGCAAATTCGACTACATCTGCTTATATGTCTATAATATATAAAAAGAAGTAAATGGGATTATCCAACAGTCACAAACCGACCAAGATTAAACAATTAAATCAATTAAAGTTTGATAAAGAATCTTTGAATCTGCAAATATCTTATTCTAGGATATACCATGTTTTTAACATTAAAAGGTCTAATTGTAACAGAGCGCATATGAGCGCGGATGAAAATAGCAGCAGCCGAAATGTGGATGGCAAGTGATTGTACCTATTTACTATGCCTCCCCACGGGACAGAGTTAGACACCAGGGTCGTTTTTTAACGTGGAGAAAAGGTACAAAAATAAAAATTGTCTCAGTCGTGAAGGATTTCTCCTCCACTGAAAGAGAACAAGAAATAGAAGTGCAGCATCTGAGGAACAGATGGTATTTATTTGCTCCCCCACAGAGCAAATTAGGCACAAGGCCAATTTTTAATGTGAGGAGTGAAGGGAGGAGGAAGAGAAAAAGGGGACCAGCTCCCGAGAGGTGGGAAATGGGAGCTGGTTAATGGTCAGGCATGTGGGGTTGCCCCCACATCTGGTCTTTGCTAGTCATAGCTGGTCATAGCTAGTCATAGCTTGCAGTATCTGCTTGAACAGATACTACACGTTGATCTTGACCAAAGTGATTGAATTAGCAACAAGAGCAGCGTTTGAACGCGTATGCCAATTAGGAAGTGTAAGCGAGCTGGTGCAAAAAAAAAAAAAAAGAAGAAAAATATGACACCAAGTGGTCGGGGGAGAAACAAAGTCGACGCCGAAGGAGACAGACGTGTAAAGTGAAGGCGAGATTAGGCCAGCAGTGGCCAGCGTACGGCCAGAAGAAAGAGAAACGCGGGTCTGCTAAAATGTGGCAGCGAGACGGGAGGAAAACTGGAATAAATGCTTTTATTTAAAAAGAAAATATGCCGACTCGGATTTTATATATTTATTTTTTTACTTTTTTAAGTGGTGTTTAGACGGGAGAGAAACAGGAATAAATGCTTTTATTTAAAAAGAAAATATGCCAACTCGGATTTTATTTATTTATTTACTTTTTAAAGTGGTGTTTAGACGGGAGAGAAACAGGAATAAATGCTTTTATTTAAAAAGAAAATATGCCGACTCGGATCTTATTTATTTATTTATTTACTTTTTAAAGTGGTGTTGAGACGGGAGAGAAGCGGGAATAAATGCTTTTATTTAAAAAGAAAATATGCCGACTCGGATTTTATTTATTTATTTATTTACTTTTTTAAGTGGTGTTGAGACGGGAGAGAAACGGGAATAAATGCTTTTATTTAAAAAGAAAATATGCCGACTCGGATTTTATTTATTTATTTATTTACTTTTTTAAGTGGTGTTGAGACGGGAGAGAAGCGGGAATAAATGCTTTTATTTAAAAAGAAAATATGCCGACTCGGATTTTATTTATTTATTTATTTACTTTTTTAAGTGGTGTTGAGACGGGAGAGAAGCGGGAATAAATGCTTTTATTTAAAAAGAAAATATGCCGACTCGGATTTTATTTATTTATTTATTTACTTTTTTAAGTGGTGTTGAAACGGGAGAGAAACGGGAAAAAATGCTTTTATTTAAAAAGAAAATATGCCGACTCGGATTTTATTTATTTATTTATTTACTTTTTTAAGTGGTGTTGAGACGGGAGAGAAGCGGGAATAAATGCTTTTATTTAAAAAGAAAATATGCCGACTCGGATTTTATTTATTTATTTATTTACTTTTTTAAGTGGTGTTGAGACGGGAGAGAAGCGGGAATAAATGCTTTTATTTAAAAAGAAAATATGCCGACTCGGATTTTATTTATTTATTTATTTACTTTTTTAAGTGGTGTTGAGACGGGAGAGAAGCGGGAATAAATGCTTTTATTTAAAAAGAAAATATGCCGACTCGGATTTTATTTATTTATTTATTTACTTTTTTAAGTGGTGTTGAGACGGGAGAGAAACGGGAATAAATGCTTTTATTTAAAAAGAAAATATGCCGACTCGGATTTTATTTATTTATTTATTTACTTTTTTAAGTGGTGTTGAGACGGGAGAGAAGCGGGAATAAATGCTTTTATTTAAAAAGAAAATATGCCGACTCGGATTTTATTTATTTATTTATTTACTTTTTTAAGTGGTGTTGAGACGGGAGAGAAGCGGGAATAAATGCTTTTATTTAAAAAGAAAATATGCCGACTCGGATTTTATTTATTCATTTATTTACTTTTTTAAGTGGTGTTGAAACGGGAGAGAAACGGGAATAAATGCTTTTATTTAAAAAGAAAATATGCTGACTCGGATTTTATTTATTTATTTACTTTTTTAAGCGGTGTTGAGACGGGAGAGAAACGGGAATAAATGCTTTTATTTAAAAAGAAAATATGCCGACTCGGATTTTATTTATTTACTTAATTACTTTTTTAAGTGGTGTTGAGACGGGAGAGAAACGGGAATAAATGCTTTTATTTAAAAAGAAAATATGCCGACTCGGATTTTATTTATTTATTTATTTACTTTTTTAAGTGGTGTTGAGACGGGAGAGAAGCGGGAATAAATGCTTTTATTTAAAAAGAAAATATGCCGACTCGGATTTTATTTATTTACTTATTTACTTTTTTAAGTGGTGTTGAGACGGGAGAGAAACGGGAATAAATGCTTTTATTTAAAAAGAAAATATGCTGACTCGGATTTTATTTATTTATTTACTTTTTTAAGCGGTGTTGAGACGGGAGAGAAACGGGAATAAATGCTTTTATTTAAAAAGAAAATATGCCGAGACGGATTTTATTTATTTACTTATTTACTTTTTTAAGTGGTGTTGAGACGGGAGAGAAACGGGAATAAATGCTTTTATTTAAAAAGAAAATATGCCGACTCGGATTTTATTTATTTATTTATTTTTTAAGTGGTGTTGCCCCGGGAGAGAAACGGGAATAAATGCTTTTATTTAAAAAGAAAATATGCCGACTCGGATTTTATTTATTTATTTATTTACTTTTTTAAGTGGTGTTGAAACGGGAGAGAAACGGGAATATTTGCTTTTATTTAAAAAGAAAATATGCCTACTCGGATTTTATTTATTTATTTATTTACTTTTTTAATGGTGTTGAGACGGGAGAGAAACGGGAATAAATGCTTTTATTTAAAAAGAAAATATGCCGACTCGGATTTTATTTATTTACTTTTTTGAGTGGTGTTGAGACGGGAGAGAAACGGGAATAAATGCTTTTATTTAAAAAGAAAATATGCCGACTCGGATTTTATTTATTTACTTTTTTAAGTGGTGTTGAGACGGGAGAGAAACGGGAATAAATGCTTTTATTTAAAAAGAAAATATGCCGACTCGGATTTTATTTATTTATTTATTTACTTTTTTAAGTGGTGTTGAGACGGGAGAGAAACGGGAATAAATGCTTTTATTTAAAAAGAAAATATGCCGACTCGGATTTTATTTATTTACTTTTTTAAGTGTTGTTGAAACGGGAGAGAAACGGGAATAAATGCTTTTATTTAAAAGGAAAATATGCCGACTCGGATTTTATTTATTTACTTTTTTAAGTGGTGTTGAGACGGGAGAGAAACGGGAATAAATGCTTTTATTTAAAAAGAAAATATGCCGACCCGGATTTTATTTATTTATTTATTTACTTTTTTAAGTGGTGTTGAGACGGGAGAGAAACGAGAATAAATGCTTTTATTTAAAAAGAAAATATGCCGACTCGGATTTTATTTATTTACTGTTTTAAGTGGTGTTGAGACGGGAGAGAAACGGGAATAAATGCTTTTATTTAAAAAGAAAATATGCCGACCCGGATTTTATTTATTTATTTATTTACTTTTTTAAGTGGTGTTGAGACGGGAGAGAAACGAGAATAAATGCTTTTATTTAAAAAGAAAATATGCCGACTCGGATTTTATTTATTTATTTATTTACTTTTTTAAGTGGTGTTGAGACGGGAGAAACGAGAATAAATGCTTTTATTTAAAAAGAAAATATGCCGACTCGGATTTTATTTATTTACCTTTTTAAGTGGTGTTGAGACGGGAGAGAAACGAGAATAAATGCTTTTATTTAAAAAGAAAATATGCCGACTTGGATTTATTTATTTATTTATTTATTTACTTTTTTAAGTGGTGTTGAGACGGGTGAGAAACGAGAATAAATGCTTTTATTTAAAAAGAAAATATGCCGACTCGGATTTTATTTATTTACTTTTTTAAGTGATGTTGAGACGGGAGAGAAACGGGAATAAATGCTTTTATTTAAAAAGAAAATATGCCGACTCGGATTTTATTTATTTATTTATTTACTTTTTTAAGTGGTGTTGAGACGGTAGAGAAACGAGAATAAATGCTTTTATTTAAAAAGAAAATATGCCGCCTCGGATTTAATTTATTTACTGTTTTAAGTGGTGTTGAGACGGGAGAGAAACGGGAATAAATGCTTTTATTTAAAAAGAAAATATGCCGACCCGGATTTTATTTATTTACTTTTTTAAGCGGTGTTGAGACGGTAGAGAAACGAGAATAAATGCTTTTATTTAAAAAGAAAATATGCCGACTCGGATTTTATTTATTTACTTTTTTAAGTGGTGTTGAGACGGGAGAGAAACGAGAATAAATGCTTTTATTTAAAAAGAAAATATGCCGACCCGGATTTTATTTATTTATTTATTTACTTTTTTAAGTGGTGTTGAGACGGGAGAGAAACGAGAATAAATGCTTTTATTTAAAAAGAAAATATGCCGACTCGGATTTTATTTATTTATTTATTTACTTTTTTAAGTGGTGTTGAGACGGGAGAGAAACGAGAATAAATGCTTTTATTTAAAAAGAAAATATGCCGACTCGGATTTTATTTATTTACCTTTTTAAGTGGTGTTGAGACGGGAGAGAAACGAGAATAAATGCTTTTATTTAAAAAGAAAATATGCCGACTCGGATTTTATTTATTTATTTATTTATTTACTTTTTTAAGTGGTGTTGAGACGGGAGAGAAGCGGGAATAAATGCTTTTATTTAAAAAGAAAATATGCCGACTCGGATTTTATTTATTTATTTATTTACTTTTTTAAGTGGTGTTGAGACGGGAGAGAAACGAGAATAAATGCTTTTATTTAAAAAGAAAATATGCCGACTCGGATTTTATTTATTTACTTTTTTAAGTGGTGTTTAGACGGGAGAGAAACGGGAATAAATGCTTTTATTTAAAAAGAAAATATGCCGACTCGGATTTTATTTATTAATTTATTTTCTTTTTTAAGTGGTGTTGAAACGGGAGAGAAACGGGAATAAATGCTTTTATTTAAAAAGAAAATATGCCGACTCGGATTTTATTTATTTACTTTTTTAAGTGATGTTGAGACGGGAGAGAAACGGGAATAAATGCTTTTATTTAAAAAGAAAATATGCCGACTCGGATTTTATTTATTTATTTATTTACTTTTTTAAGTGGTGTTGAGACGGGAGAGAAACGAGAATAAATGCTTTTATTTAAAAAGAAAATATGCCGCCTCGGATTTTATTTATTTACTTTTTTAAGTGGTGTTGAGACGGGAGAGAAACGGGAATAAATGCTTTTATTTAAAAAGAAAATATGCCGACTCGGATTTTATTTATTTATTTATTTACTTTTTTAAGTGGTGTTGAGACGGGAGAGAAACGTGAATAAATGCTTTTATTTAAAAAGAAAATATGCCGCCTCGGATTTTATTTATTTACTTTTTTAAGTGGTGTTGAGACGGGAGAGAAACGGGAATAAATGCTTTTATTTAAAAAGAAAATATGCCGACTCGGATTTTATTTATTTACTTTTTTAAGTGTTGTTGAAACGGGAGAGAAACGGGAATAAATGCTTTTATTTAAAAGGAAAATATGCCGACTCGAATTTTATTTATTTATTTTTTTTCTTTGTTCCGTCCATGTTACATAATTGGTTTACTCATATTAAAAATAGTTATCGCTGGTAAAAATATTGTTAGAATGTGCAATGTTTTTTAATAACATAAGCAGCAGTCGTTTACGAAGTTAATAAAACAATATTTCTACAATGCTATATTCGTTTAGAACGGTTTATGCATTAAAATTACTTGTGTAGCACAATAGTGTATACAATTGTTTTCTCTTCGTTCGAAATAATATTATTACTATATTATTTCCATAAGAAGACAATAGTCGTCGATAATGCAAGCGGTTGTTCTTTATTAAAGAGAAACGGTGATAGAAATGGAGAAGCAATAGATTCTAAGTATGGTATGCATATGAGAAGAGAAGAAAGATGTTTTATTGCTTCCTTTGTAACGGGCGAATGGTGCCCGCTGTTGTTAACTAGAGGAATAAAGATGGTCGCATGGTCCCCTTTGCCAAGAAATGAGTACACGAAATTCGCCGAAATTATATTTACAAACAATGTATGGCCAAGATAAAAAGTGTAGCATCTGTTCCGGCAGATACTGCAAGCAAAACCATATGTGGGGGTAACCCCACATATAAGACCTTGGTCAATGTAGGGGCAACCTTCATACCAATTGTCACTATCCAGCTCCCCTACTCCCCGGGGAGTTGTCCCCAATTTCCCATTCACTTCTCACATTAAAAATCAGCCTTGTGCCGAATTAGCTCAGTGGGGATACAAATAAATACATCAAAGTGTAGTATCTGTTCTTCAGATGCTGCACTTCAATTTCTTGTTCTCTGTCAGTGGAGGAGAAATCCTTCACGATTGAGACACTTTTTATTTTTGTTCCTTTTCTCCACATTAAAAAAACGACCCTGGTGTCTAACTCTGCCCTGTGGGGAGGCATTGTAAATAGGAACAATGTACATTTATTAACAGAATGGCTACAAGAATAATATTAAGCAGTCCATTACTGAAAAGCTATAAGAAAACACTACTTGTGTTATTGTATCAAGAGTTGTGGGAGTTCAAATGTGCTTTTCGTGGGTGCAAAACAGGAGAGCAGTTTCGACACGATCTGCATGGTTCGATATCCGAGTGAGAAAGAGGAAGAACGATACAAACCGGATATGGAAGTAGGCTGTATTGCGCCCCTGTGGGGAATAATGACATTGCCAAAATTAAACGGCTATAATTGTGATTACCTTAAAGTTACAAGTTTGTGTTGGTGTGTTCGCTTGTATGTGGAACTCGGTTTCCATACCTTTTCTTTCTACATCATATAAAAATGTTGAGCTTTGTTTCAATAAAATCAAATCACCAAACGAATATGGCCGAACCTATCCACCGAACTATATTGGTCCAGATGTAATGATGGTTTCGCGTTCTTATTTGTATTAGTATATTATCCTTCGATAGAATAATTTGACGTTTTTTTCTGAAATTTTCATTTTATAGTTACTTCTTGGCATGTATGTATTAAAACTCGAAATATATAGATTAGACAGGGTTTAAAAAAGAGTCTCCTATCTCCATGACAACTAATACCCTACCTGAGAATTCTTCCTTCAAACTCCTCGGCCTAACATTTGCGGGCAATATGAACTGGAATAAATACATAGAAGACATTGCAAAGGCTGCTGCAAAGAAGGTGGGTTCCCTCTATCAAGCTAGAAGACTACTCACACCTGAGAGTATCCTGTACCTTTACAAGGCCACCATTCGCCCATGCATGGAGTATTGTTGCCACATCTGGACTGGTACATGTACCACTAGTTTCTCCCTCTTAGATAAAGTCCATAAAAGAGTTGTCAATCTGATCTGTCCCACTTTATCAACTAAGCTCCAGCCCCTATCACATTGCCGTATTTTTGCATCAATGTGCCTGTTTTACAAATATTTTAATGGAATGTGTTCTGATGAACTTGTTTCACTTGTGCCCCCTCGACGTACATATCTCCGAAAAACCCGCTTAGCAATAAGATCTCACCCCTTCACTGTTGATGTCCCTAAATGCCAGAAAGCTTTCTATAGTTTCTTTCCTCGAACAGCTAGACTCTGGAATTCCCTTCCTGTTGCCTGCTTCCCTGGCTGTACTGCTATGCAGTAGTTTAAATGTAACATAAACAAATATCTTGTTAATCTTTCTCAGACATTGCCCCAAATAGTATCTCCCCTTACGTCCAAGTGGCGATATGCTTTGTAAGGGGTGAACATGAGTAAAAACAAACAAACAAAAAGATTCCGTACTATCGACCAAGCTCTAACCTCTGTTCCATCGCCGCAATGTTCATTTCTGTTGTACAAGTACTTTTATGGAATGTACTCTGATGAACTCATAGCACTTATGCTTCTTTAACGTACATAATCCCGATTGGCGGGACAAGCAGCAAAATTCCAACCCTTCACAGTTGAGGTCACTAGATGCCGAAAGCCTTCTACTGTAGTAGTTTCTTCCTTCATGCCTTGGAATTCCCTCCCTGTATCCTGCTTTTCTGACTGTACTAACACGACGAAGTTTAATTAAAACGGGAAAATATATCCAGCTACTCAACTCTCCATGATGCCATGTTAAACATGGTAGCAAATAGTATCCTCTTACACCAAAGAGGCAATACGCAGCGTTTGAAGTGGTAAAGTTAAAAAAAAAGAGATTAAAATGCAAGCTGAGATATTTTGTTTATGCTAATCAAGGGCTGGAGGCCACTCCAGGATAAAGGTTAATAAGTGTTGGGTAGATGATAAGACCACATGGTATATGTACAGACATCAGCTTCAGAATATAGAATGAAAGAAAAATCAATTATTAATTTTTTGTTACATATTTTTGTAAAAAAGTTTCCGATAATTTAAATGGTAATAAAAAAGCAAAAAAAGCTTATAGTTAGCTTCGTTAATAATGAAAGATTTATACGAAAATGGAAAGATTTTCTTGTAGCGATCAATGCAAGTTTATGACAATGCGCAATTCTGTAAATAATTATCTTCGTTTTTTTTTCTTGTTAATAATTGGCCAAGTTTTGTAAGTAGCAATTAACGTCGCAACCCACGCAAATTTTTTAGTAAATCGATAGAATCTTCAACTCTTGCAGAAATAACATTTCTTTTCACTAATTTTACTTATCAAGGCCTAAAGGCCAATCAAGGAAAAAGGTTAAATAATGGGTGCCAAGCGGACAGTGAGATAGCACCGTGATGATTGTTAATAATGGTACTAGACGGTCAGAATTTGATTATTTAAGAGAACGGCTCAGCAGGAAGTTGTTTACATTATACTTGATATGCTATAATCATCTGAGAGTCAGTCCCAGGATATCGTGTTTCACAGACAGTAAGTTCTATGAAAAAAACTTTGACCATGGAAGTTTCGTTTAGTTTTAAGTAGGTAGGCAGAGAGAATGGAAGAAAAATAGAAAGAAAAAAGACATATATATATATATATATATATATATATATATATATATATATATATATATATATATATATATAGAGAGAGAGAGAGAGAGAGAGAGGAACTATTGACAGTTGTTTTAGCTATACGATTTTTTGTTGTGAATATTTTACATTTATATAATAAAGAACCTGCAAGGAAAAAATGAAAGAGTACAGACCTATTATCATAATTTTCACTTCTGTTTTTAGACGCGCACACGCATCTCTTTAGTAGACTCTGTTTGTCGGTCGATCTGTCGCGCTGTCTGTCGCTCTGTCACGCTTCTAGTTGAAATAGCATTTCTACTGCAAAGCGCAAATATCAAATGACGCATCTTTTTTCTCCCGAAGATTTGAGTTACTCGAACCACTATTATTATTGATTGTCGTTTTCACGACGACGTAATCTCCGACTTTCTTTAAGTTTATTCTGTTGAACTTTGGAATCTTTCTGTCGAACTTTGGAATCTGCACTTCATTTCATGGAATGCTATAGAAGAGAAACTTAGACGCTTATGTTTCTGAATTTTTGAGATGAGGATTTATAATTCGTATTATTTTGATTATTCTTATTACTGTTCTTATATTGAGTGTTGTTTTCACAACGTTTCGGTTGATGTAACCTCCGACCTTCTTCAGGTGTATCTTTTCGAATCTGGAATTTTTTTCTGTGGAACTCGGGAATTTTTCAGTTGAACTTGGGAATATGCATATATTTACGAAAGGACGGGGATAGCATACTCTCCTTCCGCTGACTGGTCTTAATGATTCTCAATTGTATTTTGAATATCGCCCGCACTGAGGATCGAAACTTCAACCCCCAGAAGATTGTAACATTACTGAATTTTACCAAATTCTTTCCGCAAAGACCGGTGGCGTAGTAAATGCTTCAAGTTCGTTTTAGTTGGAAAATAGCATTCATATCGATTTGTCCAACCATTTCCGGTCTCTAAAACAGATGTAACACGGTATATGATGAGGATTTCTATCGGCCAGCCACACGGAAAATGAGCGTTTTTATATGAGTACACACATCTCTCTATAAAGATTCAAGCCGTTTGGTCTGGCATTCAGTCGTGTTTAAGTTTGAAGTAGACTTTTCATCGGTCTGTTACGCGTCGAAAAAGCATCTGTAGATGGGTAGGCACATTGCTACAAAACGTTCTACCCTTTTGTTTCACAAGCTGTCAATCAGAAATCGCCGGCAACATTTTTTGGCGACCAGCAAGATTAACGGGTATATCAGTCAAGGTTCCGATCTCGAAAATCAGTCTAGCAGAAACTGGTCCATTTCGGTACCATTTTATCTGTAGGGTTAAGATATTTATCCTGAGTAGTCCTAGAAGGTTCACCTTCTCAGGCCCTGTCTCCCCTCTTTGGAGTGGAGTAAGTTTATTGCTTACTGTCTGAGGTGTTCCGACCGGAGAATACTCACTGGACTGTGCAGGCAATTGTTAATAGGCCAGAAAGTTCATCCTTTAGAGGCACCTGCTTGATTCTTACCACCTTTCGATCTTGTGTCACATCTTTATATGGCGAAAAGTAAATACCACCAGTCCATCGCGTTTTAGCGTGAAATGGCATTTTCTTCGGTATGTCACGCATCGAAACAACATTTTATTTGAATACACACATCTCTATAAAAGGTTCTATTCGTTCGTAATATATGTTTAAGTTAAAATTAGCACAGATTAACTGGACGCATCCCAAGAATATGCGTTTCTTTTTTAAATGCATAATCACAAATGCATTGCTAGACCATGCTGAATAGAACTGAGAATCAGTTACAATTCCAACATTTCTTATGTGATTATAACAATTTACAAAAGAATTAAAGAAAATACTCTTAGCATTTCGCAAGAAATAATGATACACATTTCCTAATTTTGTGCAATTATAATTCCAGTTTTAAATATCACACGATAGCAATTATTATACTTAACATTTAATAAATGGAATAGCTTTGTTGTTGCTGTATATAACCATTAACAGGTGCTTTAGCTACCGCAAATACTTCCAGAGTGGTTTTGTAGACAACATAGGATGTCATTTTCCTATACGAATCTTACCAAAACGATCTTTAAATTTCACACACACATACACACAAACACACACACACACACACACATAAATCTCTGTGAACCGTCCGCCCTTATTTGAATTTAGTCTTTATATATATATATATATATATATCAGAGGCTAAGAAATGAGGGTGGAGAGTTGTATGTTTTGGTTTCGTTTCTAGCTGTCACACACACACACACACACACACACACACACACACACACACACACACACACACACACACACACACACACACACATATATATTTATATCATATTGCGTATTTTACGACCGGGCAACGCCGGGCGACCTGCTAGTATATATACGTATGTGTGTGCATGTATGTGTGTGTGTGTGTGTGTGTGTGTGTAAAATGACACACTAGTATGAAAATGTCTCGTTTTTCTCGTTTTCCTACATTTTTTGTTTTATTTTACTACAATAGAAGTTCTCAACAATCAGGGTTAACACTTGGTTTCTGTATGGGATACGTAGATATTCTAGTGTTCCAGTAAACGCTCTTAAAGGGATATGGCTTCTATAACATCCAACTAAGCAGATTAGCTAACTGTCAGTATAGACAGTTATATACTCTAAAAAAAAAATCCAACCGAACTAAAGAGTCAACCGTGGTAACCCTGTAATTGGACACAGAAATCCCCGTTTTAATTGCTTTAAACAAAGTAGATGTTCAGAAACTAAAGCTCTTTTTAGGAATGCTGGCGACCACTACAAAAATTAGTGATAGAAAACGTGAGAGAGTATTTTGTTCTAACTCTGAAGACTACAGTAGATGAGCAGAAGCTTAGTCCCGAATAGTTTTGGCGCATAGAAAACAGAGTTCTGATCAGATCCGTATATTCCATCTCAACCATCATCAACGGACCAAAATTGATTACGTCAGCATCCGACAAAAACAAATTCTTTGTTAAGAAGTTCGCATCTAGCTCCACCCTGTGAAACCAGGGGCGCATGCCCTTCCCTGAATTTCCTCCCAGCACTGAAGATACACTAAGCGACATCGATATATCTGTCCAGGATGTTGCCACTCATCAAGAACATTGATTATAGCAAAGCAACTGACTCTGATAACATTCCAATCATAGTGCTAATAAAATTGCAACCGGAATTTGTTTAAACGCTGCCTTAAGAATATATGCTTCTCAACTCCCTGAAAAACGTCGACAATCTGACCAGTGTTTAAAATATGATGGATCGGTTATCCAATTAGTCTCTCATACGTCATGTTGTTTAAGTTTGTTACAAATAGAGAAGTTGTCAACCACCTCAGCAAAAAATACCTATTGACCTACAAGTAATATGGTTTCAGTTTTAAGAGATCAACAGCTGATGTGATTACGGTAATATCACACAGGGTCAAGGAATCTATTGGAGGTGGCCTAATTTCTAGAGTAATAGCTCCTGACATATCTAAGGCATTTGATAGGGTTTGGTATAAAAAATCTATTTTACAAGATTTCCAGCTACGGAAAAACTGGAAATATAATCTCAACTCTCAAATCCTTTCTTCCCGATAGCTTATAGGTTTAAAAAGTAGTTGTTGATGGGCAGAAATTTGAAGCTAACAGCATTAACACTGGTGTACCTCAAGGATCTACCATGAGACCAATTCTCTTCCTGATCTTCATCAACGATCTCACAAATAATATCCTGAGATTATTCGTCGATGTTGATGAAGACGATACTACTATTTATGGCAGCACTTCAAAAGGCGGTAATGTTCAAGATCATTTTAATTCTCTCTACCCCCACTTGTGGTATGTAATAAAATGAGGTAAAAAGTTAGCTTTAATATATCTGAAACCAAACTTCTATTTTTTCATCACCAACTCTTAAATCCCCGCTTGGCCCTAATTGAAATAAACAGCTCTCATCTTAAGAAAACGCCTTGCTTTGACAAACTTCTAGAACTAATCTTCACTCTTGGCCTGAAACGGAAGACCTACCTGCACGAATCAAATACGTCCCAAGATGGAATAATGTTGCCACATCTGAGAAGGGGTTCCTAAGAGTACCCTTTCCTGCTTTGACAAGATCGAAATTTAGTGGGTAGGGACCTTTTCGCCCCTCGCCTGCACTTCCTCTTTTTTTCACAGAAGAGATGTTGAGAGACTATCTCTGCTCTATTGTTACTTTTGTGGTAGGTGCTCGACTGAACTCCAATCTATTGTCCCCTGTAAAACGTTCGTAATAAATACTTGTTTTACTACCACAACTGTGAATAATTTCCCTCACTCTCTATCTGTGTCTAAAACTTAACGAAAATTCTTCGAGCAGAGTTTCCTTTCTAGAACTGTCCGTCATGAAACAAAACATCGTGGGTCTGGTTCCAGGATGAATATAACATGGCCGTTTTCAAGTTAAATATAGATACGTTCTTTTTAGGTCGTTCTTTTAAATAATTAAGACCTATCCAGGTTCACCCATTACTGATCATCATGGTATTATTTTACTATCCAACACCTTTTAACTCTTATCTTTGAGCGACTTCCTCGCCTTGATAAGTGGTGACCCTCAAGTAAAAAGAAAAAAAGAAAAAAGAAAAACAACTCCTAAATTTTCAATTCGTAAAAAAAGCGGAGAACATTAAACCCATTATATATTAACCAGTTTCTATATCTCCATCCATAATTAATAATGACTTTAGTTGGTGTAAATTCTTTCGCAGTGGTGTTATTAGCAAAAATATTATTTTATACGATGCTTTAAATTCCATATATATATATACAGCCGCCTTCCTAAGGAAGCAAATAACCCTAAAATACTATAAAACAATATACACATTCCCAAACCAATAAAAGCAAACACACACACGCACACACACGCGAACACACACACACACACACACACACACACACACACACACACACACACACACACACACACACACACACACACACACACACACACACACCCTACCCCACCCTAAAGGAAAAGAAAAACACATTAGCAGAAAGAGATAGCGACTGACTACAGCGAGGTCAAAATCTCCCTGGACAACCCAAATAAAAAAGCAATAAAAATTCAGCATACCAATGTATAATAAACACTTACAAGCCTCCACCCCTTGGAAAAACTTCAAACTAACTACGAAAATCGCCATTTTTACACATTCGAAAATAATTTCTGACGAGGACGCATCGCAGACCGTCTGAAACGCGCGTAAACGATTTAAATGACTTAAAAACATTATTATAATGATCCAAACATAATTCTCAATGAAAAACCAAGACATGGAATAATAAAATAATGTTAAAAAATACACATTGTTGGTGACTATTCCCTTATTTAAATATATATATATATATATATATATATATATATATATATATATATATATATAGCTTCGAAAGTTAGGAGAATAAATTCAATTATCAGAATAGACTTTTCGGAATAACATAAAGCTCAACAAATTTCATTGGAGCTTATATAGGAAACAATAACATTGGAAACTGACGACACAAAAACTATATGTTGGTGAATATAGAATGGTTCATTTATTTTATAAAAGTATACAAACATTTAGTTGGGGGATAGGAGGACTTTTTATACCAAGGTATTTCTAAGCCTAAAGCTTCCTATCAGAAGAGTAGAGAAGATACTAGGTAATATAATTGGGATGCGATCCAGCAGGAACGAAATATTGATGTTGTTAGGGAGGATTATATCGAATTCTTCTCTACTGATGAGAAGTATTAGGCTTCGAAATATTTGGTATAAAGAGTCCCCCTCATCCACCAACTAAATGTTTGTATACCTGTATTAAATAAATGAAGCATTTTATATTTACCAATATATAGTTTTTGTGTCTTCATTTTTCAATTTTAATGTCCCCCCATATATATATATATATATATGTGTGTGTGTGTGTGTGTGTGTGTGTGTGTGTGCGTGTGTGTGTGTGTGGAGGGGTGTATGTATGTGCGTAAAATGATACACAGGTAAGCGTATACGTAAGTGATTCCCTTATATATATACAGAGAGAGAGAGAGGGAGAGAGAGAGAGAAAGAAAGAAAGAAATAGAGGGACAGAGAGAAAAAGAAAGAGAGAGAGAGAAAGAGAAAGAAAGAGAGGGACAGAGAGAAAAAGAAAGGGAGAGAGCGAGAGTGAGAGAGAGAAAACAAAAAGAGAAAGGAAGAGAGAGAGAGAGAGAGAGAGAGAGAGAGGGAGAGAAAAATCGTTCGTTCTTTAAAATGTGCATCCATTTCCATTCATGTTTTCTTTTCATCATTTTCATCATGTTATCAGCATTTAAAATCTAACACTGCTTTTCTTTCTTTTGCTGACAATACCAAGTTCTGTAATGCGTTTTTCTCTTGACTCCTCGTGTTATGCTAACTAAGAATAAAACTATTATCTGATTCGACTGTTCGATTCAGCTACGAAAAATCTAGTCGAAAATCTTGGCCTTATTAAATTATGAATCCTACAAACATCTCTGTTAATCAGATCATGAAATTTAAAACAAGAAGACAAAATACAAAATTCGAAATAGAGAAAAAATCGAAAGAAAAATAAGATTTTCTTAAACTTTTCCAGATTTTAAAACGCACATCTTCATCTTTGCATTTACCGTGGTTATATTTAGTTTGTACATATTTTGCTTTACGGAATATCAACATGTTTTTGATTATTCATAGTTATGTTTCTAAAGGACTCATTGAATAATATATCTATCATGGTAAAGTTTTAATGATAAAAATAGTATATATATATATATATATATATATATATATATATATATATATAGTGGCGCAAAAAAGAAAGTCCGCACTTGTAATTTTTTCAAAAACCGCAAATTTAAGCTAAATTGAATTTATAATATCTAATTTTACCTGTTCATATTTGACTTTTAATTGAAGTATCCTCGTATTCACGTCAATTAAAATAATTAATTTAAAATCGAGAAGGCAAAAGAAACTCCGCAGCAACAAATAAGCTAAAAACCAGATTAAAATAATCACCTTTCAGGAAACAAGTCATCTCTAGTCAGAATAGTTGTTGTTTCAGATTAAACAATGTAACATTTAGTCCATATGCCTCGATGTTCTCTCAGTGATTGTTAGGAGCTCATTAATTTCCACTTTTCTGGTTTTCATATCAAGAAATCGGTTGCAGATTGAAATGTGATAAGAAAACGGCACGAATGATTGTGTAAAAGCACCAAAATACCAGCAGTGTTCGTAATGCCTCTAACTGATCGTTCTAGAGTTACTTCTTACAAAGAAAACAAGATCTGCAGCCTCAGAAACAGATTTGAAACGGCTCCCCAAATGCAATAACATTGTAATCTTGTTAAGAAGTACTATTTCTACAGTAAAGGAAAGGATTGAAGGAATTTAATTTGCAAGATTATTCTGCAAGACGTAAGCCAATGATTTCTGTAAAGAACAGAAAGCGCCGTCTGGACTTCGTTAGATAAAATGAAGATCATGACTCTTCATATTCGTCGAAGGTGATTTTTTGCGACGAAAGAAAGTTCAATATACAAGGCAGTGATGGCAAGCAAAATGTCTGTCGAAGGAAGGACGAAGAATTAAATCGTAGGTGCACAGTTTCAACGCTACAAGATGGTAGAGGTTTTAGTTTTGGTGTTTTGGCGTTATTAATGCCAATAGTCCAGGTTATTTAGTTCGCTTGCAAGGTCGAATTAATTCGAGCAAGTACATTAATATGTTGACTGAGCATTTCTATCATACTTTGGTCGGAATTTGGATGATAATCCCATCTTCATGCAGTATAATGCTCCCATTCACACAGCTGGCAATGTTAAGAGGTTTCTTGAAGAGCATGATATTCCGTGTTTGGATTGGCCTGCACAATCTCCAAACCTCAATCTTATCGAAAACAACAGCTACGCAATAATAACATTTCCAATCTGAAAGAACTTTGGACAAAAATGAAAAAGAAGTGGGATGATTTTTCACCGGATTTTTGCAGCAGACTAATTCCAGGTATGGTACGATCGTTTTTCCCCGGGGAGAGTTACTTGGTTGATGAACGTCCTGGGAACGCAACCAGCTCCCCGGGGGAATAAACGATATCCAACGATAGGCACATGGAAACAGAAACACAACGGGTCAATATGTCGTCGGCTATAACCGGCTAGCATGGGTCGCTTCTTCAGTCTTCATCGCATCGTTACAGGTAGCTTTCCATCGTCGGCATTAATGGCATTAATGGCATGCTGAAATATAACGCTTATAAAAACATAGCGAACAAATGTATTTTTATAAAAAAAAAATAATTTATTTAAGATTTAACAATGAGGAGCATATTTTTATAAAGACCAGTTAAACCAGGCGCATGCTATGTCGCATCCGCTGGCCCCAGAATGCAAGCTTCAACTGTTTTAACAATACAACCATATTTCAATTCTCTCTTTCTTTATTGAAATAGAGGGAAAGGGAGTGATATATATATATATATATATATATATATATATATATATATATAAAGAGATAGATAGATTGATAGATAGACAGAGAGAGAGCGAGAGAGAGAGAGATGTTTCATCGCCCACCCATATTTTGTTTTTCAAACTATAGTGTCAACATAGCTTAGTTTCATTGTGCACGGGATACATAAATACCTGTCAATCTTTAAAAAATGTGTCCTCACTGAAATGTGTGTGTTTGCCTCCACACAAGTGCAGACCAAGTTAAGCATAAGGTTTATTAATGTAGAAGACCCCAGCTCCCTCAAAAGGGCTACGTCATTGTGTCACATTTCGTTCCCCTTTTTTGTGACCTTTGCTCTGACTAACAATTGTCATAATATCGTCGGGTCGTTAGCACAATGATTATTTTTAAAGTTGTTTTTCTCTTCTCTCAATTATTCTTGATTATTATTTACTCCTTTTGTAAACATAAATTCTTTAAATAAATTCTTCTTCTTCTTCTTCTTCTTCTTCTTCTTCTTCTTCTTCTTCTTCTTCTTCTTCTTCTTATTATTATTATTATTCTTTAAAAAAAACGTTAATATTCTCCTGTTATTATTTAAATTAATTTTATGAACTTCTTTTAAAACATCCATTCTTTTGATCATCTTTTTTATATATTATTTGATCAAATTTTTTAAAAATCGTTAGTCCTCCCCTGTTTAGTTTTATAGTCATTTGATTTTTATTGACTTTTTGTGAAGCTTTACTTGTTAAGAATTTTTTTCAACATTTGTGTGTGTGTGTGTGTGTGTGTGTGTTGGTGACAATATCTCTTTACTCCTGTGTATTTTTTTTTCAAACTTCTTGGCCGTTTTCAAAAGTTTTTTGATTTGTAGTCGGTTTCTACTTATAATGTTGGACAAGGGTAAATTCGAGAATTCTCTAGGTTGTGAGTTATCCAGATATTTTGTAATCATTTGAGAGTTTTTGGAGTTTTGTGTGAAGCGGTTCTTTTTCCGAAAGGGAAAATCCTGTGAAAAGCTGACAATTTTTCTGAGGCTTTTACGATTTACAGGTACATGTGGCGTGAATAAAAGATTGCCTAAAAGATTGCAAACTGTCAAATTGTGCCTAAAAGATTGCAAACTGTCAACTTTCAAAAAGGCTATGCTACTAAATATTAACTAGTTCATTGTGTTTCTGTTGTATTTGTGTTGCATTAATGTTCTAAAGTCACATTTAAATATTTATCTTCTATTATTTGCCTTCTCGATCTGAAGTTAATTATTTAAATTAACGGGAACACGAAAAAACTTCAATTAAAAGTCAAATACGAACAGGTAAAATTATAGAGGAATAAAAGGTGAATCAAACGAGGTATAGGTTGTTTAAACGGTTACATTCAATTTAGCTTAAATTTGCGATTAATGAAAAAAATGACAAGTGTGAACTGTCGTTTTGGCGCAACTATATATATATATATATATATATATGTGTGTGTGTGTGTGTGTATGTACTATGTGTGTATGTGTGATGAGAATAAAAGAAAATAATATTTCGACGAGATGGAGAAACCAAAATGGAATAAACCAAGTTATATGGGCATAAACGTTTCGTCTTTATTTCCAAACTACCTCACAATGATTACCTTGAAGAAAAACAGATTTTACTATAATTTAACTATACTGAAGAAAGCTTGAAATAAAGACAAAACGTTTATGAATATATAACTAGTAATTTTTCATCGCTCTCTCCTTCTCTCTCTCTCTCTCTCTCTCTCTCTCTCTCTATATATATATATATATATATATATATATATATATATATATATATACATACTAGCAGGACGCCCGGTCGTAAAATATGCTAAAAAATTATATTTTAAGTCAAGCCGATTTCGCATATATAGTAATGATTTCAAAAGTTTAGTAATAAAAAATAACAATTGTAACAAGAATTTTATTCTTGTAAATTTGCATTTGGACTATTGTATGATATCCAATTCCCAGTCAAGAATACTAAATATCTCAAATTATATTTTACGGATTATTAACGTCTTAAAAAGATTTGTACAAATCTTAGTGCGGGATATGCTGAGTGACTACTATTTATTTTTATTTATTTATTTATTTATAAATTTTTAAACCATATCTGGTGTTTATATTTTCGGTATTTTACTACTTAGATTCTTATAAAGCCAATACCGAGCATAGAAATATTAATCTTTATAATCATATTTAATTTTAAAATTAATGACAAGCAAAATTGCTTAGCGGTCAAGCAAGACACTTGACGTTAACTGAATATTATTCTTTAATCTTAAAACTGAAACTATTTATGGGTATAAGACGTAGTGGTTGCATCGCCGCTGTGCTAGAAAGATAACGAAGAATTTGTTTGTAAATAGTATGAACTTTGTCGAGAGAATTTGGACAAGGAATAAGAATTTATGGTGATGGAACCCCACTTAGCCATGAGAGATAAAAAGGAATGGAAGTTAGTGACGGAGGTTTGGATGGTTCGTTTTAGCGGAAATTAGAGAAGTAATAAGTAAACACGTGTTAAATGGGAAGACTACAAAGATAACTAATAAAGGTAAATCCTAATACCGCCGGGCAGTGCTTGAATGTAACAAAACAGAACAATGTAATAATTGCTTAAATCCGATTAAGTCCAGGGCACGGATAATGCGTTTTGCCCTTTAGGTCAAGTGCCAATCGTAACTGTCTCAAATAATCTCGCCAGATGAGGCTGAGCAACCAAGAAACAAATAGTTCGTAGGATTAAGCAAGAGGTAATGCTAACTGGTTTGGTCAATACTTTTTGAGAGGAAATTTTAAGCAAAAGAAAACTAATTTAGTAGGCAATGTGAAAATGAATCTAACGAACACAAGCAGAATAATATTAATGACATATGACTGATATTGCAGGTAAGAAGGCTCGAAAGTTATGGGAGAAAATGAGAAAATAATGAATAAGAAAAAACTCACACAACTGATAAAAATAACAAATGAATCTCTGAATACTATTAACAAGAAAACAAAACTGCTGTGCTAAGCAATAAATTGGTTTTATTATTTTGCGTTTAAGTTTAGAGAAATTAACCAACAACTATCAAAGACTGTTCAAGGAAACTCGGATTTGGTATTGCCACGACTTAACTGGCAAATTTGTGTTTTATTAACATTAAAGACTAACTTTAATCTTGAAAAATCAGGCTGAAACATTTCGGTTCTGACTTAGTGTAATTTCTGAAGGCACAGAAACTACGTTCTCGCTATTTAAAGAGTTAAGCAAGTTTTTTTCTTTCAATGTGTTAAAACTTTTTAATTCCTTTTTTACAAAATAAATAAATTCTGACAAAGAAAAAATGAAAAAATGAAAAGGGTAAAAAAACTTTACACTATGATATTTTATCTGAATTTTTTTATTCATGTTTTTGTTTGTTGAATTTAAAAAATTTTTTTCTTGTTTTCTTTTATTAGCTATTATTTATTTATTAGAATTAAACTCTTGTAAAGAATTTCTTTTTTCTTGAAAATTTTCAAAAAACAGCATTTCTTCAGACTTTATGAATAAACACACTGTAGGCAATGTAGCATTTTTTGAATAGAAAGAAAAAGGCAGGAGGGGGGAATCCCTAACGGGAAAAGCATGCGAGAAACATTTACCTTGGTTGTGCTTACGGAAAAGCCCATTGCATGCTTTTCCCGTTAGGGACCCCCCGTCTTTTTCTTTCTATTCAAAAAATGCTACATTGCCTACAGTGTGTTTATTCATAAAGTCTGAAGAAATGCTGGTTTTTGAAAATTTTCAAACGATATAATACTTGAAATTGTCGAACTAGACATTGAAACAATTTTAACATAAAATGAAATCAGGAGAAGAGGGGAGGAAAAAAGAGAACGGAGACTTCTAAGCCAGTGCTGATATGGAGAGTCTTTTTAACTACATTGCGGCAAGAAAGGAACTTTTAAGCAAGATGAAATCCGGACTTTTAACAAGATTGTTGGACGACCGTGAATGACACATATAACAGCTCGTTATAACTGGAAACTGTTAATTGACTATATTCTTGCTAGCTTGGAAAATACGTGTCAGGCGGCTTTATGTAAAAACGACCAGTAATAAATTTCTTTCAAGTGAAAAAAACTCGTGTCGAATACCTTTCCTACGTCTCTTTGCGAACCCCTACACACAAAGTACGAAAGATTATTTTGAACTGTAAAAATACTGTACTGTGTTACACCTGCACCTATTGGGGCAAATCTATATTCACATAGACTATATATATATATATATATATATATATATATATATATATATATATATATATATGTCATCAGCAATAAAAATCATATATATAGACATATGGTTGCAGGTGATTTATTATCGATGTTGCCTCCGTTCAGTCTCGAAAGACAAAGGATACCCCCTGTATGGACAGCTGCGCGTGTAATTGTGAGGCAAGGCTTGCACAATCCCGAACCACACCTCTTCTGAATCGCCACTGTTTGGGTCCAGTGGCAAGGAGAACTCAAGGACGACTGGAAACAATGCCGAGATAAGCGAAGTCCCAAATGGTCATCCATTTAGTACTGACCAGGTTCAACGTTGCTTAACTTTGGTGATCCAGCGGAAACAAGTGTGTCAACGTGATTATGCCGAATATGTATGTTGGATAAACACTGCTGGGAACTATGATTTAATATACTGTTTTTTTTTTAAATCCCTTAAACAGTGTTTCATGGTAAACGGCTGATGATTCCTGAAATAATATGAGAATAAGTGTGAATTCGTGGAAGCAAATTGATGCAGGAGATTAATTAACTTGTAAAATAATTTCCAAACGAAGAACTAAATTTTTTATATAGCTTTTAAAGTTAAAAAAAAAACTTCTAAGACTATATTTCTATAAGTTTTGTAGTTTGTCGATACAGTAAAAAACGTTTAATGGTTCTTATCAAGAATTTATTCTGGAATTCAAGGAAGCAATGTGTAAGAGGAATCAATATAGGAAATAGTAAATGGGTTATCGAAGATGAGGAAAGTCAAAATAACACCAATAATAGTAGGAGCACTAGGAACAATCCCGAAAAAACTTCGAAAAAATGTAAGAGATTGGAATCAGAAGAATGGCCGAGAAGATAATGCGGATAACAATAATAAAAATGGTTGAAATATTAAGGAAAACCCGTGAATGCAGAGATAAATATGCATGAGCTACAAACGCTAGCCGGGCATATAGAAACTGCTACAAAACTGAAACACAAAGAAACATAATATGGAATAAAAAAAAACTAAAACTGTATAATTGTAAGTTAACCACTCCTGGAACATTGAGGAGGCTTAATGCTACCCAAATTCCAGTGAAGACCAGTAGTCCCTGCCAATAAGAAATTGATGGTAAGCGGCTGTTTCTATAACGCAAATTCATTTGCAAAGATTATCGAGAGAGAGCTGAAGAATATTGGGAATCGCATGGGACTTTTTGTCACTCAGGTTATTCCTAAAGAGAAATCTTTGAAGGCCTGTGTGAACCCACCCAGTGAGCAATAATAATAATAATAATAATAATAATAATAATAATAATAATAATAATAATGATGATAATAATAATAATAATAATAATAATAATCTATATATTAATACGGTAGCGTCTGTCTTATTCATTTTGTCTGACACGATTATATCCGAGTGAATGCCGTTTTATTTCTTGTAATAAATAATTTTGCCAAGAAGTCTTCATAAGTTTTGGTTTCGGTTTCGATTATAACTTATGGAACTCAAGCCATCTATTTTTTTAATAAATAATTTTGCCAAGAATTCTTCATAAGTTTTGGTTTCGATTATAGCTAGTGGCACTTCAGTAATCAATTTTTTAAATAAATAATTTTATCAAGAATTTTTCATAAGTTTTGGTTTCGGTTTCGATTATAGCTGAATAAACTCAAGTTATATATATATATATATATATATATATATATATATATATATATATATATATATACATACATACATTTTTTCATAAGTTTGGATTTCGGTTTCAATTCAAATTGATGCACTCAAGTCATATAGATACACTTTTATTTATTTAATTTTTTTTGAAAATCGCAACTTTATAATATAAAAAAATCAATAGAACATTAACTATAATAATATATACGGAATCTGCAAAAATTAAATTATTATGTTTAAGCGTACTTTACGACCGAGCTACGCCGAGCGCCCCTGCTAGCTTAGATAAATGCTTTTGCAGTTTTAACAAAAGAACTACAATAATATTAGAGCGTCTCCATTTACGCTGAACATCTACAGAATGCCAACATCAATATATTACATATGAATGAGTCCCCTGTGGAATTTCCACATGTCCCGCTAATAATAATAATAATAATAATAATAATAATAATAATAATAATAATTCGTAAAAATTCTCTATCGTTATTGAAAGATTTCGATCGCATCACGCGTTGACAGACACTAATTGAATCAACTCCTTATTTTAGCATTGATCGCGTTGAAGTAGATACAAGACGTTCAATGGATAGGACGATAAAACAGACGGAAGTTCATGAAAAAAGAGCGAAAAAACCAAACCAAACAAACAAACTTTTTTTTTTTTTAAATTTTCTATTATATCTTCTTATTGTGACTTCATACCTTTTCAGCGATATTTCTAAAGCAGAAATGTCAACGACGAAAGCGACCATTGATTTCCCGACAAGGAACTTTTCTTCTTTACAATTTGTTGTTATTGCTTATCAGACAAATTTCTATCCGTGTATTTCTAAAAAAAATATGTGTTTACATGTGTGCTTATTTGCCAATTAACATAACACTATTAAATGGCTCGCTGCCAGATTTGGGTACTTCTACGTTTAATGTTAAATAGATAGGCAAGTATTTTGAGAAATAACTAATCTGAATGTCGGATGTCTCTCGAAGCAGTAAAGTATTTAGAGAAATGACCGATTGATGTCTTTAGACGTCAAGTTCTTAGAGAAAAATGATTCAAAAGTTGGATATTTTTAGAAGTACTCAAGTATTTGGAGAATCGACAGTTCCGAATGACGGATGTACTTACAAGTGATCAAGTACTTGAATTACCAACCAATCCAAATATTGGATGATCTAAGAAGTAGTAAAGTTCTCTGAGAAACGACTGATCCGAATGTCTTCATAAGCAGTTAAGTACTTGGAGTACCGAAAAAATTAAATGTCGGTTATTCTTAGAAGTAATCAAATACTTGAAGAAACGACAGATCCGAATGACGGAGGTCTTTAGAAGCAGTCAATTACTTGAAGAAAAGACCAATTTGAATGTCGGATACCTTTAGAAGCCGTCAAGTACTTATAAAAATGATCAATCCGAATATCGGATGTCTTCAGAAGCAGTAATGTAATTAGAAAAATCATCAATGGAACGTCGGATTTCATTAGAAGCAGTTAATAATCAAAAGAAATGACTGATTCGAGATTGTATTTGTTATGGTGTGAAATGCTAATAAAAACTAAAGGGACACAGGACTCTTAGAAACAAACATGTATTCACATATATTACAGGCAAGAGGGGTTGAGTCATACCATTCCTCAACTGTTGGGCGGTTTTGCACACGACCTGCTTAGCCGCGTACCAAACTCTGCCAGACTCAAAGACTGCCAGACACCGGTAATCGTTACCGGAAGTGACGTCACCAGAGGAAGTGACATCATGGGATAGTCCGTTAATCCGTTTGGCGTCTCCAACAGTATTTTTAAAAGAATGTTTGAGCTAAAATATCGTGACAAACTGCAGATCATAATGTCGGATGTGTTTACGGAAATCAAGTATTTTCAGAAACAGTAAATCTAAGAATCTGTTTTTAGAGGAAGTAAATTACTTTGGAATACTGATGATAAAAGTGGCGTGTGTTTTTACAGTTAAAATACTTTAAGAAACGTCTGATCCGAATATAACATTTTTGACCGATGTCAAATACTTTGAGATTCAGTCTTTTCAAAATGTCGGATGTTATAGAGGTATTCAAGTGTTTTGTTTTTGTTATTTTTAGAAATGTTTGATATAAATATCGGATATTTTCAGGCGAAGTCAAATACTTTGAGAAAGAGATGATCGAAATATCTGATACCTATCAAGAAAGTAAAGTTATTTGTGAAACGGCTTAGAATAAATGAAGTGTTTGAAAGAAATCAAATATCATGGCAACGGTGCATAAGAACCGCGGTGGTATTCTCACCTATATTAAAAAAAAAACATAAAGAAAAATCTATATGAAATATTTCAGATCAAACAAGAAAAGACAGAACTTGTTCGAGAAGAGTCACGGGACAGTCTCTCCTCGCTTACAGTTACTAATAAACTTATGAACATGCTTTAGCTGATTGCCAAAGAAGTATTCGAGAAGCCTAGAACCCCTGGTGGCAAAGAAAAGCGACAGAAATACAAAGCTACGGTGACCAGCGAAACCTGCACAGCTTGCATATAATTTTTGGTCTCATACGCTCATCGGTTAGGTGACTAAAGGATGTGGACGGGGCTACAGCACCATCAACAGTGAGGAAGCTCTCACTTCAAAAACCTTCTAAACGACCAGGTCAACACGCAAGACGATCACCTACGAACGATCCCGCAGCATTCGTTCAGTCACTTCAACAAGCCCTTAAACGCATGAAACCCGGCAAAACCACAGAACCCAGACAACATACGACTGAAGCTCCTCGCCCACAGTGGCTCCAAGATGAGGAACCATCTCTTGCTTCTTATATTGAAGATTTGGGCGACAAAGACTATCTAGCTACTCCCGCGATAACAACGATCGTGACCATATTCAAAAAGGGAGACCGGGGAATATTCTAAGCATCACAAGCAAACTCTTTGCTTATATTCTCTTAGACTATCTCCTAGTTCTCGTCAAAGATGACCTGCCAAAGTCCAATTCTGGTTCTTGGTCTTCCCGCAGGATCATTGGCATGATTTTCTGCACACGAAAAATATAAGAGAAAAGCATCGAACAGCAACAGGTCGCATTGTTCACCATTTGGGACCTAAAAAAGGCTTTCGACGAAGTATCATAACCTGATGTGTAGGTAGTCCTTACTAGTTTGGACTGCCTATCCGACTTTATCACTTTGGTGCCCGCCCTAAATGACGACTTGATGGGGAGAGTATGCTACCAAAACCTCTCTCGGACGCATTCCCCATTACTAGTGGCTTGTAACTATGTTCGATCACGAATGTGTTTTTCTCTCAGCTGTAATGCTAAATAAGATACCAGCAGCCATCTTGGATCGAGGAATTTTCAACCTTGCTCAACTTCGTGCCAGAACAAAAACCACAATGTGTCCGGTACGGAAAATGCAGTACTTTGATGACAACGTCACCTCATGTTAGACTGCCGAGAACCTCCAGACGTTAACGGGCGCTTATAACACGCATATGAACGATTTAGAATGCAGGTCATCACAGAAAAGACTAAGTTATTAGTTCAACCACGACCTAGATTACCACTCCCAAACATTAACATCACTGTCAATGGCCAGCTGCTGAAATAAGCTGAGCAGTTCTCGTAACTGGTGAGCCTTCTAACATCAACACCTACACGTAGAAAAGATGTGGAGAATAGAATCAGCCCACACCGCATTTGGTCAATTTAACTGCCGCATAATTAACCTCGCTCTAACGATGGTCACTAAAATTATAATCTTCCTGGCAGTTGCTCTCTCCACACTTTTATACGCTTGCAAAACATGGATCCTATACAGAAGCGAAGTAAAAATGTTAGAACGCTTCCAGCAACTGAAACTAAGGCAAATCCCCAACATCACTGAGAAGAGTATAACACCAACAGAAGTGCCGGACAGAACTTCAGTGAGCAGCGTCGAGGCTTCCATCATCTACCACCGCTTCCTCTGGGCAGGACACGTCTATGGGATGGATCCTTCCAGGTTCACCAAGAAAATCATATATAGCGAGCTGGCGATCAGGTCAGACCAGGAGGAGAACCTAAAATACGCTATAAGAACTAATTAAAGAGCACTCTGACGCTTACCAACATCCGCTCGTCCTCGATGGAAGAAACTGCCAGGAGCCAAACGACGTGGAGAAGATCAATACGCGATGGCACCGCGGACTCCGAGGAAAAGAGGAAGGAGAATGAAAAGACAAGAGGATAAAGGAGAGGAAAGCGTTGTGAACCACCCCGTTCCCCTTCCGTCCCCTATGAACACTGTCCGTAGCGATTTAGTCACCGACTGGTCCTCGCAAGTCATATCAAACATAAACAACAACCGCGAAGATAGGATTTATAACAGAAACCGATACGAGTGGGAGCGTACGACGATGTATTTGGTGAAGAAAAACAGTACAATATCGAACGCCGCTTTTTCTTCATACACTCTGAGACAAGGCATTAAAGATCTTTTGTGGGTTTCAATCTTTAACTTTTGAAAGTGAGAGAACACTCCATGAAATAATTCAGGCGTTCAATAAATATGTTATAGGAAAGAGAAACGAAACATACGAACCTCACGTTTCTCATACAAGAAAACTGGGAGAATCGGAAACTGCTGAAGCATTTGTTACGTCGCTTCGTACGTTGATAAAACTTGTAATTTTTGTGACAGTTGTGCTGTTTTGTCTCATCAATATTACGAGATCAGATAATCTGTGGAATACATGATCCCCATACAGAAGCGAAATTACTAAGAATGAGACAGTTAACCTTACAAAGATGCATAGACATATGTAAATTGTCAGAAAGCGTTACGCAACATTTTCAAAACTGGAGACTTGAGGGAGTGATCAGAGAGGATTTTGAACCCAAGAAAAAGCCATCAGCACAAAGTGAGAAAACGTGTAGTGCATATGCATTGCGACATTAACAGAGTAAAAGGTTATGTCCTGCATTTAGGAAGACATATTTCAAATGTAATGGAAAGAAACGCTTTGCCATTTAAATGTGAATCATCGAGATAAAAAAATATACGTAATACAACAAGATGGCAGTGGGAGTGGTTCAGACTATGGACATGTAGACAGTATCACAAAAAAATTCTGTAAAACAAGAGATAATAAAGGCGTTGTTTTTCAGCTTGATGATCAAGCATCGGTCAATTGAACGAGAAGCATGTAAAAAAACACTCAATTTCTGAAATAAGATCCTTGTTACGTGGAATGAAGCCATTAGGGGAATGTATAGTTAAAATGATAAACCCCCAATACTGTACGGTAAAATGTGTTATTGAAAAGCAGGATTTTCATTGCCTATTTGGGGCGAATGCAATTCAGAAGATGGCATCCATCACAGTTAATAATGACGAATTCAAGATGGTTTCCAAAGTATCTCAGTTGCATTAATTCAGCAGTCAGCGCCCAAGAAGCATTATAACAAAATTTAAAGATGTATTCCAGTATTAATTTCGTGATTTATCAGGAGAAGTGCATTTGGAAGTGGATCGAAGTTTAACACCTAATGTTGCAGCAAAAAATAAAATACCAATAGCACGTAAGGATAAATTCAAAGCTGAATTAGAAAAAAAACTGATAGAAAAGAAAGTGATTGAACTAGTAAATGAGACAACACTATGGGTAAACGCATTAGTGCGAGTGGTTATGAAAAATGGAAAATTAGGAATATGGATAAATCCAAGAGTATTACATAAGATTCTTAAACGGAAGCATTTCCAGTTATCTGTACTGTATGATTTACTCCCAGAACTTGTTGACAGAAATGTCTTCTCGACTCTAGATCTACGGAATAGATTTTGGTATCTGAAATTAGATGAAGTCTACATTTGCTACTCCATATGGTCAGTTTCGCTTGATCGAACCCCTCAGATATTTAAAAGGGCGCTATTTAACAACGTGACTGATGTAGAAAGGGGTTCTTAACAAAGAAAATGATATTCTGTTAGTTAGTGGGGGAGGATAAAACCATGGAAGGAGCAAGGTCGGATCATGATATAAAATTCCGAAAGCTGTTGCATAGATGTCGCGAATATACGACAGGATTGAATGCTGAGAAAATGAACCTACAATAAACATCTACGCCGTTTTCACATGAAACGCATGATAACCAATCAGAGTTCACCGCCTGTTTCTAAGGAAGCAAAAGCTGTAAGAGATACCCCCTGCCCAACAGATATAAAGGGAATGAAACGATTGGGAGGATTTGTGAATTATCTGACAAGATTTCTACGGTGATGGTTCTAGTTCGCAATTTGACATAGACAGATTTGCTATGAACAGTTCAATAGTCGATAGTCACCTTATAATAATTTGACAAAAGCTCATCTATCGCGTGAAAACTCTTCAAAGATTCATGAAATTTCCTGTAGATTTAACATTGATCCCGAGAGTGTTTTAGACAGTGTTTTTATTTTTAGAAACAGGTTTTTAATTGAATGTTAAATTTCAAAAGTTAGTGCCCAGTATTCAGATACTAAAACCAAAAAACTGTTGGTCATTTAGAGTGATGGAAGCCAGGAAGACATGGGAACTGGATGGCAACAAGAAGGTCAATCCTTAACATATACCAGCCTAGCACTTACAGACACAGAGACCCGATATTCAGAGATTGATAAAGAACTATTAGCAATATTATACGCATGCGAACCGTTTCACCAATATGATTACAATGCTGATCGATCATAGACCGTTGTAAGTAATATTAAAAACAGAATTGGGGAAATTCCCAAAGCTTTTGCAAAATATGCTGATGTACTTGCAAGTGTACAATGTTATAGTTCAATACCATTCTGGGGAGAAAATGTCTCTTACAGGTACACTATTTTGGGCATAACTCCATGGAGTGAGTAGTAAATATATAGATGATGATATTGTCAGGGAAACTGAATATATTTTTGTGACAAACGGAAGATTGCTTAGATTTGACTCAGCCACAAAGGAATATAGAAACATACAGCTGTTGCCGCGGACAATTGTGAAGTGATAACTAAGAAACAACGCATATCCTGACCCAGAAATGAGGCTATATTTTAGCATGCGAAATAAAATGACACGATCGGAAAGACTAGTAAGAAATCCTGCTAGGTTTTAGGACTATACATCTTAAATAGAATCCAAAGTAAAAAGAACTGAACAATTTCAGGTTAGGCAAAAGAACCGTCGGCCCAAGGAATGCTTAAGCCACTATTTTTTTGCCCGTTGTCTTAGCTCTCTTATTTCTTTTTTTTTGATTCTTCAGAAAAGAGATGTTGCATGAGGAACTGAATAAAAGTTTATACCGCCTTTAGCTGTGTTAATGTAGTTTTGCTTTTGAATAACGAACAATGGTATGGAACTTTCTGCACGTGTTGTTTGTCTCTTATCCATTGAAATCCACCGATAAACGTTAATTAAACAACACACACACACACACACACACACACACACACACACACACACACACACATATATATATATTGTTGACACATGCATACCTAATTCAAAAGTTCCAAAGATTATCCCTAATGCAGGGTGATATAAGGATGAAAACAAAGTATTGTTACAAAATCAGAAGCAGCAACAACGAAACATTAAAACAATACTCCTACTCCTCCGCCTACTACTACTGCTACTTTTACTACTACTACTACTACTACTACTGATAATGTGGAATAGATTCTTCAGTAGGTGTATCAGAATTTTTTGGGAATTTTGACACCCCTAACAGAAAACTGCGAATAAAATATTAAAAAACTCGTAATTTCTCTTTTTAAAGTGGGTTGTTTATTTTCTGGATGGAATATACTTCCAAAATAAACTATTAAAGTTGTTTAAAAAATAATAGAAATATTATTTTTTAGTATTTATAAAACAGTGTTTACAAAGTAAAGGCATGACGACGCGCGCCTTCCATGCAGTCATTTTTTTTAACGTAATGGAATCAATTGAATTTTACGAGTTAAATATTTTTCAATTGTTAAACTTTAAAAAATCATCAAAATTTTTCTATTCGTTCAATTTTTACGATATTTTAGGATCAATGTCAAATTTTATGCTCTTCCCAATAAACCAAATTTAATATTTTAGACAGATGTTTTTTGTGAAATTTAAACACCTCGTTTTGAAATGTCTATTTAAATGTATATACTTAATTTACTTACCAATGTTTTATATATTTATATATCACAAATTGAAGATATAAGATCAATAAATAAAATATTCAAATTATAAACACAAAAAATAAATGTTTTTTAGAAATTTACCGGTAATGTCCAAAGTTTAAATTTTTTTTCTAAAACCACGTTGATTTTTACATTTTTTTTAGTGGAATCTTATTTTATGTTTACATACTTCACACACACACACACACACACACACACACACACACACACACACACACACACACACACACACACACACACACACACACACACCTCTAAACACCCGGGAAACGCCGGGTACCCTCCGCTAGTCATAATAAAAATTCGATTAAGACAAAGCAAAGAAATAAAAAAAAAGAAAAAGGAGAAAACCCATGAATGTACACAGTAAAAAAAAATCTGTTGTAGTCTATGGTTGAAAAAGCTGGTTATACTCAAACGCAGACGACAATTTTTTCTGTTTCATTCAATGTTTTCTTTTTTTCGATATTAAAAAAAATCAGTCGATAAAGGAGAATTTAAATATATTAAATCAAGAATTTATGTTTTTCTTTAAGAGATACAAAAAAATGGAAATGTGGTTGATCGATGGAGCTGTGATTGGTCAAAATCCATGAATGAAATATTTGTATTTTATATGTACGGTAGCACGTACTGGTCACTTTGTAGTTGAAATGAAATATTGAAAGAATACAAAAGGGAGATAAGGTTGGATAAAATATATACAAAGGGAGACAACCGAGGCTGAGTAAATGTTCTTTTTACCCAGGTCGACCGTTGCAAACGAACGTACACGCGCTAAGTTCTATGGTTGGAATTTCATCCTTTGCTTTTCTTCTTGCAATTATTACAAGTTTTATATATATATATATATATATATATATATATATATATATATATATATATATATATATATATATATATATATCAGTATTTTCATTTATTATATTTTGACTCCTGTCACGACGACGACGACTATTTCGTTTTTTATATTTAATCTTTTTGGCACCTTTTGGTTAGCCGGGACCACTTGGACTTGCTGCTGAAAATGGTGAGTTCATTTTTTTTATAATACACGATTTTTACTTTCTATAACTGATGAGAAAATTGTCCTTTAATTTTATTTTGATATTTTAAACTTTATTTGAGTAAAAAAAATATTAATTATTAAGGTAATTCTACACTTTATCACCGAAACTGAAATAAAATTGCATCTCCAGTTTCGGCTGTAAAGTGTAGTGGCTTTGTATTGCACATAGATTAAAAAAAAAGCTGTCTAAAAACAAATACATAACAAATAAATGTTATCAAAGATAACATAAATTACTTTTCTACCTAACTGGATAATTTTCTAGTGTTTTTTATTTAATGTAACATGTTAATTCAGCTCGAAAAACATAGTGTTTATCGATGTAAAATTTAAAATCACGCCCGCCCGACTCTCTCTTTCACACGGTAGGTTTGAGAAAAGGAGTTAAAAATAAAAAAATATACAAAATACTGTCAAAAACCCACCGCGTGGTAACATATATTGAGCGAGTTTCTAACAGTACTTTGTCTACTTTATTATTTTTAACTCCTCTTCCCAAACTTACCGTGTCAAAGAGAGAGAGTCGGGCGCCATTTTTAATTTTCCAATACATCGTTCTGAATGAACATGTTACATTAATTAAAAACAATAGAAAATTATCCAGTTAGGTAGGAAAGTAAGTTATCTTGCCTTTGATAACATTTATTTGTTATGTATTTGTGTTTTGACAACTTTTTCGAATCTATGTGTACAGTAATACAAACCCAGTGTTAGGTAATATTTATAAATCATGAATTGGACCCAATTTTTAACTAGGAAATTGGTCTTCATTAGAATTAATTACAATGCAATAATTTTAATAACTATAATTTGTTTGTAGCATTTGCTTTTTGGGATTATTGGAATTGTTTCGATTTTCATAAATTTTATCCAATCTGAAAAATTAAGTTCCAAGTTTGAAAAGAATTCTTTTTGTATTATTTTCAGTCTAAACAACCTACACTTTTGGCCTCCATTTTAAAGGATTTTGAAAAAGTTGAAGGCAATGAGCCAGTTTTGACTGGCCACATATTTTATATGTTAGTTCAACATAAGACATTTTGGAAGGTATCAGAGTGGGCAACTGGAAAAAATGTAGCAAATGTTTTTTTCTGTAGTTTCATTTTTTAATGTCTCCAATGTTACCGAAAGATTGAAGAACTACAGGAAATGTTTCTTCCATTCAAAGTCTGGAGAGTTCATTACTTTATGCAAGAAACCTGTGCATAAACTGTTTCACCACAAGTCCTCTTCCTCCAGCACCATCACCACCACTAGTAAATCAAGCAGCACAACAAAAACCACATGCGATGCATCAACGCAGTCAAATTAAAAAAAAAACGTCACAAAAAACAACTTCTACATATATTTCGCGAATTCTTTTTTTATAGATGCAAGCTGCATAATGTGGCAACCCAAAATTTGTCAGAGTTTTTAAACTCAATTTGTACATTATTCGATGTAAAATGCAAATTTCTTTCAGAAGCTACAGTGTCCAAGATGCCAGCAGAGTTAGGTTTTATTGCAGATTATATGACTGTGGATGAAATCCTTAACTCTACTGCGTGTACTTTGATTTTTGACGCCACCACCAAGGATGGCGTACATAACAATAATGTTATGATATCAACGCCTGAATCAACCCATGTCGTAGCCGTCCATAGTGTACCTGGTGGTTATGCAAAGGACTATGCAATTCACGTCAATAACTGCATTAGTAAATTGGCTCAGGTTCACTCTTAAATTTTTGGTGAACCTGCAATTAGCATAAAAAATAATTGAAAAAATTGGCTCGTGTTTGACAGACTGAGCGGCTGTCAATCATCGTACTGTAAAGATATTGGAATTGCAACGGGAAAATCAATTAATAGAGCTCAATTGCAACACACATCCTTTGGAAGCAATTACAAAGGAGGTATTCTGCAATTGAAGCATTTTGAGGATGCTAGTGTTTATGAGTTAGTCCTTAGTGGCAAGGATTGTATAGGGCACCAGATAATTATGAAAATGTCTTCTCTTAGATATAATAATACTTTAGGTTTAATTAAAGAGTTTAAGGATTTCTTAAGAAGTAAATTTTCAACTAAGGTAGTTCCTAGATATAGAGGTAATAGAATTAATATAATTTTTCATTTAGCTTTGGTTTACTTGACACATAGAGAATACTTTTAAGCATTTTTAAGGACTTTTAGCAATACTAAATCTTTGTGCAAAGATTTAGAAGCTGCCTTTGAGAATGAAGTAGCATATTTAGAGTTGCAGGTTTTAGGTGTTGTAGGTAAGCTTCTTTCAGGTCCTTGAATGAAAACATTTTACGCCCCTGAAAGATACAGTCACAACTGGGATCCGGATAGTGCAAGATTTAATTGATTAGTTAAAGATTTTAGTATTGGAAAGCACTTTTGAATTTTTTTGGGAATCCAATTGAATTGGATGAGGACTTAGGTAAATTAATGAGGCGGCCCCCTTCCCAATATTGTGACTTGTTTACGTCGATGATGAAAACGTCTTTAGAAGCTATCATCTGTGCCATCCAAAGGCAGTATACAGTTAGTTTTGCTAAGGTAGATAAATTAAGAGAGGAAGCTCTGGCCTCAGCTAGGTTACACACTATGGAGTGTCTTTGGTGAGTATAGTGGTAGGAAACAGTCCTAATCTACTTTATATACGTTTACAATAAACAATCTCATCAAAACAAACAGAAATAACGTTTTAGATATTTTCCATGATGGAAAAAATAGATGCAGAATTTCTGGACAAGTTAATAAGTTTAGCAATTAAACATAGCACAGAAGACCATAAAGTAAATACTTAATATAAAATAACATTAAATAAAGCTGTTAAGAAAAGGATTTCCGATAAATATAGAAAACAATTAGAAGTACAATTAAAAAACCTAGAAGGAAATCATGCATCCCTTCCAAATAACCTATTGATAGAGAAGTTCCCAGATCAGGCAGAAATTAGGGATATTTTGTTAGGCAGTATCATAGGTAGGAGTATTTTACATATCTGGGAGGATAATGATGTAGATAAAGAATTCAACGGTCTAGTAATTAGTTTTGAAAATAAACTGTGGAATATGATAAGGAAGATGAAGTAATGGAAGAGGTTAGGGTTAGGGTTAGGGTTAACTAAATATGAACTAGCAGCAACTAACGAATAAATTTTTATATAACATCTGTTTTTACATCCTTGCCTTGTCTTTTTGCATAATTACAAAATAAATTTAGTTTTAGTAAAAAATCTTAGTCTCAGTAAAATTTAAAGTAATTGCTTTACCCATTGTTTAATTCACATATATAACTGTTCATGTTAATTGTACTTATTTTCTTGTTTTAATTTCGGTTTGGTATATGTGAGATATCTAATAAATTTCCGAATCCCACGTATTTACCGTAGTCCTCGTATAGGTAGAATTTTGGTGCAGGTGATGGTATGTATCTGTTTTCTCCTTTACTGTCTGTTATTTCTTGACATACTATGTCATCGATGAATACTCGTATTGCTTCTACTCTGTATGCCGTTGCCATAGTGAATGCTGCCTCTGATTCTATTTGTTTTACCCATGTTGTTAAATAGTATGGTATCATATGATGTCGGGATTGTCCGAACCCATTTAGTAGTAGTTGGTTCCAATTTGCTTGATTATTTCGTTGTGTTAATTTTTTTTGTGCTTCAAAGTGTATCGCTTGGTCATTCATATTGTCCGCTTGATCATTCATATTGAGCACATATCGAAATCTGTTTCTGAAGGTATATTTACGTGAGTAGTCCACTGATCCATTTGGTTTGATCGTTACGATCGCTGTCGCGTTGAACATTCCACCTCCTCCTGATGCTGTATCCTCTGCAGCTGTTTGTGCTTCCATTGTCCATATATCATTTTCCATCCCATTTCTTTTGCTAGCAGGCTCAGTATTACTAGGATTACCAGTATTTCTGCTAGTATTTGATTCTTCTCTAGGTCTTTTAGTTTTACGAAAGTACTTGTCGAGACCGAATAGTTGCTTTCCACGTTGTGAAACTAACCGTAGCCCTCGGCGCAAGAGAGTCCGTGTGTGCCTGGCGTGCGGGGTGGTGGCTGATCCTATGGTCGGGGCAGCGGAAGAAAGAGTTTCAAGATGGCGCCTGCCTGCTTTTATTAGAGATGGAATCTCGCAGGATCGCGCGAGATCTCGCGGGGATGCAAATTAGCTAGGCCATCTTGAGGAATAAAAATCGGTCCATTGGAGGTGCGAGGCAGTCGGGTTCTGACGTTCGTGGCGATCAGTACAGTGACCGTTGGGTTCCGTTAGTGACCGTTGGGTTCCGTTTCTATTCGTGCAGTCAGCTGAGCTTTGTTAGTTACCTTCGCGCCGTGGCTGTCATTGTTTGTTGGTTCGCTGTGTGTTGCCGTGGTTCTTCAGTGAAACGCTTCGTCTCCTACACAAGATACTCTTATAAGCTATTTCGGCCCCCCACTCCGAACTTGGTTTTCTTTTCTTCAATGGCGGATAGGTTCGATCTAAAGTTGATACCGGAATTCGACGGATCCGACCCGGTACTCAGCTGGGTTGAGAAGGTCGAGTTACATTGTCAGTTGTCCGGCGTGAAAAATGTCGAGCGCGTGATTCCTCTGCGGCTGACCGGCGGGGCCTTCGCTGTATATCAGCAACTCAGCGCTGAGGAGAAGTGTGACTACTCGAGTATCAAGGCGGCGTTGTACAGGGCGTTCGCCACTGACCCCGCCACTGCATGGGAGCAGTTTGAGACGAGGTCTATACGCTTGGGCGAAACTGTGGACATGTATCTCGCCGAACTTAAGAAGCTGACGGTGTTGTTCGGCGGTCTTCCCGAGAGGGCCCTAGCCTACAAATTCCTGTCAGGACTCCCCGCTGGAGCAAAGCAGCTCCTGCGAGCAACCTCTACCATGTCCTCACTACCGCTGAGTGACCTAGTGGACAGAGCCAGGACAATAATGAAGGATGACGGTGCAGGAACCGGTAGTCGCCGTCGCACAGGCCCCACCAAGTGGCGAAGGACCGTCTTAGGGACCCAGCCCGCAAGGTGATGTCATCTGCTACAGATGCAACGGGCGGGGCCACATGGCAAGAAATTGTTAGAAGGCGGTCGACGGCTGTTCGCTGCTACCGCTGTAACAAGACTGGGCACATGGCCCGAGACTGTGCGGGAAACGGGGACGGGGACAAGGTGCCAGTGCCGATCTCTTCCCCGAACAGAAAATAAACAAGGCGCTCCCTGTCATTCAGGTCCGAGTTAATGACACGTTATGTTCAGCCCTCCTTGATTCCGGTTGCTCCCGCACCATAGCGTGTGGGGACTTCTGTCGGGCGTGGAAAAAGAAGAACGTCAGGATAACTACCATTACTGGAAAAATACGAATGTGTTGCGGCGTGGGTGTGGTACACATTCGCACAAGAACTGGAAACTCGGCCAACGTCGAAGCGCTGGTGACACGCGAAAAGCCGCTGAGTTTCGACCTGTTGCTAGGCTACGATGCCATCAAAGCCCTGGGCGGCGTGCGCATAACGCGCGCTGGCGTTGTAGAGTTTCAGGATAGGCCCCCGGTGTGCGCAGCACTAAGAGTCGACCAGCCGGACTTCAGTGCGGAATTCAACGACCAACAGAAGGTGTGGACCGCCACTTGGAGGTGGTCAGAAGACAAGGAACCGGCCAAACTATAAAACAAAGTGGCAGAGTACCGTATGCCCGACCAGATAAGGCCTGCATGCGAAAGCGAGCTCCGTGAATAGATTAAGAACGGTTGGCTGATTCCATACCCCTACGACAAACTTGGACCCCCCAAGGGCCTGATACCGCTGATGGCAGTTGCCCAACCTAACAAGTCAAAGGTGAGGCCGGTAATGGACTACCGCGAGTTGAATGCGCACGTTGACGTCTGTGCCAGCAAGCTGCGAGAGTGGCGCCGGCAGGGGTCCAATGTGTCCCTACTGGACTTGAGAAAAGCATACTTGCAGGTCCGGATCGGCGAGGCGATGTGGCCTTTCCAGACAGTGATGTTTTCCGGGAAGAGATACTGTCTTACGCGACTCGGATTTGGGCTAAACGTAGCACCCCAGATAATGAAGGCTATCGTCAATGCCGTGTTGTCACAAGAAGAATGGATCAGAAAGGGAACATCGGCGTACATTGATGATATATACGTGAACGAAGATATCGTGTCATCTTCGCGCGTAAGATCCAAACTTGCCGAGTTTGGTCTAAACTGCAAGGACTCTGAGCGGCTTGAGGATGGCGCCCTCGTATTGGGCTTGAGCGTTCAAGAGGAGCGAGGGATCCTGAAGTGGAGGCGTGGAACCGCAGTTCTCGACGTACCCGACGTTTACACAAGACGTGCCGTGTTCTCCCTGTGCGGAAAACTTGTGGGGCACCTTCCAGTATGCGGATGGGTTCGTGCGGCGACAGGCGTCATAAAAAGGAGGGCAAATGCGGTCACCAAAGGCTGGAACGGTGAGATAACCGACGAACTATTGGTTCGAATGTTAAAGGAGACCGTCGCTAGTGTGCAAAAGAATGACCCCGCCACAGGGGACTGGTGCTTGCAGGGAGACGAACTGAGCGTGTGGGTGGACGCAAGTTCTCTAGCGATCGGTGTAGTTTTGGAGAAAGATGGGGCCGTAGTTTAGGATGCCTGCTGGCTGCGACCGGCGAATGATGCTGCCCATATCAACTTGGCAGAACTCGACGCTGTAATAAAGGGCATTAACCTGGCAATTCAATGGGAAGTGAAGAAACTGCGTGTGCACACTGACTCACTTTGCGTGCACCACTGGGTGTCGGACACACTCACGAGCAAGGCCAGGGCACGCACCAAGGCAGGCAGCGAAATGCTGATAAGACGGAGGCTGGAGACTGTGAAAAAAACTGGTGACGGAGTACAACCTGTCCGTAGACGTAGTGCTCGTCACCTCGGACTACAACCTCGCCGACAAGCTCACTCGGGTACCACGGAGATGGTATGAGGCTATGAAGAAAGAAGCTAAGCCATTGCCTCTGTGTGCTGCCTCCGTCGAGGAGGACGAAATCAGGAAGATACATCACGACAGTGGGCACCCCGGAGTACAACGGACCTACTACTTTGTGAAGTAGGCTAGACCATCAATACTAAAAAGCGCAGTAAGAGCAGTGGTCAGGGAGTGCCAAACGTGCCAGTCCATCGACCCCGCCTCAGCCAGATGGCGGAAAGGACAGCTGGGAGTGGACGCGACTTGGAGTCGGTTGGGTATGGATATAACCCACTACGGCAGCCAACACTTCCTCACGCTGATAGACTGCGGGCCAACGAGGTTCGCGATTTGGCGCCAATTAGCGAGGCAGGATTCCACCAGTGTCATCCACGAATTGGAATCCATATTCTACAAAAGGGGGCCGCCTGAGGAGATCCTCACGGATAACGACACGGCGTTCTGCAGCAGGGAATTTAGGCATTTTATGGACACCGATGCGCGTATGTGCCGAGCGGCAACGGCATAGCGGAGCGGTTTCACCGAACCGTGAAGAGGATCGCGGCCAGGAAGAAGTGTACGATCGCGGAGGCGGTTTACAGATACAACACAACGCCTAAGGACGCCGTGACTAGCGGCAGTGCGCCCGCTGATGCGATTCATCACTACCACGTGCGCGTCAAGGACGTTGAAGTGTGTCTACCCGACCAACGAGAACCCCAGGGGACGTACCAAGTGGGAGACACCGTCTGGGTGAAGCCACCCGGCGGCCGGTGCACCAGCAGCTTTTGGAGGGGGCAGGTCACCGGCGTCATCAGTGAACAGGCCATACTAGTCGATGATACTCCGCGCCACGTAAGGGATGTCCGGCCCGCTCTAAGCGCTGACCAATCGGCGAGCAGTGGAAGTAGCGAGTCATCCGACGATGAGCGATGGATCCAACCCGTGCCCCACGAACCTGGTGACTCAACTGCGAGCAGTGGAAGGAGCGAGTCATCCGACGATGAGCGATGGATCCAACCTGTGCCCCACGAATCTGATGACTCAACTGCGAGCTCTAATGCTGATGCTGATGCTTCCGATGCCACTTCTGAGAGCTCCGATGAGGAAGTCCCGGCAATACCCCTCCGCAGGAGTGCTCGAATCAAACGGCCACGTCCGCCGTGTCACGTATGTGATCTGGAGACCAGGGGGGAGTGTGAGACTAACCGTAGCCATCGGCGCAAGAGAGTCCGTGTGTGCCTGGCGTGCGGGGTGGTGGCTGATCCTATGGTCGGGGCAGCGGAAGAAAGAGTTTCAAGATGGCGCCTGCCTGCTTTTATTAGAGACGGAATCTCGCAGGATCGCGCGAGATCTCGCGGGGATGCAAATTAGCTAGGCCATCTTGAGGAATAAAAATCGGTCCATTGGAGGTGCGAGGCAGTCGGGTTCTGACGTTCGTGGCGATCAGTACAGTGACCGTTGGGTTCCGTTAGTGACCGTTGGGTTCCGTTTCTATTCGTGCAGTCAGCTGAGCTTTGTTAGTTACCTTCGCGCCGTGGCTGTCATTGTTTGTTGGTTCGCTTTGTGTTGCCGTGGTTCTTCAGTGAAACGCTTCGTCACCCACGACGAGACTCCCCGTCTCCTACACAAGATACCCTTACACACGTATTGCTCCGGCCGCCAGGTTGCCAAGTAATCCTTCATGTATGGCTCCTTTTATGAATGTCGTTTGCGTCTCGTGTATTTATGTTTGGGTTGGCGTATTCGTAATCGTGTACTTTAGCTAATTCGTCGAGTTTGTTTACTAGTTGGGCTTTTTCTTCTTTTCTAGATCTGTGCCTGGGCCGAGAAAGTTGTATCCTGGTAAAGTCCAATCTGTTGGTTTTGATAGTTTTCCTCTTGTGGTGTTGATTCGTTGCCGGTAGACATTTGAATGTTATTGTATTGTTCTATTTATATCTATTATTTATCTATTTATAAGCACTATCTTCCGCAGACGATTTCGCCTGTCCAATCACATCTTGTTACGTCATTAGTTTAGCTCCGCCTTTTGATAAGACAATTCAATTCAATAAAGTAGGCGGAGCTAAACTAATGACGTAACAATATGTGATTGGACAGGCGAAATCCTAATCTACTTTAGATACATTTACAAAAAAACAATCTCATCAAAACAAATAGAAATAACGTTTTAGATGCCCTCCATGGTACAAATAGACAACCGAACGGACAGACTAAGAGAAATATAATGTAATATAAGATAGATAGATAGATAGATAGATAGATAGATAACGAGTTAGACAGATAGCTAGATGCAGAGTAACGCATACGTCGAAGTGTGGTCTTAGAAAAAAAAGTGAAAGTTTTTAAGAGTACGAGAAAAATATATATTAGTGATAAGACGATCCCAATTTTTTTCCCGATTCCGATACAATTATCGATTCCATAATAAATTCCCGAATCCGATACAATTACCGATTCCGATTCTGATTCTTTATAAATATCTAAATATTCAACTATAAAGTTGCTATTGTTTCCCGATTACTGTAAAAAGACATGTTTAATGTGAATATATTTTTTCAAACGTAAAAAAAAAAAAAAAAGAATACTTGTGGGGGTTATCTATAGCTTTTCGTTTTACTGGTGGTTTAAAATCAATAAATATTTATTATTTTATGATTGCTACCAACAATAGAAAATTTTGTTTTAAACAAAATCAATTAAAAAAGATAATAATAATAATAATAATAATAATAATAATAATAATAATAATAATAATAATAATAATAACCCCCCCCAAACATTTGTGGCATCGGAAAATGCACATTTTTTTTCTCCGATTCCAATACCGATTCCGATACCCCAAATGTTTCGATTTTTCCGATTCTCAATTCCGACTCTCATTTCGACACACACACACACACACACACACACACACACACACACACACACACACACACATCTATACATCTTTCTCTCTCCCTCCCCCCCCTCTCTCTCTCTCTCTCTATATATATATATATATATATATATATATATATATATACATATATATATATATATCTAGAGAGAGAGAGAGAGAGAGAGAGAGAGAGAGAGAGAGAGAGAGAGAGAGAGAGTGAAAGAGAAGGAGTTATACACAGAGCGAACGACATATTGGGGAGGGGAAAGAAGAGACCAACGCGATGAAAAAAGAAAAATCCCATTAAATGTCTGTCATCGGGTCTTCATAAGCTTAATTGGCTATTCGAAAATATGCCAATCACGCATGTGCAAATAATCCGTCAATTAAAACAGAAGTGAATATTTTCAAATTATATTCTCGATATTCCTTTTTATTCTGGATTATTTTCTTTTTGTATCGTCTTAAATAGAGCGCCGACTCTCAATGCGCCTTCAGTATCTTTTATTATTCTTCATATCAGTCAATGGTACCAGTGGCTTTATTGGACTTCACTATTGTTATGGGTAAATGCTTTCCTCGCTGTGATCCCTTTTGTGGTTCTTATCTCCTTGCCAGCGGGAAAATGTATCACAAGGGTCGGAAAGTGGGATTAAAGAGCTAGTGTTCTAGAAAAAGGGTACTAATCTGCAAAAGATGCCTGGGCAACCCCGTCTGTATTCGCCGCTAGAGGCGCCTCAGACGATTAGCAATAAACCAACCTCTTCTCAAAGATAGAAGGCAAAGCCTGGGAGTGTGGATCTCTTAAAACGACACAGTATCAGCAATACATCGCAGTCAATAGGGAAAAGAGCATTTCAAGAATGACACAGACGAATTCTCACGAGAATGAAGCGCGGAATATTCTGTGTAGCTTAATTGCCATATATATATAAAAACTCTTTTTTTCTTTTGTTTACTGCAATTTTTTTCACAGAATGCAAGGACATATGCTCTTTAAAAATTCGTTTATTTATTATGCAAGCAAACAATTGTTTCTACTCGTACTAATATATTATTATGCAAGCAAACAATTGTTTCTACTCGTACTAATATATTATTATGCAAGCAAGCAATTGTTTCTACTCGTACTAATATATTATTATGCAAGCAAACAATTGTTTCTACTCGTACTAATATATTATTATGCAAGCAAATAACTGTTTCTACTCGTACTAATATATTATTATGCAAGCAAAAAATTGTTTCTACTCGTACTAATATATTATTATGCAAGCAAACAACTGTTTCTACTCGTACTAATATATTATTTTGCAAGCAAACAACTGTTTCTACTCGTACTAATATATTATTATGCAAGCAAACAATTGTTTCTACTCGTACTAATATATTATTATGCAAGCAAACAATTGTTTCTACTCGTACTAATATATTATTATGCAAGCAAAAAATTGTTTCTACTCGTACTAATATATTATTATGCAAGCAAACAATTGTTTCTACTCGTACTAATATATTATTATGCAAGCAAACAATTGTTTCTACTCGTACTAATATATTATTATGCAAGCAAAAAATTGTTTCTACTCGTACTAATATATTATTATGCAAGCAAACAATGGTTTCTACTCGTACTAATATATTATTATGCAAGCAAACAACTGTTTCTACTCGTACGAATATATTATTATGCAAGCAAAAAATTGTTTCTACTCGTACTAATATATTATTATGCAAGCAAAAAATTGTTTCTACTCGTACTAATATATTATTATGCAAGCAAAAAATTGTTTCTACTCGTACTAATATATTATTATGCAAGCAAACAACTGTTTCTACTCGTACTAATATATTATTATGCAAGCAAAAAATTGTTTCTACTCGTACTAATATATTATTATGCAAGCCAACAATTGTTTCTACTCGTACTAATATATTATTATGCAAGCAAGAAATTGTTTCTACTAGTACTAATATATTATTATGCAAGCAAAAAATTGTTTCTACTCGTACTAATATATTATTATGCAAGCAAACAATTGTTTCTACTCGTACTAATATATTATTATGCAAGCAAAAAATTGTTTCTACTCGTACTAATATATTATTATGCAAGCAAACAACTGTTTCTACTCGTACTAATATATTATTATGCAAGCAAAAAATTGTTTCTACTCGTACTAATATATTATTATGCAAGCAAAAAATTGTTTCTACTCGTACTAATATATTATTATGCAAGCAAAAAATTGTTTCTACTCGTACTAATATATTATTATGCAAGCAAACAACTGTTTCTACTCGTACTAATATATTATTATGCAAGCAAAAAATAGTTTCTACTCGTACTAATATATTATTATGCAAGCAAAAAATTGTTTCTACTCGTACTAATATATTATTATGCAAGCAAAAAATTGTTTCTACTCGTACTAATATATTATTATGCAAGCAAACAACTGTTTCTACTCGTACTAATATATTATTATGCAAGCAAAAAATTGTTTCTACTCGTACTAATATATTATTATGCAAGCAAACAATTGTTTCTACTCGTACTACTATATTATTATGCAAGCAAACAATTGTTTCTACTCGTACTAATATATTATTATGTAAGCAAAAAATTGTTTCTACTCGTACTAATATATTATTATGCAAGCAAACAATTGTTTCTACTCGTACTAATATATTATTATGCAAGCAAAAAATTGTTTCTACTCGTACTAATATATTATTATGCAAGCAAAAAATTGTTTCTACTCGTACTAATATATTATTATGCAAGCAAAAAATTGTTTCTACTCGTACTAATATATTATTATGCAAGCAAAAAATTGTTTCTACTCGTACTAATATATTATTATGCAAGCAAAAAATTGTTTCTACTCGTACTAATATATTATTATGCAAGCAAACAATTGTTTCTACTCGTACTAATATATTATTATGCAAGCAAAAAATTGTTTCTACTCGTACTAATATATTATTATGCAAGCAAAAAATTGTTTCTACTCGTACTAATATATTATTATGCAAGCAAACAATTGTTTCTACTAGTACTAATATATTATTATGCAAGCAAACAATTGTTTCTACTCGTACTAATATATTATTATGCAAGCAAAAAATTGTTTCTACTCGTACTAATATATTATTATGCAAGCAAAAAATTGTTTCTACTCGTACTAATATATTATTATGCAAGCAAACAATTGTTTCTACTCGTACTAATATATTATTATGCAAGCAAACAATTGTTTCTACTCGTACTAATATATTATTATGCAAGCAAAAAATTGTTTCTACTCGTACTAATATATTATTATGCAAGCAAACAATTGTTTCTACTCGTACTAATATATTATTATGCAAGCAAACAATTGTTTCTACTCGTACTAATATATTATTATGCAAGCAAACAATTGTTTCTACTCGTACTAATATATTATTATGCAAGCAAACAATTGTTTCTACCCGTACTAATATATTATTATGCAAGCAAACAATTGTTTCTACTCGTACTAATATATTATTATGCAAGCAAAAAATTGTTTCTACTCGTACTAATATATTATTATGCAAGCAAAAAATTGTTTCTACTCGTACTAATATATTATTATGCAAGCAAACAATTGTTTCTACTCGTACTAATATATTATTATGCAAGCAAAAAATTGTTTCTACTCGTACTAATATATTATTATGCAAGCAAACAATTGTTTCTACTCGTACTAATATATTATTATGCAAGCAAAAAATTGTTTCTACTCGTACTAATATATTATTATGCAAGCAAACAATTGTTTCTACTCGTACTAATATATTATTATGCAAGCAAAAACTGTTTCTACTCGTACTAATATATTATTATGCAAGCAAACAACTGTTTCTACTCGTACTAATATATTATTATGCAAGCAAACAATTGTTTCTACTCGTACTAATATATTATTATGCAAGCAAACAATTGTTTCTACTCGTACTAATATATTATTATGCAAGCAAACAATTGTTTCTACTCGTACTAATATATTATTATGCAAGCAAACAATTGTTTCTACTCGTACTAATATATTATTATGCAAGCAAACAATGGTTTCTACTCGTACTAATATATTATTATGCAAGCAAACAATTGTTTCTACTCGTACTAATATATTATTATGCAAGCAAACAATTGTTTCTACTCGTACTAATATATTATTATGCAAGCAAACAATTGTTTCTACTCGTACTAATATATTATTATGCAAGCAAACAATTGTTTCTACTCGTACTAATATATTATTATGCAAGCAAACAATTGTTTCTACTCGTACTAATATATTATTATGCAAGCAAAAAATTGTTTCTACTCGTACTAATATATTATTATGCAAGCAAACAATTGTTTCTACTCGTACTAATATATTATTATGTAAGCAAAAAATTGTTTCTTCCGGTACTAATATATTATTATGCAAGCAAACAATTGTTTCTACTCGTACTAATATATTATTATGCAAGCAAACAATTGTTTCTACTCATACTAATATATTATTATGCAAGCAAACAATTGTTTCTACTAGTACTAATATATTATTATGCAAGCAAACAATTGTTTCTACTCGTACTAATATATTATTATCCAAGCAAACAATTGTTTCTAATCGTACTAATATATTATTATGTAAGCAAAAAATTGTTTCTACTCGTACTAATATATTATTATGCAAGCAAAAAATTGTTTCTACTCGTACTAATATATTATTATGCAAGCAAACAATTGTTTCTACTCGTACTAATATATTATTATGCAAGCAAACAATTGTTTCTACTCGTACTAATATATTATTATGCAAGCAAACAATTGTTTCTACTCGTACTAATATATTATTATACAAGCAAACAATTGTTTCTACTAGTACTAATATATTATTATGCAAGCAAACAATTGTTTCTACTCGTACTACTATATTATTATTCAAGCAAAAAATTGTTTCTACTCGTACTAATATATTATTATGCAAGCAAAAAATTGTTTCTACTCGTACTAATATATTATTATGCAAGCAAACAATTGTTTCTACTCGTACTAATATATTATTATGCAAGCAAAAAATTGTTTCTACTAGTACTAATATATTATTATGCAAGCAAACAATTGTTTCTACTCGTACTAATATATTATTATGCAAGCAAACCATTGTTTCTACTCGTACTAATATATTATTATGCAAGCAAACAATTGTTTCTACTCGTACTAATATATTATTATGCAAGCAAACAATTGTTTCTACTCGTACTAATATATTATTATGCAAGCAAAAAATTTTTTCTACTCGTACTAATATATTATTATGCAAGCAAACAATTGTTTCTACTCGTACTAATATATTATTATGCAAGCAAAAAATTTTTTCTACTCGTACTAATATATTATTATGCAAGCAAACCATTGTTTCTACTCGTACTAATATATTATTATGCAAGCAAACCATTGTTTCTACTCGTACTAATATATTATTATGCAAGCAAACAATTGTTTCTACTCGTACTAATATATTATTATGCAAGCAAACAATTGTTTCTACTCGTACTAATATATTATTATGCAAGCAAACCATTGTTTCTACTCGTACTAATATATTATTATGCAAGCAAACAATTGTTTCTACTCGTACTAATATATTATTATGCAAGCAAACAATTGTTTCTACTCGTACTAATATATTATTATGCAAGCAAAAAATTGTTTCTACTAGTACTAATATATTATTATGCAAGCAAAAAACTGTTTCTACTCGTACTAATATATTATTATGCAAGCAAACCATTGTTTCTACTCGTACTAATATATTATTATCCAAGCAAACAATTGTTTCTACTCGTACTAATATATTATTATGCAAGCAAACAATTGTTTCTACTCGTACTAATATATTATTATGCAAGCAAACAATTGTTTCTACTCGTACTAATATATTATTATGCAAGCAAAAAATTGTTTCTACTCGTACTAATATATTATTATGCAAGCAAACAATTGTTTCTACTCGTACTAATATATTATTATGCAAGCAAAAAATTGTTTCTACTCGTACTAATATATTATTATGCAAGCAAACAATTGTTTCTACTCGTACTAATATATTATTATGCAAGCAAAAAATTGTTTCTACTCGTACTAATATATTATTATGCAAGCAAAAAATTGTTTCTACTCGTACTAATATATTATTATGCAAGCAAAAAATTGTTTCTACTCGTACTAATATATTATTATGCAAGCAAAAAATTGTTTCTACTCGTACTAATATATTATTATGCAAGCAAACAATTGTTTCTACTCGTACTAATATATTATTATGCAAGCAAAAAATTGTTTCTACTCGTACTAATATATTATTATGCAAGCAAAAAATTGTTTCTACTCGTACTAATATATTATTATGCAAGCAAAAAATTGTTTCTACTCGTACTAATATATTATTATGCAAGCAAAAAATTGTTTCTACTCGTACTAATATATTATTATGCAAGCAAACAATTGTTTCTACTCGTACTAATATATTATTATGCAAGCAAAAAATTGTTTCTACTCGTACTAATATATTATTATGCAAGCAAACAATTGTTTCTACTCGTACTAATATATTATTATGCAAGCAAAAAATTGTTTCTACTCGTACTAATATATTATTATGCAAGCAAAAAATTGTTTCTACTCGTACTAATATATTATTATGCAAGCAAACAATTGTTTCTACTCGTACTAATATATTATTATGCAAGCAAAAAATTGTTTCTACTAGTACTAATATATTATTATGCAAGCAAACAACTGTTTCTACTCGTACTAATATATTATTATGCAAGCAAACAATTGTTTCTACTAGTACTAATATATTATTATGCAAGCAAACAATTGTTTCTACTCGTACTAATATATTATTATGCAAGCAAACCATTGTTTCTACTCGTACTAATATATTATTATGCAAGCAAACAATTGTTTCTACTCGTACTAATATATTATTATGCAAGCAAACCATTGTTTCTACTCGTACTAATATATTATTATGCAAGCAAACCATTGTTTCTACTCGTACTAATATATTATTATGCAAGCAAACCATTGTTTCTACTCGTACTAATATATTATTATGCAAGCAAACAATTGTTTCTACTCGTACTAATATATTATTATGCAAGCAAACCATTGTTTCTACTCGTACTAATATATTATTATGCAAGCAAACAATTGTTTCTACTCGTACTAATATATTATTATGCAAGCAAACCATTGTTTCTACTCGTACTAATATATTATTATGCAAGCAAACAATTGTTTCTACTCGTACTAATATATTATTATGCAAGCAAACCATTGTTTCTACTCGTACTAATATATTATTATGCAAGCAAACCATTGTTTCTACTCGTACTAATATATTATTATGCAAGCAAACAATTGTTTCTACTCGTACTAATATATTATTATGCAAGCAAAAAATTGTTTCTACTAGTACTAATATATTATTATGCAAGCAAACAATTGTTTCTACTCGTACTAATATATTATTATGCAAGCAAACCATTGTTTCTACTCGTACTAATATATTATTATGCAAGCAAACAATTGTTTCTACTCGTACTAATATATTATTATGCAAGCAAACCATTGTTTCTACTCGTACTAATATATTATTATGCAAGCAAACCATTGTTTCTACTCGTACTAATATATTATTATGCAAGCAAACCATTGTTTCTACTCGTACTAATATATTATTATGCAAGCAAACAATTGTTTCTACTCGTACTAATATATTATTATGCAAGCAAACCATTGTTTCTACTCGTACTAATATATTATTATGCAAGCAAACCATTGTTTCTACTCGTACTAATATATTATTATGCAAGCAAACAATTGTTTCTACTCGTACTAATATATTATTATGCAAGCAAACCATTGTTTCTACTCGTACTAATATATTATTATGCAAGCAAACAATTGTTTCTACTCGTACTAATATATTATTATGCAAGCAAACCATTGTTTCTACTCGTACTAATATATTATTATGCAAGCAAACAATTGTTTCTACTCGTACTAATATATTATTATGCAAGCAAACCATTGTTTCTACTCGTACTAATATATTATTATGCAAGCAAACCATTGTTTCTACTCGTACTAATATATTATTATGCAAGCAAACAATTGTTTCTACTCGTACTAATATATTATTATGCAAGCAAACAATTGTTTCTACTCGTACTAATATATTATTATGCAAGCAAACCATTGTTTCTACTCGTACTAATATATTATTATGCAAGCAAACAATTGTTTCTACTCGTACTAATATATTATTATGCAAGCAAACCATTGTTTCTACTCGTACTAATATATTATTATGCAAGCAAACCATTGTTTCTACTCGTACTAATATATTATTATGCAAGCAAACCATTGTTTCTACTCGTACTAATATATTATTATGCAAGCAAACCATTGTTTCTACTCGTACTAATATATTATTATGCAAGCAAACAATTGTTTCTACTCGTACTAATATATTATTATGCAAGCAAACCATTGTTTCTACTCGTACTAATATATTATTATGCAAGCAAACAATTGTTTCTACTCGTACTAATATATTATTATGCAAGCAAACCATTGTTTCTACTCGTACTAATATATTATTATGCAAGCAAACAATTGTTTCTACTCGTACTAATATATTATTATGCAAGCAAACAATTGTTTCTACTCGTACTAATATATTATTATGCAAGCAAAAAATTGTTTCTACTCGTACTAATATATTATTATGCAAGCAAAAAATTGTTTCTACTCGTACTAATATATTATTATGCAAGCAAACAATTGTTTCTACTCGTACTAATATATTATTATGCAAGCAAAAAATTGTTTCTACTCGTACTAATATATTATTATGCAAGCAAAAAATTGTTTCTACTCGTACTAATATATTATTATGCAAGCAAAAAATTTTTTCTACTAGTACTAATATATTATTATGCAAGCAAACAATTGTTTCTACTCGTACTAATATATTATTATGCAAGCAAAAACTTGTTTCTACTCGTACTAATATATTATTATGCAAGCAAAAAATTGTTTCTACTCGTACTAATATATTATTATGCAAGCAAAAAATTGTTTCTACTAGTACTAATATATTATTATGCAAGCAAACAATTGTTTCTACTCGTACTAATATATTATTATGCAAGCAAACCATTGTTTCTACTCGTACTAATATATTATTATGCAAGCAAACAATTGTTTCTACTCGTACTAATATATTATTATGCAAGCAAACAATTGTTTCTACTCGTACTAATATATTATTATGCAAGCAAAAAATTTTTTCTACTCGTACTAATATATTATTATGCAAGCAAACCATTGTTTCTACTCGTACTAATATATTATTATGCAAGCAAACAATTGTTTCTACTCGTACTAATATATTATTATGCAAGCAAACAATTGTTTCTACTCGTACTAATATATTATTATGCAAGCAAACAATTGTTTCTACTCGTACTAATATATTATTATGCAAGCAAAAAATTGTTTCTACTAGTACTAATATATTATTATGCAAGCAAAAAACTGTTTCTACTCGTACTAATATATTATTATGCAAGCAAACCATTGTTTCTACTCGTACTAATATATTATTATGCAAGCAAACAATTGTTTCTACTCGTACTAATATATTATTATGCAAGCAAACAATTGTTTCTACTCGTACTAATATATTATTATGCAAGCAAAAAATTGTTTCTACTAGTACTAATATATTATTATGCAAGCAAAAAACTGTTTCTACTCGTACTAATATATTATTATGCAAGCAAACCATTGTTTCTACTCGTACTAATATATTATTATGCAAGCAAACAATTGTTTCTACTCGTACTAATATATTATTATGCAAGCAAACAATTGTTTCTACTCGTACTAATATATTATTATGCAAGCAAAAAATTGTTTCTACTCGTACTAATATATTACTATGCAAGCAAACAATTGTTTCTACTCGTACTAATATATTATTATGCAAGCAAAAAATTGTTTCTACTCGTACTAATATATTATTATGCAAGCAAACAATTGTTTCTACTCGTACTAATATATTATTATGCAAGCAAACCATTGTTTCTACTCGTACTAATATATTATTATGCAAGCAAACAATTGTTTCTACTCGTACTAATATATTATTATGCAAGCAAACAATTGTTTCTACTCGTACTAATATATTATTATGCAAGCAAAAAATTTTTTCTACTCGTACTAATATATTATTATGCAAGCAAACCATTGTTTCTACTCGTACTAATATATTATTATGCAAGCAAACCATTGTTTCTACTCGTACTAATATATTATTATGCAAGCAAACAATTGTTTCTACTCGTACTAATATATTATTATGCAAGCAAACAATTGTTTCTACTCGTACTAATATATTATTATGCAAGCAAACAATTGTTTCTACTAGTACTAATATATTATTATGCAAGCAAACAATTGTTTCACTCGTACTAATATATTATTATGCAAGCAAACAATTGTTTCTACTCGTACTAATATATTATTATGCAAGCAAAAAATTGTTTCTACTCGTACTAATATATTATTATGCAAGCAAACCATTGTTTCAACTCGTACTAATATATTATTATGCAAGCAAACAATTGTTTCTACTCGTACTAATATATTATTATGCAAGCAAACAATTGTTTCTACTCGTACTAATATATTATTATGCAAGCAAACCATTGTTTCTACTCGTACTAATATATTATTATGCAAGCAAACCATTGTTTCTACTCGTACTAATATATTATTATGCAAGCAAACCATTGTTTCTACTCGTACTAATATATTATTATGCAAGCAAACAATTGTTTCTACTCGTACTAATATATTATTATGCAAGCAAACCATTGTTTCTACTCGTACTAATATATTATTATGCAAGCAAACAATTGTTTCTACTCGTACTAATATATTATTATGCAAGCAAACAATTGTTTCTACTCGTACTAATATATTATTATGCAAGCAAACAATTGTTTCTACTCGTACTAATATATTATTATGCAAGCAAAAAATTGTTTCTACTAGTACTAATATATTATTATGCAAGCAAAAAACTGTTTCTACTCGTACTAATATATTATTATGCAAGCAAACCATTGTTTCTACTCGTACTAATATATTATTATGCAAGCAAACAATTGTTTCTACTCGTACTAATATATTATTATGCAAGCAAAAAATTGTTTCTACTCGTACTAATATATTATTATGCAAGCAAAAAATTGTTTCTACTCGTACTAATATATTATTATGCAAGCAAACAATTGTTTCTACTCGTACTAATATATTATTATGCAAGCAAAAAATTGTTTCTACTCGTACTAATATATTATTATGCAAGCAAACAATTGTTTCTACTCGTACTAATATATTATTATGCAAGCAAACCATTGTTTCTACTCGTACTAATATATTATTATGCAAGCAAACAATTGTTTCTACTCGTACTAATATATTATTATGCAAGCAAAAAATTTTTTCTACTCGTACTAATATATTATTATGCAAGCAAACCATTGTTTCTACTCGTACTAATATATTATTATGCAAGCAAACCATTGTTTCTACTCGTACTAATATATTATTATGCAAGCAAACAATTGTTTCTACTCGTACTAATATATTATTATGCAAGCAAACAATTGTTTCTACTCGTACTAATATATTATTATGCAAGCAAACAATTGTTTCTACTAGTACTAATATATTATTATGCAAGCAAACAATTGTTTCTACTCGTACTAATATATTATTATGCAAGCAAACAATTGTTTCTACTCGTACTAATATATTATTATGCAAGCAAAAAATTGTTTCTACTCGTACTAATATATTATTATGCAAGCAAACCATTGTTTCTACTCGTACTAATATATTATTATGCAAGCAAACAATTGTTTCTACTCGTACTAATATATTATTATGCAAGCAAACAATTGTTTCTACTCGTACTAATATATTATTATGCAAGCAAACCATTGTTTCTACTCGTACTAATATATTATTATGCAAGCAAACCATTGTTTCTACTCGTACTAATATATTATTATGCAAGCAAACCATTGTTTCTACTCGTACTAATATATTATTATGCAAGCAAACAATTGTTTCTACTCGTACTAATATATTATTATGCAAGCAAACCATTGTTTCTACTCGTACTAATATATTATTATGCAAGCAAACAATTGTTTCTACTCGTACTAATATATTATTATGCAAGCAAACAATTGTTTCTACTCGTACTAATATATTATTATGCAAGCAAACAATTGTTTCTACTCGTACTAATATATTATTATGCAAGCAAAAAATTGTTTCTACTAGTACTAATATATTATTATGCAAGCAAAAAACTGTTTCTACTCGTACTAATATATTATTATGCAAGCAAACCATTGTTTCTACTCGTACTAATATATTATTATGCAAGCAAACAATTGTTTCTACTCGTACTAATATATTATTATGCAAGCAAACAATTGTTTCTACTCGTACTAATATATTATTATGCAAGCAAACCATTGTTTCTACTCGTACTAATATATTATTATGCAAGCAAACAATTGTTTCTACTCGTACTAATATATTATTATGCAAGCAAAAAACTGTTTCTACTCGTACTAATATATTATTATGCAAGCAAACAATTGTTTCTACTCGTACTAATATATTATTATGCAAGCAAAAAATTGTTTCTACTAGTACTAATATATTATTATGCAAGCAAAAAATTGTTTCTACTCGTACTAATATATTATTATGCAAGCAAACCATTGTTTCTACTCGTACTAATATATTATTATGCAAGCAAAAAATTGTTTCTACTCGTACTAATATATTATTATGCAAGCAAACAATTGTTTCTACTCGTACTAATATATTATTATGCAAGCAAAAAACTGTTTCTACTCGTACTAATATATTATTATGCAAGCAAACAATTGTTTCTACTCGTACTAATATATTATTATGCAAGCAAAAAATTGTTTCTACTAGTACTAATATATTATTATGCAAGCAAAAAACTGTTTCTACTCGTACTAATATATTATTATGCAAGCAAACCATTGTTTCTACTCGTACTAATATATTATTATGCAAGCAAAAAATTGTTTCTACTCGTACTAATATATTATTATGCAAGCAAACAATTGTTTCTACTCGTACTAATATATTATTATGCAAGCAAAAAACTGTTTCTACTCGTACTAATATATTATTATGCAAGCAAACAATTGTTTCTACTCGTACTAATATATTATTATGCAAGCAAAAAATTGTTTCTACTCGTACTAATATATTATTATGCAAGCAAAAAACTGTTTCTACTCGTACTAATATATTATTATGCAAGCAAACCATTGTTTCTACTCGTACTAATATATTATTATGCAAGCAAAAAATTGTTTCTACTCGTACTAATATATTATTATGCAAGCAAACAATTGTTTCTACTCGTACTAATATATTATTATGCAAGCAAAAAACTGTTTCTACTCGTACTAATATATTATTATGCAAGCAAACAATTGTTTCTACTCGTACTAATATATTATTATGCAAGCAAAAAATTGTTTCTACTAGTACTAATATATTATTATGCAAGCAAAAAACTGTTTCTACTCGTACTAATATATTATTATGCAAGCAAACCATTGTTTCTACTCGTACTAATATATTATTATGCAAGCAAAAAATTGTTTCTACTCGTACTAATATATTATTATGCAAGCAAACAATTGTTTCTACTCGTACTAATATATTATTATGCAAGCAAAAAACTGTTTCTACTCGTACTAATATATTATTATGCAAGCAAACCATTGTTTCTACTCGTACTAATATATTATTATGCAAGCAAAAAATTGTTTCTACTCGTACTAATATATTATTATGCAAGCAAAAAACTGTTTCTACTCGTACTAATATATTATTATGCAAGCAAACCATTGTTTCTACTCGTACTAATATATTATTATGCAAGCAAAAAATTGTTTCTACTAGTACTAATATATTATTATGCAAGCAAAAAACTGTTTCTACTCGTACTAATATATTATTATGCAAGCAAACCATTGTTTCTACTCGTACTAATATATTATTATGCAAGCAAAAAATTGTTTCTACTCGTACTAATATATTATTATGCAAGCAAACAATTGTTTCTACTCGTACTAATATATTATTATGCAAGCAAAAAACTGTTTCTACTCGTACTAATATATTATTATGCAAGCAAACAATTGTTTCTACTCGTACTAATATATTATTATGCAAGCAAAAAATTGTTTCTACTAGTACTAATATATTATTATGCAAGCAAAAAACTGTTTCTACTCGTACTAATATATTATTATGCAAGCAAAAAATTGTTTCTACTCGTACTAATATATTATTATGCAAGCAAAAAACTGTTTCTACTCGTACTAATATATTATTATGCAAGCAAACAATTGTTTCTACTCGTACTAATATATTATTATGCAAGCAAAAAATTGTTTCTACTCGTACTAATATATTATTATGCAAGCAAACAATTGTTTCTACTCGTACTAATATATTATTATGCAAGCAAACAATTGTTTCTACTCGTACTAATATATTATTATGCAAGCAAACAATTGTTTCTACTCGTACTAATATATTATTATGCAAGCAAAAAATTGTTTCTACTCGTACTAATATATTATTATGCAAGCAAACAATTGTTTCTACTCGTACTAATATATTATTATGCAAGCAAACAATTGTTTCTACTCGTACTAATATATTATTATGCAAGCAAACAATTGTTTCTACTCGTACTAATATATTATTATGCAAGCAAACAATTGTTTCTACTCGTACTAATATATTATTATGCAAGCAAACAATTGTTTCTACTCGTACTAATATATTATTATGCAAGCAAAAAATTGTTTCTACTAGTACTAATATATTATTATGCAAGCAAACAATTGTTTCTACTCGTACTAATATATTATTATGCAAGCAAACAATTGTTTCTACTCGTACTAATATATTATTATGCAAGCAAAAAATTGTTTCTACTCGTACTAATATATTATTATGCAAGCAAACAATTGTTTTTACTCGTACTAATATATTATAATGCAAGCAAAAAATTGTTTCTACTCGTACTAATATATTATAATGCAAGCAAAAAATTGTTTCTACTCGTACTAATATATTATTATGCAAGCAAAAAATTGTTTCTACTCGTACTAATATATTATTATGCAAGCAAACAATTGTTTCTACTCGTACTAATATATTATTATGCAAGCAAACAATTGTTTCTACTCGTACTAATATATTATTATGCAAGCAAACAATTGTTTCTACTCGTACTAATATATTATTATGCAAGCAAAAAATTGTTTCTACTCGTACTAATATATTATTATGCAAGCAAAAAATTGTTTCTACTCGTACTAATATATTATTATGCAAGCAAAAAATTGTTTCTACTCGTACTAATATATTATTATGCAAGCAAACAATTGTTTCTACTCGTACTAATATATTATTATGCAAGCAAACAATTGTTTCTACTCGTACTAATATATTATTATGCAAGCAAAAAATTGTTTCTACTCGTACTAATATATTATTATGCAAGCAAAAAATGGTTTCTACTCGTACTAATATATTATTATGCAAGCAAAAAATTGTTTCTACTCGTACTAATATATTATTATGCAAGCAAACAATTGTTTCTACTCGTACTAATATATTATTATGCAAGCAAAAAATTGTTTCTACTAGTACTAATATATTATTATGCAAGCAAACCATTGTTTCTACTCGTACTAATATATTATTATGCAAGCAAAAAATTGTTTCTACTAGTACTAATATATTATTATGCAAGCAAACAATTGTTTCTACTCGTACTAATATATTATTATGCAAGCAAACAATTGTTTCTACTCGTACTAATATATTATTATGCAAGCAAAAAATTGTTTCTACTCGTACTAATATATTATTATGCAAGCAAACAATTGTTTCTACTCGTACTAATATATTATTATGCAAGCAAACAATTGTTTCTACTCGTACTAATATATTATTATGCAAGCAAACAATTGTTTCTACTCGTACTAATATATTATTATGCAAGCAAAAAATTGTTTCTACTCGTACTAATATATTATTATGCAAGCAAACCATTGTTTCTACTAGTACTAATATATTATTATGCAAGCAAACAATTGTTTCTACTCGTACTAATATATTATTATGCAAGCAAACAATTGTTTCTACTCGTACTAATATATTATTATGCAAGCAAAAAATTGTTTCTACTCGTACTAATATATTATTATGCAAGCAAACCATTGTTTCTACTAGTACTAATATATTATTATGCAAGCAAACAATTGTTTCTACTCGTACTAATATATTATTATGCAAGCAAACAATTGTTTCTACTCGTACTAATATATTATTATGCAAGCAAACAATTGTTTCTACTCGTACTAATATATTATTATGCAAGCAAACAATTGTTTCTACTCGTACTAATATATTATTATGCAAGCAAACAATTGTTTCTACTCGTACTAATATATTATTATGCAAGCAAAAAATTGTTTCTACTCGTACTAATATATTATTATGCAAGCAAAAAATTGTTTCTACTAGTACTAATATATTATTATGCAAGCAAACAATTGTTTCTACTCGTACTAATATATTATTATGCAAGCAAACAATTGTTTCTACTCGTACTAATATATTATTATGCAAGCAAACAATTGTTTCTACTCGTACTAATATATTATTATGCAAGCAAACAATTGTTTCTACTCGTACTAATATATTATTATGCAAGCAAACAATTGTTTCTACTCGTACTAATATATTATTATGCAAGCAAACAATTGTTTCTACTCGTACTAATATATTATTATGCAAGCAAAAAATTGTTTCTACTCGTACTAATATATTATTATGCAAGCAAACCATTGTTTCTACTAGTACTAATATATTATTATGCAAGCAAACAATTGTTTCTACTCGTACTAATATATTATTATGCAAGCAAACAATTGTTTCTACTCGTACTAATATATTATTATGCAAGCAAACAATTGTTTCTACTCGTACTAATATATTATTATGCAAGCAAACCATTGTTTCTACTCGTACTAATATATTATTATGCAAGCAAACAATTGTTTCTACTCGTACTAATATATTATTATGCAAGCAAACAATTGTTTCTACTCGTACTAATATATTATTATGCAAGCAAAAAATTGTTTCTACTAGTACTAATATATTATTATGCAAGCAAACAATTGTTTCTACTCGTACTAATATATTATTATGCAAGCAAACAATTGTTTCTACTCGTACTAATATATTATTATGCAAGCAAACAATTGTTTCTACTCGTACTAATATATTATTATGCAAGCAAACAATTGTTTCTACTCGTACTAATATATTATTATGCAAGCAAACAATTGTTTCTACTCGTACTAATATATTATTATGCAAGCAAAAAATTGTTTCTACTCGTACTAATATATTATTATGCAAGCAAAAAATTGTTTCTACTCGTACTAATATATTATTATGCAAGCAAACAATTGTTTCTACTCGTACTAATATATTATTATGCAAGCAAACAATTGTTTCTACTCGTACTAATATATTATTATGCAAGCAAACAATTGTTTCTACTCGTACTAATATATTATTATGCAAGCAAAAAATTGTTTCTACTCGTACTAATATATTATTATGCAAGCAAACCATTGTTTCTACTCGTACTAATATATTATTATGCAAGCCAACAATTGTTTCTACTCGTACTAATATATTATTATGCAAGCAAAAAATTGTTTCTACTAGTACTAATATATTATTATGCAAGCAAACAATTGTTTCTACTCGTACTAATATATTATTATGCAAGCAAACAATTGTTTCTACTCGTACTAATATATTATTATGCAAGCAAAAAATTGTTTCTACTCGTACTAATATATTATTATGCAAGCAAAAAATTGTTTCTACTCGTACTAATATATTATTATGCAAGCAAACAATTGTTTCTACTAGTACTAATATATTATTATGCAAGCAAATTATTGTTTCTACTCGTACTAATATATTATTATGCAAGCAAAAAATTGTTTCTACTAGTACTAATATATTATTATGCAAGCAAACAACTGTTTCTACTCGTACTAATATATTATTATGCAAGCAAAAAATTGTTTCTACTCGTACTAATATATTATTATGCAAGCAAACAATTGTTTCTACTCGTACTAATATATTATTATGCAAGCAAACAATTGTTTCTACTCGTACTAATATATTATTATGCAAGCAAAAAATTGTTTCTACTCGTACTAATATATTATTATGCAAGCAAAAAATTGTTTCTACTCGTACTAATATATTATTATGCAAGCAAAAAATTGTTTCTACTAGTACTAATATATTATTATGCAAGCAAACAACTGTTTCTACTCGTACTAATATATTATTATGCAAGCAAACAATTGTTTCTACTCGTACTAATATATTATTATGCAAGCAAACAATTGTTTCTACTCGTACTAATATATTATTATGCAAGCAAACAATTGTTTCTACTCGTACTAATATATTATTATGCAAGCAAAAAATTGTTTCTACTCGTACTAATATATTATTATGCAAGCAAAAAATTGTTTCTACTCGTACTAATATATTATTATGCAAGCAAAAAATTGTTTCTACTCGTACTAATATATTATTATGCAAGCAAACAATTGTTTCTACTCGTACTAATATATTATTATGCAAGCAAACAATTGTTTCTACTCGTACTAATATATTATTATGCAAGCAAACAATTGTTTCTACTCGTACTAATATATTATTATGCAAGCAAAAAATTGTTTCTACTCGTACTAATATATTATTATGCAAGCAAAAAATTGTTTCTACTCGTACTAATATATTATTATGCAAGCAAACAATTGTTTCTACTCGTACTAATATATTATTATGCAAGCAAACAATTGTTTCTACTCGTACTAATATATTATTATGCAAGCAAAAAATTGTTTCTACTCGTACTAATATATTATTATGCAAGCAAAAAATTGTTTCTACTCGTACTAATATATTATTATGCAAGCAAACAATTGTTTCTACTCGTACTAATATATTATTATGCAAGCAAAAAATTGTTTCTACTAGTACTAATATATTATTATGCAAGCAAACAATTGTTTCTACTCGTACTAATATATTATTATGCAAGCAAAAAATTGTTTCTACTCGTACTAATATATTATTATGCAAGCAAAAAATTGTTTCTACTCGTACTAATATATTATTATGCAAGCAAAATTTGTTTCTACTCGTACTAATATATTATTATGCAAGCAAACAATTGTTTCTACTCGTACTAATATATTATTATGCAAGCAAACAATTGTTTCTACTCGTACTAATATATCATTATGCAAGCAAACAATTGTTTCTACTAGTACTAATATATTATTATGCAAGCAAACAATTGTTTCTACTCGTACTAATATATATATATATATATATATATATATATATATATATATATATATATATATATATATATATATATATACAGTGGATGCAATAAGTATCTGACAAAGAGCACAAAGTTAATTTATTTTTGTTACACGAGAACAAAAGAAATAACAAAGTGCTATTTAAACGTATTTTTGTATTGATACGAAATTTAAATTCATGATACAAAAATACATTAGAATACCACTTTGTTATTGTTCTTGTTTTCGTGTAATAAAAATAAGTTAACTTTCCGATTTGCATCGGATACTTATTGCACCCACTGTAGGTTTCACAACGGGCTTCCGTCAGTACTAAAATATACACAAAAAACAAGAAGAGACCTCTACATGGGAATGATTTTCATACAAATCATCTGTTCATTTAGTATTAGAAGAATTTCTGTGAGTTATAACGCACTGTCATTACTTACCACGCACAAGCTATTTAATCAAATTTCATCGGTAGAAAGAACTTGTAAGTTTTAAGGCAAAATACTTTTTTATTAATACATTAAAGACACACACATATAATAAATATAACAATATTAAATGTGGTTTATTTAGCATTTATGATAGTTATAAAAAAGAAAGAAGAAAACCTATTTTATTCGCATTTAAAAGCGTTTTGAAAAACAGTTTATCTGTTTATTCTATAGTTTTAGTCGCGTGCAAGCGACTATATAAATCACTCCGTCGGTCAGTCGGTCGGCCTGACTGTCCGTAGCACTTTTGTGCTTGGCCTTTTTGGTTAAGATCAAAGGTCTGTTGGGAGTTGGTTTCCATTTCCCCTTCACTCCTCAAATTAAAAATCGGCCTTGTGCCTAATTTGATCGGTGGGGGAGCAAATAAATACCAACCTCACATATAAGACGTTGGTCAATGTAGGCGCAACCCTTCATACCTATTGTCACTATCTAGCTCCCCTACGCTCAGAGGAGCCGGTCCCCATTTCCCTTTCATTCCTCACATTTAAATCAGCCTTGTGCCTAATTAGCTCGGTGGGGGAGCAAATAAATACCAACCCTACATATAAGACCTTGGTCAATGTAGTGGCAACCCTTCATACCAATTGTCACTATCAAGTTCCCGTACTCCCCAAAGAGTTGGTCCCTATTTCCCCTTCACTCCTCACATTAAAAATCGGCCCCGTCCTAATTTGTTCGGTGGGGGAGCAAATAAATACCCTTTCTTGGCCGTTTGGCCAAGATCAAAGTGTAGTATCTGTTCCGACAGATACTGCTAGCAAAGATCATATGTGCGGGCAACCACACATATAAGACCTTGGCCAATTGTCACTATCTAGCTCATCTCCGTTTCCGCTTCATAGCTATCATTTAAAATCGGCCTTGTGCCTCATTTGCTCGGTGGGGGAGCAAATAAATACGAACACCACATATAAGACCTTGGTCAATGTAGGAGCAATCCTTCACACCAATTGTCACTATCCAGCTCCCCTACTCCCCAGGGAGTTGGTCCCCATTTCCCCTTTACTCCTCACATTAAAAATCGGCCCTGTGCCTAATTTGCTCGGTGGGGAGCAAATAAATACCCTTTTCTTTGGCCAAGATCAAAGTGTAGTATCTGTTCCGGCAGATACTGCAAGCAAAAAGCAGTGTGGGGGCAACCCCACATATAAGACCTTGGTCAATGTAGGTGCAACCCTTTATACCAATTGTTACTATACAGCTCCCCTACTCCCCGGGGAGTTGGTCACCAGTTCCCCTTAACTCCTCACATCGGCCTTGTGCCTAATTTGCTCGGTGGGAGAGCAAATAAATCCCTTTTCTTGGCCTTTTGGCATAGATCAAAGTGTAGTATATGTTCTTACTACATGCTGTATTGATGTTTGTAACTTTTCATTGGCCAAATAGCTAATATAACGTTTCAAATTCTCTAAATTAAATAATTTTTGTGATATAAAGTGGGGGATCACTTTTCTGTATTAATTTAATGTAAAATGATCACCCCCCCTTTACAACCAGTCAGTCTAAATCCATTCAAGTCATTCTCCAGATCATTCAAGTTGTTTTTGGAGGGTTCCAGTTATTTTTTAAGCATTCAAGTCATTCTTAACATCATTCATTTCATCCTTAAGTTAATTCAAGTCATTCTTAGCATCATTCATTTCATCCTTAATTCATTAAAGTCATTCTTAAGGTCATTCAATTCATCTTTAAGTTCATTAAAGTCATTCTAAGTCATTTACTTTTTATTTATTTAAGTCATTTCAGTCCATTTTTCAGTCATTTTAGTTTATCTTTAAGAATTTCATGTCAATCCTACATTCACGCATTCATTCATTACACGAGAGCACGCGGCTAATTGCTATCGGCCTTGTTCATTTTTAAGATGCTTTTACTGGCCTGTGCTTTTACAACTTTATATCAGGAAATATTGTGTTTGCGTTTGATTCGTCGTCGATTTTATTTGTGAAATAATATGTGAAATTGTCCACATCATCATCATTTTCTACTTCAAAGTGATAGTCTTATAGCGAAACATTTTTGTAAAAATAAGAACAAGATGTAAATCCGTGCCATTTTTTTTAATCGTGCCCATCACCATCATCGTCGTCCTGATCATTGAGTATTTAAGACTTTTGGAATGTTCCTTCATGTGTATTATGTGTACGTATGTATATGCATGTATGTATATGCGTATTTGTGTGCTACTATGTGTGTATGTTTGCATGTGTGTGCACATACATATGTATGTTGGCATACATCTGTATGTATGCATGTGTTCATTTCCATATGTGTGTGGGATGGAGAGGGCTCCCGTGGGGCGTAGTGAGGGCAGCCCCTTTGGGAGAAGCGGATCTCTGATTAAAAAAAAACAAAGCGGGAGACCAGTACCCGCATTAAGCTGGTCTGCAGTTTGACTTGTTGCTGGCTATCATGCTCTTGCTTGTTGCTGGATGTTAACATTTTGAACCGGAAGAGAGATTTAGCTGTCGTACAAAGCTAAAACTCTGTAACATCATCTTTGTATAGATACTTCCTCAGGCATTTGTCTATTAAAAAAAAGTCCTGTGGCGATAAAAAGGCTAGGACGTGTGTACGCCTGAAATATATAAATGTGTCAAGGTACAAAATTTAAATAAGGATTTGAATTTTTTCTCCCTTTCCCCTCGTTGTGCCAAGGTTTTGTTTTAATCGCTTTTAAACGCAATATCAGTTTCAATTTTTCTTTTAATCGTTTTTCTTCTTATTTCTTATACATTCGAATCCCCCCGTAGTGCTCTTTAATTTCGCCAGTACTATTGTTTTTGTATGTTATTGATTTCTCCTGACGAGATGATAGCTGAACAAGCTCTCGAGAGATTCCCGTACATTTTATTCAAATCCATATATATATATATATATATATATATATATATATATATATATATATATATATATATATATATAGTGGATGAAATAAGTATCCGACACAAAGCAAAGAGTTAATTCATTTTTGTTATACGAAAACAAAAGGAATAACAAGGTTCTATTCTAATGCATTTTTGTATTGATACGAGATTTGTATTTATCATAAAAAATACATTAGAATAGCACTTTGTGACTGTTTTTGTTTTCGTATAATAAAAATATATCAACTTACTGCCTTGTATCGGATATATATATATATATATATATATATATATATTCATCACATAGTGTTCTTTCATTGCATGTTTTTATGTAATGATAGTAATCTCCTCTTAATCTCTACTTTTACTCTTCTTTTTCTCCCTTCCTTGTCCTCCAGCCCTCTCGATATGTATGTATATATATATTCTTTATGTTCACCTAAAAGTTTATGTAATAGCTCACTTATGTATAATACAGTAATAATATAATATGAATTAATAATAATGGTCGAATAGTAAAGTATAAAAATATATTTGGCAATTAAGGTACACTGAATTTTGTGCGTTTAATCTGCGTTAGGACGCGTTGGAGACTTCTGTGTAGCTTAAGTCCAGCACACATTTTCACAACTTATTAATAGCTCTACTCACGCATTGAGTAATGGTATCGTATATCAATACATAAAATATATAATGATAAAAAAGATAATATGTATATATATATATATATATATATAATTTTATATATATAGGTAGATTTTACTATCAATCTATTCCTCAATGTATTGATTTTGTTAAAACAATATATGAATGCTCAATTATGAAATATGATAAGTTTTTAGCTTACATAGCTTGTCATATGAACAGTTACCGAATTTTCAATTATATAAACCCAGTAAAATTCGGAATACTATAAATAACACTATATATATACATATTAATACATATATATATATATATATATATATATATATATATATATGGTTACCAGATTTAATCACATAAATTAATATACGAAAGTATAAATTTATGCGTAAACTTTAAGTATTTACTTCAACAGTGCTCACTACGTAGGTAGAGCTAGGTAGTCTATATCTATATATATAAAAGGTAAAATGTGTGTGAACATTTCGTGTATGTCTTCAAAAGGCTTTTCTCGCACACGCTTACGATCGCTTATATAGGTCCTAGATAATAATATCTAGGATTTGGGAAAGTGCGTCGAGTCTAGATTTATTTACAGTGACTTTTACAAAATTATGACTATTTTGGCTTCTCACGTGTTGATTCGGCTTTTTCGTATAAAAAGCGAAACTAATTCAAAGCTAAGTAATGTTTCTTGGCATCACGCCGGGAAACGTCCAGAAGAAATCAGCTTTGATCAATCTTTTATATCATACAATTGCTATTCAATCTAGACAATTGGGAGCTGCTTTCCCCCTCCCCAACATCTGTTGGGGGAAAGCAGTCAAATTTGAGTAAACAAACCCAAACGCTGCGTGACTTCTATTTGACCTTCTTAATTAGGTCAAATGGAAGCAGCAGAGTTAACTTTTACTGCGCACGCCTGTTTTTATAGTTAAATAAATAAATTCAAACCTACCTACGTTGTATGTCGCGGTGGCTCAATGGTTAACGTCGCACGGTTCTTTTTTACACATTAATTTTAAACTCAAGGGTACGGGTTCGATCCTCATACTCACCTACCAAAACATTTTTTTTTATTTAACACCCCCCGAGTTTTGATTTACCTCAAGACACCCGGGCATCGCCGGGTACCCCCCGCTAGTATATATATATATATATATATATATATATATATATATAAAGGCGAAAATGTTTGTATGTATGTATGTATGCATGTATGTTTGTATGTCTCGAAAAAACTTTCCACATGGGTCACGGATTTTCGCCACATCGGTATCATTTTAAACTTCCAACCTTCGCCCGACAAATATCGAAAAATTGGCCAAAAACGTTAATTTTTCACCCTGAAATCATCAGTTTTCTACAGGGGGTGGGTCAGCAAAAACCGTCCTCTCATGGCTAGATCGGTTCTACGCATGCGTCATACGACGTCGTAACCTGATTTAATTTAAATATTTGAAAACTGACACAATTTCGTGTACGTCATGTTAGCTCAGTTGGTTATAGTGCTGGGTCATTATCTAAACGTTTTGGGTTCGAATCGTGGTGTGCGATGTCTTTTTTTGTCGATTTTTAAAATTTTAATATTGAAGCAGGGTTATTTAAGCAATTTTCACGTGTTTTTCAGATTTTTTAACGTTCGTTTTCCTATTTTTTTGTTTTTTACTTCGCTTATTCTTAGGTTTTCATTAACACCCCCACCCCGCCCGACCACACATACCCCAAAACACTCGGGCAACGCCGGATACCCACCGATTTTTTAAATTTTAATATTGAAACAGGGTTATTTAAGCCATTTTTCACGTGTTTTTTTTGGGGAGGTATTTTTCAGATTTTTTAAAGAAGTTTTAAAGTTTGTTTTTCTGTTTACTTTTTTGTTTTTGTTTTTCCGATTTTTACATTTAACACCGTTCGTTTGCCTTGCATTAGTTTTTGTTTGTGTTTTTTGATTTTTTTAAGTTTTAACTTTTTTCTATATAAAATATTTAATTTTTATTTAATATTTTAAAATATTTACTTCGCTTATTCTTATGTTTTGATTACCCCCCCAACGCCCGAGCACACACACATAAACATCTGGGCAACGCCGGGTACCCAACGCTCGTAAGTTATAAAGTATATATGGCAATTAAGCTATACGCTAGAATTCATCAGGCATAAGCCGTGGATGAAACGCGGAATACTCTATGTAGCTTAATTGCCATATATATTTTATAACTTTATATATATATATATATATATATATATATATAGAGAGAGAGAGAGAGAGAGAGAGAGAGACGGAGAGAGAGTGTGTGAGAGAGAGAGAGAGAGGAGAAGGCGAGAAAGACAGAAAAAGAGAAAGAGAAAGGGCCAGAGAGAAAAAGAGAAGCGTTCGAAATAATGATGGCTATAAAGCCAAATAAAGCGATACAAAGAAAAATATACAGAAATGTTCAATGAAGATATGAATATAGGATAATGATATTTGAAAGGAAGAAAAAGAGAGAATGAGGGATAGAGAGAGAGAGAGAGAGAGAGAGAGAGAATTAGAGAGAGAGAGAGAGAGAGGTGAAAGCTGAAGGAAAAAGAATAATATACACAAGATTAAAAAGAGAGAGACGGAGGGAGACATAGAAAAATAGTGTTCTTGAGAGGGGGGGCACAGACAAAGATAAACACGTACAAAGGCGAGTTTAGATATAAAAATGGAGATCATATATAAATAAAAGCGACGTTGGTTCCATAAAATATTGATATTTTTCACTAATTCTTTGCAATTCTGGATTAATTCAGGTTTTAAGTATATTGATATAAAGCAACATTAAAAAGAAAATTACGTTTCTTTTATGTAGCTTTTCAATAACTCGATAAAAGATCGAATGATTCTTATTTCAATATCTTCATCCATGATAATCGAATCTGAAATCTTGTTCAACACTAATGACATCTTTTATATTAACCTCCTCCCTCGCCCAAAGCAACAACACAAACTGCTCTCTCTCTCTCTCTCCCTCTCTCTCTCTGTATATATATATATATATATATATATATATATATATATATATATATATATATATATATATACATGTGTGTGTGTGTAGTGTGTGTGTGTTTGTGTGTCCATTCAATCAACGCGTTCAGCGATGACAATTCTGTTGATTACTTACGTGTGACAGACCGATAAAATACAATTTAAAAGACGAACGTCTTAAAATAACGAACACGCTACTAAAAACTTTAACATGAAAAATCATAGAAAATTAACTTGCAAGCAGAAAAAAGCTATTTGAAAATGAAATATGGCAGATTGATGTAATACTATTGAAAAAGTACTCTACTTACAACAAGATATATAACATGGTCGTTTTCAAGTTTAATGTAAATAAGTACTTGTTTAGGCCCCATTTAAATAATTAAACACTACTCAAGTTCCAACATTACTGATCATCACGGTGCTGTCTCATTAACTCATGAACCGTTATCAGAGTATTGTCCTTGGCGTTGACAACTGGTGACTTACAAGTAAAAATGAAAAAAAAATACAACCGTAATAAACTTCAAAGTTTCAATTTCAGACACAAACTTGACAAATGTAAGAAAAATTACATTTCAGATCTAAGCATCGAGTATAATTTTTAAAGACAAACGCTAGAAACTGAAAAAATTATACTTGAAAAGAATGTCAGATTGATGAAATGATATCTGGAAGCAAATCAAAGAAAATGCTATTTAAAACAACTGTGACAACGCTGCAATAATTTAAATGCTAAACTAAATTTAAATATAAATATATATATATATATATATATATAGAATGACAAACAGACGATAATCATGTCAAACGGATAAATATGCCATTTTAAACTAAAGGATGGCAAACCGAAGAAAATGGAATTAAAAACAAACACGAAAAATCGAAGAAAATTCTATTTCTAATTAGCATGACGGACCGACGAAATGCTATTTAAAAGACAAACTCGACAAACGGACGAAAATGACATTTTAAACTAAAGCATGACAGACCGACGACAATGGAATTAAAAAAAAATGAATAATACAAATTGAAGAAACTTTTAAACCACAAGCGTAAAAAAAATCGACCAAAATAGTTTTTTCACATTTAAGCGTGAAAAACCGACATCATAGCCTCATAGATATGATTGAGCGTATCTTAAATAAAATGTTTCGACTAAATCGGCATGTTTCCCAATGAGAGTTTTACAAATCTAATATCAGACTGTCCCTGAAGTATTGTTAGATTATGGTTGGTGAATTTCTGTCCCTTTTAAGGATTCTGTAATTTGAGTGTCTTCATCTATTTTCTTCTCTGCAATTTATCTATAACAGACGTAATGCTTCTAGTCTCAGTTTTTTCTATAACTTCTATTATGACGTGCTATTCTATTGTCCCATTGTAACGTTTGACTCGTTAGTCTAAAAGTCTTTACGAATTCACTGTTTTAATACATCGTTGTAATACAACTTGGTATTCCTATGCCAGTAGTTTCTTTTCTAGACTGCAAACTTGTGAAACTCACTTCCCGCTGGCTGTTTGCATATTACCTATAACTCGTATAATTTTAATAAGACTAGTTCCCTTAACTGTGATTACGCCTGAGAGAATCCTATATCTCTTCAAAGCCACTATTTGCCCATACATGAAGTAGTGTTGCAACATATGGGCTTAGATAGAACTAAAAAAAAAAGAGTTTTAAAGCCAATAGGTCTCGCAGTATCTGCTGTATGGAGCTTCTCGGGAAACACCGATTTCGGACAACAATAGTTCACCTTGCTAGGCCAAAAAGAGAAATATTGTTTTGGTAAAATAACTTTAGCTGAAAGTTGATTATGTGAATAGTTAAATCATAATTTTATAGAGTTAGCTGTAGTTAGGTAATATATTAAACATAAGAATTTAGAAATCCAAAATAATAATTGATAAGTGACATTTACATAGGTGACCGGAAGTGATGTGAAGGAGACGTGTCCTTTTAATCGACTACGTCACCATAGAAGAGAAAACAAGAAGTTTTAGAACAGGCTAGGAGTTTTCGGTAAACAACTCGGACGTGAGAGAGCCTGCTGTAATTGAGCCCAGAAGCGGAGGCTAAAAGACAAAAGAAAATGTAGACACATAAGACAGGCTCCTGAGGAAACATGAGACAACTGGAATAAAATACATATAAAATATAAACAGTTGTGATTATGGTCCCTTATGAACACTCATCAAGATTCCAGTATGTTTCATTGTATGTTGTAAACTGTCGTACGTGTACATTTCATCTCACACCCAACAGCTGTGATCTACACCGAAGAAGACGGGTCCTGGATATGACCTTAAACTATATCCGATGGTGAGGCCCCAGCTTGCGGGTTTTGGGAAGTGTGGAGCCACCCTTTAATTGCCATTGCTCCCAGGTCCACTCTGACCTGGAGTGGTAGTACCTGTTAGGGTCCCAACTATGCGTTAAATAGAAACTGACTTGCAAAAAACAAATATATTCTATTAAAAAAATTTTTCTTCAAAATAACCGGATTCGGCATTAAATAACCTGGAAAGGGTTGATATGCCGTAAAACAAAACAACCAACCAACCAACGAAGAAAACGCTGGCCTATATAAAGAAAGGTATGAGCTCTCCTCTCATATATTCTATCTAATAAGATGAACCCTTTATTCAGCATATCGGCCAAGCTCCAACTTCTATACCATCGCTGCAATGTTGCGTTCCTGTGCCTGTTTTCCAAGTACTTTCATGGAATGTGCCCTGCTGAACTTATTGCTCTTGTGACTCTTCGACATACCGATTAACCCAACAACCAAAAAAATCCCGCCCTTCCACTCGATGCCGGAAAGCTTTCAAATCTAAGTTTCATTTTTCGGACTAATAGACTTTGGAAATTTCTCCCTATTTCCTGCTTTCCTGACTGTATTTACATACAGAAGGTTAAATGTTATGTGAACAGATGTCTTGCAGCTCAACTTCCTACAACCCTATATAGAAAAATGGTGGGATCTTTCTATCGATCCAGTAGATATCTCACTGCTGATGCTATTCTCTATCATATAGAGCCAGGTACGTCCAAGGATGGAATACTGTTGCCACATCTGGGCAGGAGCTGCTAGAAAGGACTTGGCCTGCCTTGATAGAGTTCAAAATAGACTTCGTAGCCTCGTAGGAGATGTCCTTTTCTCTTCCTTGCAACCTTTATCTCACAGAAGAGATGTTGCGAGTTTGTCTCTGCTGTATCGTTATTGTCATGGAAAGTGTTCGACTGAGCTTCAATCTATGGTCACCCCTCGCCAAACTTTCACAAGAAACACTTGTCTAGCTGTAAACACTATCAATAATTACCCCCACTCTTTATCTGTGCCTAAACCTAAACGTAGATTCCATGAACAAAGCTTTTTTCTTAGAACTGCACGCCTGTGGAATTGTCTTCCGTTTTCCTGCTTTCCGGCTGACTACAATATGGTTGTCTTCAAATCTAACGTAAATAAGTTCTTGATGAGCCGTTCCATATAAGTTATCAACTTTACCAAATTTTCATTACTAATGATTACTATAATGTCCAATTTCTACTGTACACTCTTTAACCCTTATCCTTGAGTGGCTTCTTGGCCTTGATAATGTGGTGATGCCTATGTAAAAAAAATAGACCTGATCTTAATTAGTAGTCATTTATGTACAAATAGAAATGCACACGTTTTAGAGTGAAGAAAATGGATAAAAATAAGTTTAACAGGCATCTATCTTTGCAATAAACATCTTTCGTTACTGTTATCTTTTCATATCAACTGGCTTCACGCCTTATTTGAAGCGATTTCCACAAAAAAAATGTAAGCATGATACATCGACCAACAGATAGATCCTCTCATGGAGATACCTGGACGCATCAAGAATAAGATGCGTCCATTCAATATGTGTGTCTACAATGAAAATACTATCGCCCCAGAAAGTATCTCACTTCCGGTGCAATTCTCTACATATACAAGAGTCAAATACGCCATAAAATGGACTACTCTTGCCTCTGGGGAGGAAATGTTCAGAGACTCTTTCCTGTCTAGACAGGATACAAAACCGTCTTCGAAATCTAATCTAGTGGTCGAGGGATTCTTTTTCTTTCCTTACCAATCCTCTCTCTAATAGAAAACACGTTGCGAGTCTATATCTTCTCTATCGTTATTTTCATGGAAGGTGCTCGAAAAATACCGTCTAGCTAGAACTGTCACTAATCTCATTTATCTTCTATCAGTGTTTAAAGCTTAACGAAAATTCCATAAGCAAAGTTTCTTTCCTAGAAAATGAAGTATGGAACACAATACAGCGGAATTGCTTTTCAACTGACTATAACATGGTTGTTTTCCGAATCCAATGCGAATAAGTTCTTGTTTAGCCATCCTTATAAATAATCAAACCATACACAATTTCCGCCAATACCGATCATGAAGACGTTGTCTCACAGTATAATCGATATTCATTAACCCTTATACTCGAATAGCCCTTAGGACGTGATAATCGATGACCTCCTTGCAAAAAAAGTGTGACAGATTGATCATTCGATAGACCGAATCACTAATCAGTCGCATCTAACGAATCAAATATCGAAACGAAATGTTAAATTCTTGTTAAGTTTTGCATTCAAAATTGAATGCCAAATCTGTAATAATAATGACATTTTTCAGGTTTGAAAAGAACGCGAACAAATCAATACATATTCTTAGTGATAATTGCATTCTTTTGTTAACGAGAAGCCAGCAAGTATGGAAGCCTCATTACGCAATAACTAACCTGTATGTATCTTTGGACAACCGTTTAACAAACTATTCATTGTTTACTGCCATGACGACCTAAACATTTATATGTATGTGGGGATCCGTATACATATCTTACGTTAATCAAAACAAATACCAAAGTTAATGATTGGAAAATATATCTCTTGTATCGTTCTTTGTTTGCCAAGGAATTTGGGGAAAAACGGTAAATCATCATCGTCTATAATATAAACCTCACCCGTCTATTTAAATGTATGTATGTATGTATGTATGTATGTATGTATGTATGTATGTATGTATGCCTAAAATTTTCGACAGAGGCGACGGATTTTCACGAGATCGACATCTTTTTGAAGATAGATATCTCGGACGACAAATAACACCCGGGCAACGCCGGGCATCCAGGCTAGTTTAAAATAAATCCTATCTTTCTACGAGAAACTAAAACGAGATTCACGCAAGAAGTTTGACTTAATTCTATCAGAACCTGTTTCATCTGAAACTGATTTTTACACTATAGAATCGCTGTTTATCAAGTCTCGGCGGCTATTTAAACATAACGGTTAATTAGTGTCACGTGAAACAACTCTGGAATGACGAGTGATGGTGAAAATTGGATGTTAATTTATTTTAGAGAACAGTTCATCAAGATTTTCTTTACCGTGTTATCGTCAACTGGGAAACAGGTCATCGATATCCTCACACAAGCAGTTCTGTAGCATTTTCGCTTGATTTTAGAAACAGATAGAGATTAGGGGCAATTGTTTATACAGGTTGTAGCAAGTCGAGCGTTTGCCGTAAATGCCTTATATGAGGGGGACTATAAAATGAAGCTCAGTCGAGCACTTGCCATGAAAATAGTAACAAAGTGAAAACGCGCGTATTTCAGCTGCACGCTTATGACAGAGCCATGTGCGATGTGACGTCATGACAAGGAAGAAGGAAAAAGATTATACAAAAGGAGAACGTGTGTGCAGACCGATGATCACGTTAGTGAAGATAGAGATAGACGCGCTACACAAGTGGCCCCAAGCGACAGGAAAAGACGCTAAACATAGCCGTACAGAGGACTTTGAACATGATGTCGCGTTATTAAATGTCTATACTATCCGAACCATTTGTTACTCTTACGTGATCATCTAAGTGTGTTGTGTGTGTGAGACAAATTCATGAACACATTTATTTCGACATACCTCATCAACTTTTCAACTGCGTCGTCGTTCTTTTCGTCCACATGGGAATTTAATTTGTTTTTGGATGGAAGCTGGAACCTGTGAACTAATGAATTTCAACTCCAAGACGATAGTTGATTTTATATATTTTGTATTATTTCCCAGGTGTCAATCGCAGAAGAATAAGGAGTGAATATCTTTGCTTGTGGGGTACTCTTAGTCTCCAATTTCAGACACGTCAGCTCCCTCCCAAGTGTGTGTGTGTATGTGGGGGGGACAACTGTTAACCCATCCGCCATGCTCGACGTCCAAATTCCAACTCATCTGTTTTAACCAGAACACTTGACAGAAAGACACGTACTTCCGATGCGGATCAACTCTCTTCCGGTGCAAATTGTCTAGTTTACATTTCAACATTTTTTGGCAACTTTTGTCCAAACATATGGCATTACAAAATAACGATAAAGCAGAGGTAAGTTCGCAACGTCTCTTCTATAAAAAAACAGGTTACAGGAAAGAGAAATAGACGTCGACCACCAGATTTTGAAGCCAGTTTTGTATCCTGTCAAGACAGGAAACGGTGCTTTGAGCAGCCCTGCATCAAATGTGAACTGAAATAGTTACAGAAAAGTTCATCAAAGTATTGTTGGTCTTAGAAGTCATAAAAAAGGTATAAATGCATGGTATTTTTTATGATGGTTTCAGTAGTGTTTCCATCATAAGAAGTTTTGGGGAAAAAATTGGAGATTACAAACGTCACATCAGAATCCAGCAGAAGAATGAAGCAGTCCGTTTGAAAGAGGCCTGCATTTATGTTTTTATAAGTAAGTCAACACTTATCAATGTTCGAAGGCAACTCAAGGGTAAGGGTTAATTTGAACCAAAGAGTATAAGCCATTGGTTAATATAAATAACATTCCACACATGTTTAAAATATTCTAAGCGATGATAATACTTGTGCAAATGCGTTACAGGCATCACATAAAGTCATCTCTCTCTCTCTCTCTCTCTCTCTCTCTATATATATATATATATATATATATATATATATATATATATATATATGTGTGTGTGTGTGTGTGTGTGTGTATGGGTGTGTGTGTTATGAAAATCGCTCGAGCCAAGGCGTGAAGCCACTTAATGTAAGGAGCTAACAAGAAAAAAATTGACAGTAGAGGGAAAACAGTCAGTAAGAAGAATTCCAAAAGCCTGCAGTTCTTGGAAAGAAGCTACTGGAATAGGAAACAGCGAATTGAAGAGTTGGGAGAAAAGAAGCAGGGAATAGATGTGACAATTCTTGAAGAACACATACCTTAATAGTATTTATTGAAAAGTTTTAAACATTACACCTGTGATAGATAGGTTCAAGAGAAGAAGATAGGGTGAGGCCCGATGAAATTGAAGATACGTTTCTGCACCTTATCAAAAACTCTCAAATGGGATAGAGATTCATCAGCCAAAGTATGACAGCAATACTCTATACGGTCTGATATTAGATTTGTAAAGATAGAAAATAGCTCCAGGTGTGAGAAAGTAGAACCTGCTTTACTAGAATCAGAACAAGCAATGGATCTCATAAATGTACTCTGATGCAGATTTAGCGAGAAAAAAAATAAGGACATAGCCAACCATGAGAATCTCAAGAAGCAAAGGGACATGCTTATGATTGAAAAATAAGCGGAGTGGGGTTAGGGTTAGGAGATTAAACGATACGAGCCACTTTTTGATTAGCTGCATATGTCAGTTGATCAGAGGAAGATGAACGAAAAGCAACATCCGAATCGAGAGTATTATCATCAGCATAAATAGTAATTTTCTGAACAATATACTCTGGAAGATCATTGCTATAAAGAAGAAACATAATTGGCCCTAAAATAGAACGAAAACCACGAAAGTTATACTGAACATTATTAAAGAGGCCCAAAGTTTCCAGAAAATCAGTAAACTTGCCGTTAACAAACCTTTCAAAACTTTGCTAATATCAGAGAGGAGACTTACAGACCGATCACCAGCATTTTTAAAGATAGGGAAAACAGAGGACTTTTCTAACGAGAAGAGAAACGTTATTTTGATGAACAGAGATTTAATAACCTTGAGAGTATAGAAGAAAGTCCAGGAACGATAGAAAGGAACTGAATCAATTCCAGACAACTTCAACTGATCAATATCAAAATGAGCTCAAGTAATCAGCTTTGGAGTGATAATTATAGAATTAAGAGACTTATCAGTTTTTAAAAGAAAATCATGAAGAACAGCACAGAACAATCAGTAAAAGAATTGCCACTAAATTTATTTACAAAAACAATATTTTATTTTAAAATTGCAAAGTTATTTCTGCTCTACACAGTGACTTATGCGCTACCCTGTATATACTAGCAAACATACCCGCGCTTGTACGAGACTTTGCTGTATGCTCGTACAGCCGCTTTGTGGTTACCCGAGCGTACAGCAAAGTCTAAACCTTAACATTTGATCTTGACCTTGAAAAAAGTGTGCACCATCCCTAGGTTGGAGACCTTCATCATGTCAGGTTTGGTTATAAACAGATCAGTGGTTTTGGCTGTAAGAATAGTATATCCCTGGTCCCCCCTCGCCAAACTTTCACGAAAATCACCCGTCTAGCTGAATCCACTGTGAAAAATTTCCCCCACTCTATATCTGTGCCTAAATCAAAACGCGGATTTCATGAGCAAAGCTTCTTTCTTAGAACTGCACGCCTGTGGAACTCTGTTCCGTCTGTCTGCTTCCCTCCGGACTACAACTTGGATGTCTTCAAGTCTAATGTTAACAAATTCCTAATGAACCGCCCCCCTAATTAAACACTTCATAAAATCTCCTCACTAACGTGATGTACTTGCAATAACCCTTATCCCTGAGTGGCTTCCGGGCCTTGATAAGTGGTGATCACTGTGTAAAAAAAAAAAAAAAAAAAAAAAATATATATATACATAGGCTATCGCATACTTGTGGTCTTTCCAAAAAATTAGTCATGACGGATTGTAAAATCTCTAAATTACGATTTAACTCCCTTATTTCGTTCCTGATGCTTCCTTCAATTCTTGCAGGGTTGTTTAGACTGTCCAAAAAGTGCCTGTAAGAATTAAAGAAAAACACCAGGAAGGAAATAAGGGAGTTCAATCGCAATTTAGAGATTCTGCAATCGGTAATGAATAATGTTTTGGAAAGAGCACAAGTATGCGAAGCTGAAAATAGGCAACATTTAAAGGACATGATTTTTCGTAAATGAAGATTGTTTAAATTTTGTACCAAAAAGAAATTCCAAATGTCTCAGATAGATTGTGTTAAAATTACAGAAAGATATCATCAAAAATAATCTATTCAAGTTCAAAACCTTTCAGTCACTTTTTGGAGAACCTGCAGTGACACACACACACACACACACACACACACACACACACACACACACACACACACACACACACACACACACACACACACACACACACACACACACACACACACGCACACACGCACGCACGCACGCGTGCGTATGTGTGCCCAAATGTCAAAACAAATATAGCAAAATCATTTTTTTAATAATGTAGAAAATTATTTTAAGCAGCCACAGAGATATAGTACTATATTTAATTAGTTATATTTTAACCCTTATCCCCGAGTGGCCTCCGAGCCTTTATAAGTGGTGACTTCCATGTAAAAAAAAAATATAAAAATTCTATTAAATTTTACTACTCTACAAGTCCTAACCTAGCATAAACGATAATAAAACCTGATAATAAAAACTTAAACTAGCTCCGTTTTACCATGGACATTTATATTTATATTTTTTGATAGATTATTCATGGATTTTCAACAGACCCATTGGTAATTTTTCATGGTCTGGATTTTATCGTCTTTTCCATTGGACTTTTATCATTTTTTCTCCCCTTTCTTATTTCTTGCTTTCTCAACATCTTTGAATCCCTTTAAACAGTCTCAAACTCTTAAATTACCTTTTTTTAATACAAATTTCATATTGTTTGTTTCCTATGATGCAAAATTTATTGTATATTTTTCAAACCTCTTCCTTCTGATGAGAAACATTGCATTCTTCAAATCTTTTCTTGTAGTATTTGCATTCCTTGTCGAATAGTTCAAATTTTATTTACCTTCTTTACAGGTTAAAAGTCGTTTTTTCGAAAATTGAATAAATTTTCAATATCAAGATTTTTATATTATATTAACCTCCCCATATATATATATATATATATATATATATATATATATATATATATATATATATATATATATATATATATATACTAGCAAAAGTACCCGTCGTTGACTGAGTTAAAAAACAGCCTACAGAAAATGGATTTATGAAAGTATGATAGGTTATGAAAAGGAAGGGTTGTAAAGAGATAGCTTCGAATTTGGGGGTATCAAAACCAAAGCAAAATATGATGAAAGTAAAAATAAAATAGATAAACCCCATAATTTATTATACCATACCTGTTCACACTACAAACATTTATCACAATATTTTGTGGATCTATTTTAAAAAACCTTGTTAAACTTTGTGACATATTTCCATTCTATAGAGGTTAGGTGCGAACGAACACCCCATAATTTTTATTATACCATATTTCTTCAAACTGAAACATAATTATCAAAGTATACTTACGCAGATAGATATGAAAAGTCTTTTTTTAAATTTGTGCCTATTTCCATTCTATGGAGGCAAGACGCGAACGCAGACCCCACAAATTTTATTATACCATCCCTATTTAAGTTAAAACATATTTATCAAAGTATTATTATGTACATCTATATTAAAAACACTTGTAAAGGTTTTTTTTTTTTAAATTTTAAAATTTTTTATTTCTATACTTTGTGGACCAGGCACGTACGCAGACCCTACAATTTTAATGAATCACCGTTCTGCCTGATCAAACATACCCATTTCTGTGTCTCGATACATCTATCATTATATGTAAGCAGTTTTCTATAATAGTCAACCATATAGGAGCCTATTCGTGACCACACCCCCCCCCCCCCACACACACACACACACACATCCAGCTTTATATTATATATATATATATATAGAGAGAGAGAGAGAGAGAGAGAGAGATAGCGGAAGAAAGAGAGGAGAGACAGAGACAGAGATTTAAAAGTATAAAAGACAAGAGTTTTATAGCTTCAATTTGTTACTCATCTGTTGGTCGACATTGTCATATAATGGCAGATAATAAAATGTTGTGCAAAAAAGAAGCCAACCATATTTTTATTACAAGGGAAGAAAGAAATTCAAATCGGTTTACGCCATTTAAAAGGCATAAGTTTTCTCTTCATGCGATAAAATGGAGTTTATTTAATGCCTGATCTTGTCATTCTTCTCAACTTTTTTTTGATGCGATCAATCACCCCCCAGAAGACGCTCCGTCTTCCCGCCAATCTGTTAAGTTATCATGCTTCAACTCGCTAAACATTGCAGATTGAATGATTGTGTCTTATTTTAAATGCGTCCAAGGATATTTATTAGCTGATGGTCGTTTTATTACGCTTAACTTTGAAATAGCATTTACTTTTAGTCTGTCAAGCATATGTTAGAAACACACACACACACACACACACACACACACACACACACACACACACACACACATATGTATATTTCTAACATATATATATATATATATATATAATCAGCATTTCAGTTGGTCTGTTAAGTTTAAATTCGAAATAACATTTCCGTTGGTCTGTGAAGCTTACGTTTGAAATAATATTATTTAGTCTGTCATGATTAAATTTTAATTACTGTTTTTCTTGTTCTATGATGCTTTATTTTAAAATAGCATTTTCTTTGATCTACTAGGTTTAAATGTTAAATACCATCTCTGTGATTCTGTAACGTTAGAAATAATATTTTCGTTTGTCTAGTAAGCTTAAGTTTAAAATAATGCTTTTTAGACTATCACATTTTAAATAGCATTTTATTTGGTCTGCTAGGCTTAAGTTTGAAACGCAATTTTCTATGATCTGTCATCATTAAGCTTGAAATAACATTTCTTACTTCTGACAGCCATAAATTAAAAAAATCGTTGATCTGTCACATTTATGTTTGAAATATCATTTTCTTTATTATGTGAGAAGTTATTATTCGTATCATTTAAATTCTTCAAACTACTGTTCTCATATTGAATGTTATTTTCACAACGTTACAGTAAATGTAACCTCCGACCTTCTTCTGGTGTATCAAACTCGGGAACCTTTCTGTCGAACTTGGGAATCTGCACAGAATTTGGAACATCACCCTTTATGTAATCCACTGAGGTAACATGCTCTCGTTCCGTCTGCCACGACTGTGTAAACGTCCTAAAAAAATTCGCAATGGTATTTTTAGTGTTGCTCGCACTGATGATTAAACCTTCAACCGCCAGTGTCACTTTCACAACTAAATTTTACCAAGTACTCTATCCACTATGCCACACACTCTATTCTACTACTCATCATTACATATCATCATCTATTACTACATATTAAAAAGGAAACTCTGACACCGTGCCAGATAGTAGCCATTATGTCCTTTTACCGACCAATATGCAACTGATATCCTATATACATAAGCACTATATATAAAAAGACTAGCGAGGGCGCCCAGCATTGCCCGGGTGTTTGGAAATGTAAAAAAAGAAAGTGGTAGTAGGCAGGCAGGCCTGATCCCGCGACGCGAAGGCGAAAAAAGAAAGTGAAAGAAAACCTGACATCTTACCGCTACGCAATGATGCGAGCGGACGTGTAAAGCATTAAAATTTAGTGATGTCAACCATTACGCCATAGTGGACAGCGAAATGAATGAGTAAATCTGGCTGTAGGCCAGTTAAGCTTTCAGCTTTCTGCTGTATTTGTTTCCCCACGATGTTGAGGAAAACCAGCTCTCCCAAAAAAGGCGTAACTCTGGCAGTGTCGAAATTAATAGAAATTGTCTGATATGAAGGGTTTTCCCACATTGATCAAAGCTAATTGCTTTCAAGACGTCCTCGCCAGGAAGGCTAGGACGATCTTTTGTTTTGCTTCGATCAGTTTCGCTTTTATACAAAAAAGACAAACAAACTCTGGAAACCGGGGATTTGTTTTAAAAAACTCGATCAAATAAAAAAATAAAGACGATATCCTTTCGCAAATCAGAGATATTACGATCGAGGAAGTATAAGGAAACTTCTTCATAAACGTAAGTGACGCGAGAAAAAAATGTTGCATAGAGAACATGTATATTGATGAGGGGAAGATACATTTATACAGGTCTATGGTTTCTTATAACACATATTAGCGACTGAGAGAGTGATCAGTTCTTATAAGAGATAGAATGGGGGCATTCATATTGATGAGAGCAGAGATACATTTATACAGTTCTGGAGTTTCCTTCTTAACACATATAGCGGGGAGAGCGTGATCAGTTCTTATAACACAGAAAAGCGGAGGATAATCATTACTCATGATGAAAAGAGACATTATTTAGGATGGAGAGGGGGACACATTACTTGGATGGTTTATATAAAGTTAATTAAAGATGATTACTCACATTACCTTCTGCTGTTGAATGACGACACGGAGATGACAGTTACAAACACATTATGATATCTTCTTTATTATCACATCGACCAGTCGAAGGATGATAAAGTCAAGGAATTCAAAGTCGTTTTTACATATTTAATGTTCTACCCCTTCGCCTCTAAGGGGGGCCCTCCTCATGTCAGCTGTGTCCGGCTGACTGTGCTGACATCGATCCGGACTCGACTGCCCGACTGCCCTAATCTCTTTCACTTATCTAAAGTACTTATTACTTACAAGAAAAGGAGACACTTTTTTTTCTAACAAAAAGCCTTTCGCAGACATACATGAACGCACATTTTGCCTTTTATATTATAGACTTGCGGGGGTACCTGGCGTTGCCCGGGTGTTTAGAAGTGTGTGTGTTTTTTTGGGGGGTGTAAATCAAAACAAAAAAATAAGCGAAGTGATAACCCTGTTTAAATATTATTTAAAAATAAACAACAATAAAAGAACGTGATGCAAACGAACGATGTTAAAATTTCTTAAAATCGGAAAAACAAAAACTAAAAAAGATAACGCGAACGTGATGGTAAAAAAAAACAAAACAATAAAAGAACGAACGTGATGCAAACGAATGATGTTAAAACTTCTGAAAAAATCTGAAAAATAAAAATAAAAACATAATATAAGCATTTAAAAACGAAGCTGGTTTTCTAGATTAAATATCACGCCATAGCAGCAGCAGGAGCAGAAAAGGCGAATTCACAGCGCGAATTTTGTAAGATAAAAGTGGTTAAAATAAAAGATTTTTACGACGTCGTTTCTTAAGTGTTAGATATTATGATCTCGGTAGCATATAAAATGTTATAAGAATGAGCGAGCAAGCCGAGAACCACCCCGAAAAAAACCTTTGGCAAACATACAGAAAAATGCACAGAAAAACACACATTTTCACTTTTACATATAAGACTAGCGGGGGGTACCCGGCGATGCCCGGGTGTTTGGAGGTGTGTGGTGTTAAATAAAAAAGAACCCGGGGGGGATCGAACCCGAAGGCCTGAGGCGAAGTTTGAAAATAAAATCGGCCAGCCAGAATGAGTTAGTGAAAGATAGTTTGAATTTATTTAAGAACCAAATTGATAGGTGCGCGACCGAAAGTCGTCGAGTGTTACGACGACGACGTAGGTTTGTTTGTTATAAGCGAAGTAAAAAAAGAAAACAACGTTAACACTAAGCGGGGAAAAACACAAAAAAAACTAACGTAAGGCAAACGAACGATGAAAACAGAAAAACGAACACGTGAAAAATGGCTTAAATAAGCCTGTTTCGATATTAAAATTTAAAAAATCGAAAAAAAAACCCATCTCATACCACGATTCGAATCCAAAGCGTCTAGATAATGAATCAAGGCCTAAACCAATTCAGCTAAGACGACGTTCACGAAATTTGTTCGGTTTTTCAACTATTTAAAGTAAATCAGGTAATGACGTCATCTGACGCACGCGTAGAATCGGTCATTGTCACGAGAGGACTGTTTTTGTTGACCCCCCCTGTCGAAAATTGTCGATTTCGGGGTGAAAAAGTTAACGTTTTTGGTCAATTTTTCAATATTTTTCGAGCAAAGGATGGAGCTTCGATGTGATACCGAATTTGTGAATATTCGTCGCGTCTGTCGAAAGTTTTTAGCAGACATCCAAACATACACACAAACATACATACGTACATTTTCGCTTTTATATATATAGAAGATGGTGCGTCTAGACTTTGAAATACGTTAAAGCAATCTTAGTGCGTTTTTTATCATGTGTCATATATGAAGAAACCGACTTGACGTAATGCCGACAGAAATATTAAGCTTCACAAATTATTATGGAGTACATATTTTATGTTTCATTATATCCGGTTTGACCTGACTGCGTACTGATATGATCATTTCTAATGACAGTTTTCTATGCCTTACTACTTCCGTGCTGTCTCATGGCAAACTGATGTTTTGTTTATGACATCAAAACTAGAAGTTTCTTTCTTGATATTCAGCCTTGATAAGTGGTGACCCCTTTGCAAAAAAAATAAATGATTGCCTTATAGAGCTAACGGGCTCTTATTGTTCGGTTCGTCTATATGTCGGGACGATTAATCTGAATCTGAATCGGGAATCGGAAAAATCTGAATATTTGACGGTATCGGAATCGGAAAAATTTGTATGGATTTTCCGATGCCAAAACGATTCTTTTAATTGTCTTTTTTATTTGGTTTTATTTAAAACACAATATTCCATTACTAGTAATAATAATAAAGTAATATATATTTAGTGATTTTAAACCAAGCTAAAATCGATAAACCGTCCTCCACAAGTATATTTTTAGGTTTAGAAAAATATCTGCACATTTAACATCTACTGTTATCTGTATACGGCTATATAGTTAAATATTTGGAAAGAATCGGAATTGGTAATTGTATCGGAACCGAGAAAATATTGGAACTGTCCTATCGCTACTATATATACGATAAATCTCTCCCTTTCAAATTAGGCCCAAGAAAGAGTCTCCAATCTAGTAGGTCCCGCACTACTATCTAAGATCCAACCCTTGTCTGATCTTGTTTTTCAAGTACTTTAATGTTATGTGCTTTGGTGAACTCATAGCAATGGTACCCTCTGGCGTACATACTCTGGACTAACCCGACAAGCAACACAATCACACCCTTCACTATTGGTGTCCCTAGATGCTGGAAATAGTTTTTCCCTTGAATACCTAAACTTTTAGAATTTTTTCCCTTCTTTTTTTATTCAATTTTCACCCCAAACAAGGCACAGTGCCACTTTGAAGTAAGGGGTTAATATTGGGAACATAAGTTACAGGGGTAGTATGAAGGGAGATGAGTGGTAAGATGTCTGTTCACATTACACTTGAACTTCTGTATGTCAGTACAGTTGGGAAAGAAGAATCCCGGAAACGACTTCCAAAGACCATAACCGTGTCCGGAAACTTTGTTTTTATAACATGGGGCACGTTCTTGCCATTCGTGGCAATCCAGCGATGCATTTTAAGGGTGCTGGCAATGGTCCTGGTGTTATAACTTAGATCAGTAGAGCGCATGAGTTGTACAGCGGCGCTTCTAAGATCTCGCTCGTTGAACATTGTGTCACTTTCAGACATGATAGAAGGCTCCAATCGCTCTTGGGATTTGTGCATAACTGGCCAGCTAGTAGATGGTCTGAAACAAACAAGGCCGATAGCCATTAGTCGCGTGCTCTCGTGTAATGAATGAATGCGTGAATGTAGGATTGACATGAAATTCTTAAAGATAAACTAAAATGGCAGAAAAATGGGCTGAAATGACTTAAATAAATAAAAAGTAAATGACTGAGAATGATTTTAATTAACTTAAGGATGAATTGAATGACCTTAAGAATGACTTGAATGCTTAAAAAATAACTGGTATCCTTCAAAAACAACTTGAATGATCTGAAGAATGACTTGAATGGCTTTGAGACTGACTGGTTGTAAAGTGGGTGATCATTTTACATTAAATTAATACAGAAAAGTGATCCTCCACTTTATATCACAGTTACAAACATAAGTACACCATGTAGTAAGAATAGATACTACACTTTTCTTGGCCAAAAGGCCAAGAAAAGTGTATTTATTTGCTCTCCCACCGAGCAAATTAGGCACAAGGCCAATTTCTAATGTGAGGAGTTAAGGGAGGGGGGAGGGAAAAAGGGGACCAGCTCCCGAGAGGTGGGAAATGGGGGCTGGTTAAAGGTCAGATATGTCTTTGCTTGCAGTATCTGCCGGAATATATAATTTATTTCTTGGCTAAAAGTCCAAGAAAGACTTTAAAAGCTAAGAACAGCATCTATTAAGAACAGACCTTTGATCTTAACCAAAAAGGCCAAGCACAAAAGTGTTACGGGTAGACCGACCGACGGAATGACTTAAAGAGTCGCTTGCACGGGACAAAAAAAATGAAAACTGTTTTTCATCAGACGGAAATGGAATAATGTCGTCTTTTCTAGGACGACAATTTTATCGTTCCACCAAGTATAAATGTGGCCGTGTACTACATTATCTCAACAGTCTGTTAACAACAACATATTTTAACCATCTATTATTCAGATACATTTTCGAACCTCTGTATCACTTTATGTTATTTAAAATTGGTAATAATTATTCTCTTATTAAATTACGCTATCAATTCAATTTCCGAAAAAACATTTTCATTGTTCAATTTCGAAAACAAGTGTTTGCTCTTAATGAATTAACTCGCTAAAGGCCATGGAACCAATTGGTTTTGTTTTATGACAATAGACTTTGTCATTTGCGTGGCCATCACGTCAACAACACTTGCATTATTAATTAGCGCCCAGCATCGATAACGAGTGGAAGTCAAATTGACTAAAAATATGGACTTGGCTTTTTATGTCTATTTTTAATAAAGTAATTAACAAATTGTTTTCACCAGAGTATTTTTGCGTGGATCTCACAGTTTGTTTAAAACTAATAATTGCTCGTGTTAACATAGTTCGACTAGTATTGTAATTTACGCTCTGCCCTCATCTGTCTCCAATTGAAATGAATGGTTTTCGTCCTGAGGAAACATCATATTATGACAAGTTTCTGGGTCTGATCTTCACTCTTGGAAGAGAGCACGTACATCAAATCTGTTGCCAAGTTCACCGAAAAAGTGGTTGGATCATTCTATCGCTCTAGTAGATATCTCACCGCCGATGAAATTCGCTACTTGTATAAGAGCAAAGTACATCCTAGGATGGAGTACCGTTGCCACATCTGGGCACCATATCTTGCTTTTACATAGTTCAAAACATACTTCGAATTCCGCATGCCTGTCTCCTGCTCTATCGTTATTTTCAGCGCAAGTACTCATCTGATCCCTAATCTATGGCCCCTTCTTGCTAAACTTTCACATAAAACACTTGTCCAGCTACAACCACTATCAACAATTTTTCCAATTCTCTATTGGTCCCTGAATCTAAACGTAGATTCCATGAACTAAGCTTCTTTCTATAGAACTATCCGCCTGTGGAACTCTGTTCTGAAGGCCTGCTTTCCAGTTGATTACTACACTGTTGTCCCGATGACTACCGTGCACCCATTAACCCTCATCCCCGAGCTGTCTTCGGATCTTGATAAGTAATGGCTCCCTTGTAAAATATATTTGAGACGGCCAGGGAAACATTATTTAAGCATACAACTGTGCATGAACATATACCAAATAAAATTGGGAACTTGCTTTTATGTGGGTCCCCTGAATATGTCGTGATTTTCAGCTTTTTGTCCCAATTAAGTGTTTGTTTTCGATCTTAACCTTAATATGACTAATAGAGTCTAGGGTTCTCTTCTAAGTAAAATTACAGACATGAGTTTTCAAACAAGCGTGCAGTTAAGTGCATCTCAATCGACAACAATTGCAGTTCCTATTGTTTCCATAGTCTTCTCTTTCATCTTTTATCAGGGCCGTATCGTCGGCTCTCACCTTTACGACTGCTGTGAGAGGGAGATGAGCACATGGGCTCACAAGTATGAACAATAGTTTCTCCACTCTTAGACAAGATCAAACAAAGAATCTCCAATCTAATAGGTCTTGCACTATCAAACAAGCACCAACTCTTATACCATTGCCACAATGTTGCATCTCTATGTCTGTTTTACAAGTACTTTAATGGAATATGCTCCGTTGAACTCATCGCCTTTGTACCACCTCGATATACATACCACAGAAAAACTCGTTTTATAGAAAAATCCACCCCCTTTTACTCTAGAGATTCTTAGATGCCGGAAAGTATTCTACTCTAATAGTTTCTTCAATTGTACTGCTAGACTTTGGAATTCCCTCCCTATTTCCTGTTTCCCTGATTGTACTAACATGCAAAAGTTTAAACGTAATAGGAACAGCCATTTCGCTGCTCAATTGCCACAGTTAACTGTTATAAACGATCTCAAATAGTAACCCATTACATCCAAATGCTAATATGTCTTGTTCGGCGTGGATAAAAGAAACGAAAAATTAATATTTCACGCATCATTACCTGAATATATTGACTCTACTACGCCCACAATCCGTCCAAAGAAAACACCTTGTTTTCCTGTTTTTAGTTAGAGGTATTTTCTCATCTGTTTATATGATAATATTGGATTAAATGTTATTTATTAAAACAACTACAATAATTAAAACAACAGGCGAGCAATCAGGACAATAGCCACTTCTTACTGAACACAAAACAATAGATCAGTCCTTACAAATTATAAATTGGCCATAGAAGCGCATCGTGGTTTGCTGTTTGTCTTCGCGATTTTAATGCCAATCTAATCTCTTTAAACATTTCAAGAAATGATTTCTACGGTACATGATTTTCTAAGCATAAATTATAGATATATGATATCTAGATTTCTCATACCAACGGATAAACAGACCACCACTGGATTTACCTATTTTGTTTTGGGATCTACAGACATCATTCAAGTTCCAAATATTTCCATTATATTGGATTTTCGTATTATTTAGATTCATCGGACTACTCTTCTCCTCCTTAGTGTCATTTTGACAACGTTTCGGTTGATGTAACCTCTGACCTTCTTAAGATGTACCTTTTCGAACTCGAGAATGTTTCTGTCGAACTCGGGAATTTGGATAGAATTTCAAACAGAACCCTTTATTTACTTCATGGGGGTAGCGTGTTCTTGTTCCTTCAGCCATGACTGAATAGAGGTCCTAAGTAATTTGCAATTGTATTTTTCGGTCGCCCACACTGAGAATTGAATCTTCAACCTTCAGGAGAATATCACTTTTACAATTAATTTTCTAACTACTCCAAATTTTCGAGTTCGACAGAAACATTTCCGAGTTCGACAAGATGCACCTGAAGAAGGTCGGATGTTACATCGACCGAAACGTTGTGAAAATCACACTCAAGATGAAAGCAGTAGTCCGATGAATCCAATTAATACGAATAACTGATCCTCATCTCAAAAATTCAGAAACGTCATACTGGATTTTGTCACGATTATATTTATTCACTTAATACTATTGACTGCAAGTCAAATATGTTCTTTTGATCTATAACTGTATATTATCTTTAAGAGTCTCACTTTATAACTCTTTAGATTATTTTCAATTTAACTTTCACTTTCGTTGGATGGATATATTTATGGATTCATTTATGATTTCGATTAAACTGCCGGTCGCTGACCATAAACCATTCAGAAGGCTGTGACGTAACAATAAAGATTGTGACGTTTTCGCATCTCGTAATACTTTGATTCATGCACTAATTCACCTTTTTTATTTTTGACAACTGCTCAATGAATATGAAAGGTCGGTATTTGCTCGATAGTTTGAATATTTTTTCTTTTTTACGAAAAATGATGAGGAACGATCGCAGTCATAAAACCATCGTTATACTTCTCATTCATTTCCCAAAGAGAACACACGGATCTGATCTACGGAGGAATATGTGTATTAAATGCCAGATATATCGCTTATGTCAATGCAAAGAAATTAAAAAAAATTATTTCCATTATTTTCTGTTCGTGTTATCATAAATTGTTTATTATAACAAGGTCTATGTGTTCATATTTCTACTGCCCATTATCTTATTTAACAGGAGAGGTTCCTATAGAGCATTTTTACAGAACCTAGATTTTCAGAAAAAATACAATTTTAATTTGTGTTCGATATCACCATCACAATATCTATCTATCTATCTATCTATCTATCTATCTATCTATCTATCTATATATATATATATATATATATATATATATATATATATATATATATATATATATATATATATATATAATGGGTTAAGAAATTCCAACGAAAGAAAGATGTATATTTAAATAAGGGGGTAGTCACCAACAATGTGCATTTTTTGACATTATTTATTATTCCGTGTCTTGGTTTTTCATTGAGAATTATATTTAGATCATTGTAATAATGTTTTTAAATTATTGAAATCGTTTTTAACGAGTTTCAGACGTTCTGTGAAGCGTCCTCTTCAGAAATTATTTTCAAAATGTGTTAGAGATGTAAAAATAGCATTTTCATAGTTCATTTGAAATGTTTCCAAGAGGTGGAAACGTGTAAGTGTCTACTATTCATTGGAATGTTCAATTTTTATTACTCTTTTATTGGGCTGTGGTCACTCCTGTGTTGTGTTTCTCTCTCTCACTCTCTCTTTCTGCTTGTGTTTTTTCTTTTCCTTTATGGTAGGATGTGTGTGTGTGTGTGTGTGTGTTTGCGTGTGTTTTCTTTTATTGGTTTGAAGAATGTGTGTACTGTTTTATAGTATTATGAAGTTATTTGCTTCCCTAGGAAGGTGACTGTGATCAAAGGTCGTTACTAATGTGTATGTGTGAGGAGGGGGGGGAAGAACCAGCTCTTCTGAAATAAGGGTAGGGGTGCTTTCATTCTATTTTGATATTTATTTTTGGGATTCTTAGATTTTAGTATTGTGATTTTTCGTTTCAGTCGTTGACTGTTCGGGTATTCTTTATATTATGTTTGTTTAGATAGAGGGGTGTATTTAAAAATATGTACAGGGGATTTTTTAATGTTTCTATTTATTTGTCTCCCCATCTGCGTATGGCCAGACCCAGGATCGGTTCCTAGTGTGGGGAAGATCTCGTTCCCCAGAGGGGATGGGCCAATTGGAGGGGTATAGGTATGGGAGGGGGATGATGGAAGGGATGATAGTCGTCTCATTCATGAGAGATTTCTCCTCCACTGACTGAAGGGGGAGCGAGGTGTTGGAACAGATATTATACTATGGTTCTAGGTGTTTCCTCGTGTTGTTGGTTTCGAGGTTAAGTAGGGTTGGAATTGTTCAGTGTGTTGTATTAGAGATAGGGGTGTTATGTCTGTGTGTGATTTATATGCGCGAGCGCGTGTGTGTTTTAATGTGTCGGTTCTGATTTATGTGTGGGTGTGTATATGTATATGGATGTGCATGCGAGTGTGCCTTGCATTTCATGTTTTTGTGTGTTGATATTAGGCTCTGTTTAGTTCAGGAGTGAATCTTGTTATGAAGTTTTTTTTTCTGTGTAAGTAAATAAGAATAATTGTCTGTTTGGATGATTGGTATTATTTTGAAGCTGTTTCCACTGCATGTGTGTACGTGTTTTGAAACATAGATGTGTCTGTTATCTGCAATTTTGATGTTGCTCTTATGTAAGGCCACTCTATTGCTGAATACAATCATTTTTTAGGAATCCCTCACAAAATGACAACACCAGACTAGACAACAAAAAACCCAAAGTCATTAACCTATCTACAGAGACACTTACAAAAGATGAAATTGAAGTACTAAAACTAGGCCTCAAATTCTGCCCAACTCCCAAAAGTAACATAGCAGAGTTAAAGAAAGACTTTAAAGAATTTGAACACAAATTTAGACTCATAGATATACGTAATGACAGTGATAACACAACAGACGACTCTCTAGTGAAAAACAAATTAACATACTTCCCCAACAAACATAACAACACAAAAGAACTAAATACTTTCTTTGAAAGGCTCTGGAACCTCAACCCCCAACAAAAAGAAAAACCCACCAGTAATCTAACACGAAAACAAAATCAAGCACTTAAAAAAAATCCGACACAATAACAAAGTTAGTGCAGTGGTTATCATGAATAAGAACTTCTATAAAACAAAAATTTTAGAATCACTAGAGAACGAAAATTATTACAAACCAATTAGCTCTAAAATAGACGACACAACCATATCTAAAATAACAAAACTCTGCACAACATACAATAGTACATTAACTAAAAAAGAAAAAGACTTCCTTACAAACTTCATGTGGTCCTTCCTGATTTTTTCTGTATTTCAGGACAAGAATTCATCGGATCTGGTGGAGCACCCAGCTAAGTAGTGTTACTTAAGGTAACATCACTAGGTGAAAGTGCATCATTCCTCGTATGAGCCAGAGTCGATCTTATTTGAGCTTCAAATAGTATATTACTTTTTACTTGTATAATGATTAGGGCTGTGACAACAGCATATTCTTTTCATTGTTTTGACTCCTGAGTATATATCCGTTGATATCTTATGTTTTTTTTTTATATAGATTGATGTGGTTCTCGGTTGATTAAGTGTGCCTAACTGTGTTAGATATATACCCGAGAGTCAAAAGAATGAAAAGAATATTCTGCTGTCACAGCCCCAATAATGATGTATACTGATGTCAGATTGTCCAGGCAAATACTTCTACAGAGGGACAGAAGCCAGAGGAATTGGGGGGGGGGTGAAATAGCTAGGTTGTAATTAGTTATGGCTATAACCGGTTAAAAATGTTTCTTGTAACTGTTAAAAGAAAAAAAAAATTAGTCTCATTAGATGATTTCGCAAGCTAGAGGGAAATTATTAACCACTGTATTATATATGTGTGAATATCTGTATGTATACTAATATTTTAATAATATTTCATCTTCAGAGGACAGTGTTCAGTAGGTAATTCAATCTTTTCTATCTATGTGTGCCTGTCCAGCTAAACGGAAAACTATAAAGTATCGATTTTTAATTTTTTGAGGTTTTAGAGAAATCGAATTAGTAATGGGGTCGATATTTAGAACGATTTTCTAATGTTGTTATGTGGTAATAAAACGACATTTTCATTTGTTACAGAAATGAAGGGGAAAGAATTGATGAGATGAAAAGATGACGATAGGAAAGGGGTGGGCGAGGAGAATAGATAGAAATAGAGAGTAGAAAGAAGTTTAGCGCGTAGAAAGATGTTAAACATATTATTTAAATCCATTATATTTGTTCACACGTCTGGGCAACGCCGGATAACCATGCTAATATTTTTTTTACATGGATTTCACCAATTATCAAGGTCCAGAAGCCACGCGGGGATAAGGGTTATTGTGTGTACAGTAATCAATGGGATAGTTACTTAAGGGGGCGGTTCATCAGGAATTTGTTTGTGTTGGACTTGAAGACATCCAAGTTGAAGTCGGGAGGGAAACAGGCAAGCGGCAGAGAATTCCACAGGCCTGCAGTTCTAAGAAAGAAACTTTGTTCATGGTTTTGATTTGGGCAGGGATAAAGAGTGGGAAAATTATTGACAGTGGTTTCAGCTAATCGGGTGTTTTTCGTGAAAGATTGGCGAGGGGGGATCAGAGAATGGAGCTCAGACGAGCACTTGCCATGGAAATAACGATAAAACAGAGACAGGCTCGCAACGTATCTTCTGTGGGAGACAAGCTGCAGGGAAGAGAAAAAGGCATCCCCCACCAAGACATGTAGTCTATTTTGTACTGTTTCAAGGCAGGATAGGCTGTTTTTAGCAACTCCTGTCCAGATGTGGCAGCAGTACTCCATCCTTGGACGTACTTGGCTTTTATATAGATAGAGAATTGTATCATTAGTAAGATATCTTTTGGAGCGATAGAAGGATCCCACTATTTTCCCAGCGACCTTGGCCACAGACTTGATGTATGTGTTCTATTTCAGATCAGGAGTAAAGGTCAAACCCAGAAATTTATCAAAACATGGGGCCTTCTCTAGACAAGAGCCATTCATTTCAATCGATGCCAGATGGGGATCAGAGATTTGATGATGTAAAGATAGAAGCTTGGTTTTGGATGCATTAAAAGTGACCAGCCACCTCTTCCCCCACTGTACCACGCGCTCAAGATTTGAGGAGAGAAAATCAGAGAGAACTTTGTCATTTACGGCCTTTGATGTGTTGCCATAGATAGTCGTGTCATCAGCATAGATGTCAACGAATGATTTTAGTATGTGTTTTGGGAGATCATTGATGTAGATCAAGAAGAGTTGGGCCCAGGATGGACCCCTGAGGGACTCCAGCATTAATACCGTGGGCCTCTGATTTCTGCCTATCAGCCACTACTCTTCTGAGCCTATCAGAGAGAAATTATTTAATGATTAAGAAAACATTTCCAGTTATACCGTAGCGTGAAATCTTGTGAAGTAGACCTTTATGCCATACCTTATCGAAGGCCTTTGATATGTCAAGAGCAATTGCCCTAGAAATGAAGCCTTTGTCGAGAGATTCACTAATCTGATGAGATATAACCGTTAGCACGTCTGCTGTAGATCTGGCATAACGGAAACCATATTGCGTGTCACTGAGGTTATTACTGCTGAGGTGGTTGACTACTTCTCTATTTAATATGGATTCCAGTAACTTACTCATGACACACAGGGGCTTATTGGTCTGTATTGAGAGGGAGATGACTTATCACCCGAATTCTTAAATACAGGGCATACTGATGAGTTTTTTCAGGGTTTTGGAAAGCACTTCTCCTTAAGGCGACGCTTAAACAGTTTGGTAAGTATGGGGAGCAAGTTCTGGTCGAAGCTTTTTCAACACTATAATTGTAATGTCGTCAGGGCCAGTTGCTTTACTGGAATCTAGGTTCTTGATTAGCTTGGCGACCTCATGCACAGATATTTGTATGTTACCTAGCGTGTTGTGTGTTATAGGAGAAAATACGGGGAGTTGATGGCCTTCGTCGTGTAGGGTAGAATTTGCTGCAAAGTTCTTGGCAAATAGTTTGCCCTTGTCGGATGCTGACGAGATGACCTCTGGTCCATTGATAATGGTTGGGATAGAACGCACGCTTCTCTTTAGGATCCTATTTGCTATTTGCCAGAACTGGTGGGAACCAAGCCGCTGCTCAGCTATTTTGGATTTAACGGATTGAGCATATAGCTCTCTTGCATTTTTATTACTATTTTACAGTGGCTGTTGGCGGTCCTGAAAGCAGCTTTAGTTTCAGTGCATCTATTACGTTGGTAGCTATGGAAAAAATGATTTCTGTGCGCGATGGCAGCAGCACATTCAGGGGAGAACCATGGCTGGCTGTTAGGTTTTTGTTGGAATGTTTTGGATAGTATGAATTGGTCTATGCCTATAAGTAACCATTAGGTCAGGTCTGATACTATAGAGGACACATACTTGTTAAACATGGAATGGAGAGGTAGATCAGATACGAATGTACGGAAGCTATCCCAGTCCGCCATAGAGTATCGCTATAAAGTACGGTGGAAAGGTACGTCTGTAAACTTATTAAATTTCATTTTTATCTTAACTGATACAACGGAGTGGGCGGAGGATTCCAGAGGAGATAGAACGGCACATGAGCATAGCTCAGCGGAAGTAGAGAGAAAAAGGTCTAGAAGGTTCGCGTACTAACCGGTAGTATCGGGCACACGGTTGGGCTCGCGAACAATCTGAGTGAGGTCATAGGCAATGGCAAAATCATAACACAACCTCCCCTCATCATCAGTCTTATTTGAGTGGGTCAGCCATTCCACATTATGGACGTTGAAGTCACCGCAAATGTGAATGTTAGCTGCGGGATGAGCAGACAGGATATGGTCAATTTTCTCCGATATACTCTTAAAGATAGTAACTCTGCTGTTATGGGGGCGATAGAGGGCAAATATAAATGCGGTAATGTAAGCAATGCAACCCGGAAGCACATATAAGGTAAATAAGGGTCTTCTCTGGAGATATCCCTGCCACACGGGAAGCCATCTTTAATGTAGGCACATATTCTATGCCCATGGCGATCTTGGGGGTCAGATTTAGATGTTAAGTTAGAGTATCCTTTAATTATGAACTCATCTAGGAAGCTGGTCGGCCCTATTCCAGTTTCGCTTAGAAAGAATATGTCCGGTTTCGTCTCCTGTAATTGTGTTCCAACCTCTGGAAGGTTGGAACATAGACCTCGGACGTTGTAGAAGGAGACCTTTTAGTAGGGGGTCTACGTTTGAGGATGAGATTCTAGGTTTATTCGTGTTTTTTTAGATATATCATGTTGAGAATTTTAGGATTTGTGGAACAGGTCAGCATACTTGGTTAGAACAGTACAGAGAAGGAAAGTAAGAGAGAAAAGACGGGAATTTTTTTGTAGCACATGATAAGGTAAAGCCGTAACAATTACCCACTAGTATGGCATTGAGAGGCCCTACCAGAGACTACTGCATGGTCCAGAATCCATTCACCAAATGGTAATACAGCAGCTCCAGTACTTTGCACCTGCTGGTAGGACAGCCTCCTTAGTGGTTAATCCAAGGTTTGGGTCCCTGACTATCATGCGGTTAACGTCAGCCCAGATGAAAACGTTTACCTCCAGCACCCTTACTAGTGACATGGCCGCAAGGATAGACATAGAGACAGAAAATTTCCGGCTTCTCAGACTACTGTTCACGAAGTACTACCGACCTGGGAAGCAGCTTTTTCTTCACCCTTTGTCAGAAACATCACTCATTGGAAATGGGGACTGGGGGACCTAAAAGGAGAAGCGAGTTACTGGAGCTGCCGATAACACATCCACTGCATTATCTACTCTCCATTAAAAAAAGGTAAGAGAGACTTATTAATATCTACGTAGTATAAGTCCTTTGTCCCATTCCCAGTTTAGGATAGTACTTGAAGATAGTTTCCCCTCCCATGTTAATCCGGGAAGTTTTATTTTTGCTTTAGATACCTCGAGGTAGAACCTTCGAACTTCACCTTATAATTAAGTTCCAATAATGGGAATTGTGAAGTCGGCTTATGTTTTTAAATTGGAGAATCTTATTTAAGGGCTGGTTTAGAGTAGTACCAGGCATATTTGACAAAAAAGATTTAAAACAAGAAAAATAGCAAAACAGGATAAGTAAAGTTAAGATATTTCGAGTTTTAAGTCAAAACTTCAATAAGAAAAAAAATAAGCAAACAAATATATATATATTTATAATACAGAAATGTAGGCATTATTAAGACAAAAATAGATTCTCAGTTATGGATAAGAATTGTTTTACTTAGCTCTGAAGACCCTGACTCTGTCTTCCTGAGGTCTTCTCGAAAAAAAATATAAATTGTCGTTTCTAGTGCAAAGCGAGCGTATATTTTACATGCAGTATAATGATTAACGGCACGTACTGACGACCTGGGTGTACCAAGTACGAATGCAGTTCATCCCACAAAAACATTTTCACTTAGAATGTTAGTAACCTTCACGTGGTCCATCCTACGATCTCCGATGCCTTTCTCGATAGAATTCCAACTAGAAAAATATTGGGGAAGCCAATGCTAAGAATAGAATCTTCGGATCCATACGATATGGTGGGGATGACTTTCAAACACTAAAGTAAAAATTGTATAAATTTGATAAGAAACCGTTTAAAATAAAGATGAAATATCATTAAAATATCAAAATACATATAAATATTCGTACATAATAATTTCCCTCTAGCTTGCGAAATCATCTAATGAGACTAAGTTTTTTTCTTTTAACAATTGTAAGAGACATTGTCAACCACTGATAGCGACAACTAATTACAACCTACCCGAGAGCTCTTATGTTCAGATTCGTCTGGCTTAATATCCACAGGCAACATAAACTGGAACAAATAAATTGAGGGCATTGCAAAGGTTCCCTCTACCGTGCTAGAAATTTATTCACATCTAAGTAATCTGTATCTCTACAAAGCAACAATTCGCCCATGCCTGGAGTATTGTTGCCACATCTGGGTTAGCGAATCCACCACTAGTCTCTCACCCTTAGACAGAACTCCAAAAAAAGAGTCTTCAATTTAATAGGTCCCGCACTGTCAACTAAGCTCTAACCACTGTCCTATCGCCACAATGTTGTATTGTAATATCGTGTACCAAATCGAACAACTGTCATATTGTTGGGTTTATACAGCCTTATCTATGTATGTCTAGTGTATATAAGGTATATGTGTTTCTCTAACCGATGCTCGTGTATCGTCTAGTGATTGGAATTATAAGGACATTTACTTTACTTTGCATATGGGGTGTCTGTACATATCGATCTGTTATACGTACATTTACTAGTCTTTCTATGTGTATGTGGGTGTTTTTACATATTCATAACAACTAACGGGGCAATAACGAACAGTATTTAACAACGACGAATAAATCTTTGTCTGTTTGACAGGCACCTGAAATGAAAGCACAATCTTCCGAATGGTACACCTAAAACGGCGAGTTATCATCTCTAGATTTTTATTTCCAAATGTCCCACGTTTTAGAGTTTTCAGTTCTTAATCTACTTTACAGCTTCCTTAATTTATCCGCAGATGCTTCCATTGGACCACAGAGACAACTCCCGTCCGCTCTAACCCAGTAGCTAGCTAAATCACAACCCGTCTCGTGGAATTCCTATTATAGACTCTCGTAATTCTGATTTTTTTTATTGCTTATGTGTCTTTTACGTCAGCCAGAGTGGACAATATTGTTTGCCGCGTACGGAACATCGTTGTTTACTAAATCAAATTCCAAACTAGCTTTGTTTATACTTTTTCTCTATTCATAACATTTTCCTCGAGCCAAAATTCCCCAGGTAAATATTAAACATGAATATTTTAACCTACATTGTTTTATTTTAAAACATTCTTCTGAATATCTTCTTAACCTAAATAATTTAACAATTAATCATAATAATCGTTATAACGCTTGGCACTGCCCATCACAACATACCACAGATATTACGATGTGATAATAGGCAAAACGGTACTACATAACATAATACGTTTGGCTGTTTTAGAAATATTTTAATGGAATGTGATGTGCCGTACTCATTGCACGTGTATCCACTCGACAAAACCGTTTAGTAACAAAATCCCATCCCTTCAGTATAGAGGCCCATAGATGCCGGATAATCTTTTACTTGATATCCTATTACTTCGTACTGCTAAAATTCCCTCCCTGTTTCCTGCTTTCTTGACTATACTAACACGCAGAGTTTTAAATGTAATGTAAACCGACATCTCGCTCATCTCCTTAAATATTCCATTGTAAACATGATCCCAACTCGTAGTCCCTTACGGTCAACTGGTTTGGAGTAAACAGCAGTTAAAAAAGATAATAATTTATCATAACCATTTAATTCCAATTCAATTTTAGTTCTAATAAAGTACGTGAAATTATTTGATGTCATTGAACATCTTTTTAAAGATATTTCCAAGTTGACTTCGTACAGATGCAAACGACAACGATAACAACAATACGATTTGATTGGTCGACTTCCGACACAAACATATTAAATTAATTTT